>NC_133555.1:55561738-55872272 GCF_048773025.1 Camelus bactrianus | reverse complement strand
GAAAGCAGAGAAAAAGTGTCTCCTGCAACCCGTTCCCTTGGTGCTAGATGAACGAACGTCTCTCCACTTGCTCAGTTCTGAGAGATAAGTGAGTGTGAAAGCCGTCCTTCAACTAGATTGATGGGAACACAAAGTTTCTTTTCAGTTGCAAACTCCATTCCATACATATATATGGGGAGGTACAAGCTCCAACACGGTTTTACAGTGAAAACTGCAGGAACTTCAAACCGGCACTAGGAAACAGACTGAGAAAGCAGGGAAAAAGTGTCTCCTGCAACCAGTTCCCTTGGGGCTAGATGAACGAACGTCTCTCCACTTGCTCAGTTCTGAGAGATAAGTGTGTGTGAAGCCGTCCTTCAACTAGCTTGTTGGGAACACAAAGTTTCTTTTCAGTTGCAAACTCCATTCCATACATATATATATGGGGAGGTACTATCTCCAACTCGTTTTTACCGTGAAAACTGCAGGAACTTCAAACCGGCACTAGGAAACAGACTGAGAAAGCAGAGAAAAAGTGTCTCCTGCAACCCGTTCCCTTGGTGCTAGATGAACGAACGTCTCTCCACTTGCTCAGTTCTGAGAGATAAGTGAGTGTGAAAGCCGTCCTTCACCTAGATTGATGGGAACACAAAGTTTCTTTTCAGTTGCAAACTCCATTCCATACATATATATGGGGAGGTACAAGCTCCAACACGGTTTTACAGTGAAAACTGCAGGAACTTCAAACCGGCACTAGGAAACAGACTCAGAAAGCAGGGAAAAAGTGTCTCCTGCAACCAGTTCCCTTGGGGCTAGATGAACGAACGTCTCTCCACTTGCTCAGTTCTGAGAGATAAGTGTGTGTGAAGCCGTCCTTCAACTAGCTTGTTGGGAACACAAAGTTTCTTTTCAGTTGCAAACTCCATTCCATACATATATATATGGGGAGGTACTATCTCCAACTCGTTTTTACAGTGAAAACTGCAGGAACTTCAAACCGGCACTAGGAAACAGACTGAGAAAGCAGAGAAAAAGTGTCTCCTGCAACCCGTTCCCTTGGTGCTAGATGAACGAACGTCTCTCCACTTGCTCAGTTCTGAGAGATAAGTGAGTGTGAAAGCCGTCCTTCACCTAGATTGATGGGAACACAAAGTTTCTTTTCAGTTGCAAACTCCATTCCATACATATATATGGGGAGGTACAAGCTCCAACACGGTTTTACAGTGAAAACTGCAGGAACTTCAAACCGGCACTAGGAAACAGACTGAGAAAGCAGGGAAAAAGTGTCTCCTGCAACCCGTTCCCTTGGTGCTAGATGAACGAACGTCTCTCAAATTGCTCAGTTCTGAGAGATAAGTGTGTGTGAAAGCCGTCCTTCAACTAGCTTCTTTTGAACACAAAGTTTCTTTTCAGTTGCAAACTCCAATCCATACATATATATGGGGATGTACTAGCTCCAACTCTGTTTTACAGTGAAAACTGCAGGAACTTCAAACGGGCACTAGGAAACAGACTGAGAAAACAGAGAAAAAGTGTCTCCTGCAACCCGTTCCCGTGGTGCTAGATGAACGAACGTCTCTCTACTTGCTTAGTTCTGAGAGATAAGTGTGTGTGAAAGCCGTCCCTCAACTAGCTTGTTGGGAACACAAAGTTTCTTTTCAGTTGCAAACTCCACTCCATCCATATATATGGGGAGGTACTAGCTCCAACTCGGTTTTACAGTGAAAACTGCAGGAAATTCAAACCGGCACTAGGAAACAGACTGAGAAAGCAGAGAAAAAGTGGCTCATGCAACCCGTTCCCTTGGTGCTAGATGAACGAACGTCTCTCCACCTGCTCAGTTCTGAGAGATAAGTGTGTGTGAAAGCCGTCCTTCACCTAGCTTGTTGGGAACACAAAGTTTCTTTTCAGTTGCAAACACCACTCCATCCATATATATGGGGAGGTACTAGCTCCAACTCGGTTTTACAGTGAAAACTGCAGGAACTTCAAACCGGCACTAGGAAACATACTGAGAAAGCAGAGAAAAAGTGTCTCCTGCAACCCGTTCCCTTGGTGCTAGATGAACGAACGTCTCTCCACCTGCTCAGTTCTGAGAGATAAGTGTGTGTGAAAGCCGTCCTTCACCTAGCTTGTTGGGAACACAAAGTTTCTTTTCAGTTGCAAACTCCATTCCATACATATATATATGGGGAGGTACTATCTCCAACTCGTTTTTACAGTGAAAACTGCAGGAACTTCAAACCGGCACTAGGAAACAGGCTGAGAAAGCAGAGAAAAAGTGTCTCCTGCAACCCGTTCCCTTGGTGCTAGATGAACGAACGTCTCTCCACTTGCTCAGTTCTGAGAGATAAGTGAGTGTGAAAGCCGTCCTTCACCTAGATTGATGGGAACACAAAGTTTCTTTTCAGTTGCAAACTCCATTCCATACATATATATGGGGAGGTACAAGATCCAACACGGTTTTACAGTGAAAACTGCAGGAACTTCAAACCGGCACTAGGAAACAGACTGAGAAAGCAGGGAAAAAGTGTCTCCTGCAACCAGTTCCCTTGGGGCTAGATGAACGAACGTCTCTCCACTTGCTCAGTTCTGAGAGATAAGTGTGTGTGAAGCCGTCCTTCAACTAGCTTGTTGGGAACACAAAGTTTCTTTTCAGTTGCAAACTCCATTCCATACATATATATATGGGGAGGTACTATCTCCAACTCGTTTTTACAGTGAAAACTGCAGGAACTTCAAACCGGCACTAGGAAACAGGCTGAGAAAGCAGAGAAAAAGTGTCTCCTGCAACCCGTTCCCTTGGTGCTAGATGAACGAACGTCTCTCCACTTGCTCAGTTCTGAGAGATAAGTGAGTGTGAAAGCCGTCCTTCACCTAGATTGATGGGAACACAAAGTTTCTTTTCAGTTGCAAACTCCATTCCATACATATATATGGGGAGGTACAAGATCCAACACGGTTTTACAGTGAAAACTGCAGGAACTTCAAACCGGCACTAGGAAACAGACTGAGAAAGCAGGGAAAAAGTGTCTCCTGCAACCAGTTCCCTTGGGGCTAGATGAACGAACGTCTCTCCACTTGCTCAGTTCTGAGAGATAAGTGTGTGTGAAGCCGTCCTTCAACTAGCTTGTTGGGAACACAAAGTTTCTTTTCAGTTGCAAACTCCATTCCATACATATATATATGGGGAGGTACTATCTCCAACTCGTTTTTACAGTGAAAACTGCAGGAACTTCAAACCGGCACTAGGAAACAGACTGAGAAAGCAGAGAAAAAGTGTCTCCTGCAACCCGTTCCCTTGGTGCTAGATGAACGAACGTCTCTCCACTTGCTCAGTTCTGAGAGATAAGTGAGTGTGAAAGCCGTCCTTCACCTAGATTGATGGGAACACAAAGTTTCTTTTCAGTTGCAAACTCCATTCCATACATATATATGGGGAGGTACAAGCTCCAACACGGTTTTACAGTGAAAACTGCAGGAACTTCAAACCGGCACTAGGAAACAGACTGAGAAAGCAGGGAAAAAGTGTCTCCTGCAACCAGTTCCCTTGGGGCTAGATGAACGAACGTCTCTCCACTTGCTCAGTTCTGAGAGATAAGTGTGTGTGAAGCCGTCCTTCAACTAGCTTGTTGGGAACACAAAGTTTCTTTTCAGTTGCAAACTCCATTCCATACATATATATATGGGGAGGTACTATCTCCAACTCGTTTTTACCGTGAAAACTGCAGGAACTTCAAACCGGCACTAGGAAACCGACTGAGAAAGCAGAGAAAAAGTGTCTCCTGCAACCCGTTCCCTTGGTGCTAGATGAACGAACGTCTCTCCACTTGCTCAGTTCTGAGAGATAAGTGAGTGTGAAAGCCGTCCTTCACCTAGATTGATGGGAACACAAAGTTTCTTTTCAGTTGCAAACTCCATTCCATACATATATATGGGGAGGTACAAGCTCCAACACGGTTTTACAGTGAAAACTGCAGGAACTTCAAACCGGCACTAGGAAACAGACTGAGAAAGCAGGGAAAAAGTGTCTCCTGCAACCAGTTCCCTTGGGGCTAGATGAACGAACGTCTCTCCACTTGCTCAGTTCTGAGAGATAAGTGTGTGTGAAGCCGTCCTTCAACTAGCTTGTTGGGAACACAAAGTTTCTTTTCAGTTGCAAACTCCATTCCATACATATATATATGGGGAGGTACTATCTCCAACTCGTTTTTACAGTGAAAACTGCAGGAACTTCAAACCGGCACTAGGAAACAGACTGAGAAAGCAGAGAAAAAGTGTCTCCTGCAACCCGTTCCCTTGGTGCTAGATGAACGAACGTCTCTCCACTTGCTCAGTTCTGAGAGATAAGTGAGTGTGAAAGCCGTCCTTCACCTAGATTGATGGGAACACAAAGTTTCTTTTCAGTTGCAAACTCCATTCCATACATATATATGGGGAGGTACAAGCTCCAACACGGTTTTACAGTGAAAACTGCAGGAACTTCAAACCGGCACTAGGAAACAGACTGAGAAAGCAGGGAAAAAGTGTCTCCTGCAACCCGTTCCCTTGGTGCTAGATGAACGAACGTCTCTCAAATTGCTCAGTTCTGAGAGATAAGTGTGTGTGAAAGCCGTCCTTCAACTAGCTTCTTTTGAACACAAAGTTTCTTTTCAGTTGCAAACTCCAATCCATACATATATATGGGGATGTACTAGCTCCAACTCTGTTTTACAGTGAAAACTGCAGGAACTTCAAACGGGCACTAGGAAACAGACTGAGAAAACAGAGAAAAAGTGTCTCCTGCAACCCGTTCCCGTGGTGCTAGATGAACGAACGTCTCTCTACTTGCTTAGTTCTGAGAGATAAGTGTGTGTGAAAGCCGTCCCTCAACTAGCTTGTTGGGAACACAAAGTTTCTTTTCAGTTGCAAACTCCACTCCATCCATATATATGGGGAGGTACTAGCTCCAACTCGGTTTTACAGTGAAAACTGCAGGAAATTCAAACCGGCACTAGGAAACAGACTGAGAAAGCAGAGAAAAAGTGGCTCATGCAACCCGTTCCCTTGGTGCTAGATGAACGAACGTCTCTCCACCTGCTCAGTTCTGAGAGATAAGTGTGTGTGAAAGCCGTCCTTCACCTAGCTTGTTGGGAACACAAAGTTTCTTTTCAGTTGCAAACACCACTCCATCCATATATATGGGGAGGTACTAGCTCCAACTCGGTTTTACAGTGAAAACTGCAGGAACTTCAAACCGGCACTAGGAAACATACTGAGAAAGCAGAGAAAAAGTGTCTCCTGCAACCCGTTCCCTTGGTGCTAGATGAACGAACGTCTCTCCACCTGCTCAGTTCTGAGAGATAAGTGTGTGTGAAAGCCGTCCTTCACCTAGCTTGTTGGGAACACAAAGTTTCTTTTCAGTTGCAAACTCCACTCCTTCCATATATATGGGGAGGTACTAGCTCCAACAAGTTTTGACAGTGAAAACTGCAATAACTTCAAACCGGCACTAGGAAACAGAATGAAAAGCAGAGAAAAAGTGTCCCCGGAAACCCGTTCCCTTGGTGCTAGATGAACGAACGTCTCTCTACTTGCTTAGTTCTGAGAGATAAGTGTGTGTGAAAGCCGTCCCTCAACTAGCTTGTTGGGAACACAAAGTTTCTTTTCAGTTGCAAACTCCACTCCATCCATATATATGGGGAGGTACTAGCTCCAACTCGGTTTTACAGTGAAAACTGCAGGAAATTCAAACCGGCACTAGGAAACAGACTGAGAAAGCAGAGAAAAAGTGGCTCATGCAACCCGTTCCCTTGGTGCTAGATGAACGAACGTCTCTCCACCTGCTCAGTTCTGAGAGATAAGTGTGTGTGAAAGCCGTCCTTCACCTAGCTTGTTGGGAACACAAAGTTTCTTTTCAGTTGCAAACACCACTCCATCCATATATATGGGGAGGTACTAGCTCCAACTCGGTTTTACAGTGAAAACTGCAGGAACTTCAAACCGGCACTAGGAAACATACTGAGAAAGCAGAGAAAAAGTGTCTCCTGCAACCCGTTCCCTTGGTGCTAGATGAACGAACGTCTCTCCACCTGCTCAGTTCTGAGAGATAAGTGTGTGTGAAAGCCGTCCTTCACCTAGCTTGTTGGGAACACAAAGTTTCTTTTCAGTTGCAAACTCCACTCCTTCCATATATATGGGGAGGTACTAGCTCCAACAAGTTTTGACAGTGAAAACTGCAATAACTTCAAACCGGCACTAGGAAACAGAATGAAAAGCAGAGAAAAAGTGTCCCCGGAAACCCGTTCCCTTGGTGCTAGATGAACGAACGTCTCTCCACTTGCTCAGTTCTGAGATATAAGTGTGTGTGAAAGCCGTCCTTCACCTAGCTTGTTGGGAACACAAAGTTTCTTTTCAGTTGCAAACTCCACTCCTTCCATATATATGGTGAGGTACTAGCTCCAATTCGGTTTGACAGTGAAAAATGCAGGAACTTCAAACCAGCATTAGGAAACTGACTGAGAAAGCAGAGAAAATGTGTCTCCTGCAACCCGTTCCCTTAGTGCTAGATGAACGAACGTCTCTCCACTTGCTCAGTTCTGAGAGATAAGTGTGTGTGAAAGCCGTCCTTCACCTAGCTTGTTGGGAACACAAAGTTTCTTTTCAGTTGCAAAATCCACTCCTTCCATATATATGGGGAGGTACTAGCTCCAACACGGTTTTACAGTGAAAACTGCAGGAACTTCAAACCGGCACTAGGAAACAGACTGAGAAAGCAGAGAAAAAGTGTCTCCTGCAACCCGTTCCCTTGGTGCTAGATGAACGAACGTCTCTCCACTTGCTCAGTTCTGAGAGATAAGTGAGTGTGAAAGCCGTCCTTCACCTAGATTGATGGGAACACAAAGTTTCTTTTCAGTTGCAAACTCCATTCCATACATATATATGGGGAGGTACAAGATCCAACACGGTTTTACAGTGAAAACTGCAGGAACTTCAAACCGGCACTAGGAAACAGACTGAGAAAGCAGGGAAAAAGTGTCTCCTGCAACCAGTTCCCTTGGGGCTAGATGAACGAACGTCTCTCCACTTGCTCAGTTCTGAGAGATAAGTGTGTGTGAAGCCGTCCTTCAACTAGCTTGTTGGGAACACAAAGTTTCTTTTCAGTTGCAAACTCCATTCCATACATATATATATGGGGAGGTACTATCTCCAACTCGTTTTTACAGTGAAAACTGCAGGAACTTCAAACCGGCACTAGGAAACAGACTGAGAAAGCAGAGAAAAAGTGTCTCCTGCAACCCGTTCCCTTGGTGCTAGATGAACGAACGTCTCTCCACTTGCTCAGTTCTGAGAGATAAGTGAGTGTGAAAGCCGTCCTTCACCTAGATTGATGGGAACACAAAGTTTCTTTTCAGTTGCAAACTCCATTCCATACATATATATGGGGAGGTACAAGCTCCAACACGGTTTTACAGTGAAAACTGCAGGAACTTCAAACCGGCACTAGGAAACAGACTGAGAAAGCAGGGAAAAAGTGTCTCCTGCAACCAGTTCCCTTGGGGCTAGATGAACGAACGTCTCTCCACTTGCTCAGTTCTGAGAGATAAGTGTGTGTGAAGCCGTCCTTCAACTAGCTTGTTGGGAACACAAAGTTTCTTTTCAGTTGCAAACTCCATTCCATACATATATATATGGGGAGGTACTATCTCCAACTCGTTTTTACCGTGAAAACTGCAGGAACTTCAAACCGGCACTAGGAAACCGACTGAGAAAGCAGAGAAAAAGTGTCTCCTGCAACCCGTTCCCTTGGTGCTAGATGAACGAACGTCTCTCCACTTGCTCAGTTCTGAGAGATAAGTGAGTGTGAAAGCCGTCCTTCACCTAGATTGATGGGAACACAAAGTTTCTTTTCAGTTGCAAACTCCATTCCATACATATATATGGGGAGGTACAAGCTCCAACACGGTTTTACAGTGAAAACTGCAGGAACTTCAAACCGGCACTAGGAAACAGACTGAGAAAGCAGGGAAAAAGTGTCTCCTGCAACCAGTTCCCTTGGGGCTAGATGAACGAACGTCTCTCCACTTGCTCAGTTCTGAGAGATAAGTGTGTGTGAAGCCGTCCTTCAACTAGCTTGTTGGGAACACAAAGTTTCTTTTCAGTTGCAAACTCCATTCCATACATATATATATGGGGAGGTACTATCTCCAACTCGTTTTTACAGTGAAAACTGCAGGAACTTCAAACCGGCACTAGGAAACAGACTGAGAAAGCAGAGAAAAAGTGTCTCCTGCAACCCGTTCCCTTGGTGCTAGATGAACGAACGTCTCTCCACTTGCTCAGTTCTGAGAGATAAGTGAGTGTGAAAGCCGTCCTTCACCTAGATTGATGGGAACACAAAGTTTCTTTTCAGTTGCAAACTCCATTCCATACATATATATGGGGAGGTACAAGCTCCAACACGGTTTTACAGTGAAAACTGCAGGAACTTCAAACCGGCACTAGGAAACAGACTGAGAAAGCAGGGAAAAAGTGTCTCCTGCAACCCGTTCCCTTGGTGCTAGATGAACGAACGTCTCTCAAATTGCTCAGTTCTGAGAGATAAGTGTGTGTGAAAGCCGTCCTTCAACTAGCTTCTTTTGAACACAAAGTTTCTTTTCAGTTGCAAACTCCAATCCATACATATATATGGGGATGTACTAGCTCCAACTCTGTTTTACAGTGAAAACTGCAGGAACTTCAAACGGGCACTAGGAAACAGACTGAGAAAACAGAGAAAAAGTGTCTCCTGCAACCCGTTCCCGTGGTGCTAGATGAACGAACGTCTCTCTACTTGCTTAGTTCTGAGAGATAAGTGTGTGTGAAAGCCGTCCCTCAACTAGCTTGTTGGGAACACAAAGTTTCTTTTCAGTTGCAAACTCCACTCCATCCATATATATGGGGAGGTACTAGCTCCAACTCGGTTTTACAGTGAAAACTGCAGGAAATTCAAACCGGCACTAGGAAACAGACTGAGAAAGCAGAGAAAAAGTGGCTCATGCAACCCGTTCCCTTGGTGCTAGATGAACGAACGTCTCTCCACCTGCTCAGTTCTGAGAGATAAGTGTGTGTGAAAGCCGTCCTTCACCTAGCTTGTTGGGAACACAAAGTTTCTTTTCAGTTGCAAACACCACTCCATCCATATATATGGGGAGGTACTAGCTCCAACTCGGTTTTACAGTGAAAACTGCAGGAACTTCAAACCGGCACTAGGAAACATACTGAGAAAGCAGAGAAAAAGTGTCTCCTGCAACCCGTTCCCTTGGTGCTAGATGAACGAACGTCTCTCCACCTGCTCAGTTCTGAGAGATAAGTGTGTGTGAAAGCCGTCCTTCACCTAGCTTGTTGGGAACACAAAGTTTCTTTTCAGTTGCAAACTCCACTCCTTCCATATATATGGGGAGGTACTAGCTCCAACAAGTTTTGACAGTGAAAACTGCAATAACTTCAAACCGGCACTAGGAAACAGAATGAAAAGCAGAGAAAAAGTGTCCCCGGAAACCCGTTCCCTTGGTGCTAGATGAACGAACGTCTCTCTACTTGCTTAGTTCTGAGAGATAAGTGTGTGTGAAAGCCGTCCCTCAACTAGCTTGTTGGGAACACAAAGTTTCTTTTCAGTTGCAAACTCCACTCCATCCATATATATGGGGAGGTACTAGCTCCAACTCGGTTTTACAGTGAAAACTGCAGGAAATTCAAACCGGCACTAGGAAACAGACTGAGAAAGCAGAGAAAAAGTGGCTCATGCAACCCGTTCCCTTGGTGCTAGATGAACGAACGTCTCTCCACCTGCTCAGTTCTGAGAGATAAGTGTGTGTGAAAGCCGTCCTTCACCTAGCTTGTTGGGAACACAAAGTTTCTTTTCAGTTGCAAACACCACTCCATCCATATATATGGGGAGGTACTAGCTCCAACTCGGTTTTACAGTGAAAACTGCAGGAACTTCAAACCGGCACTAGGAAACATACTGAGAAAGCAGAGAAAAAGTGTCTCCTGCAACCCGTTCCCTTGGTGCTAGATGAACGAACGTCTCTCCACCTGCTCAGTTCTGAGAGATAAGTGTGTGTGAAAGCCGTCCTTCACCTAGCTTGTTGGGAACACAAAGTTTCTTTTCAGTTGCAAACTCCACTCCTTCCATATATATGGGGAGGTACTAGCTCCAACAAGTTTTGACAGTGAAAACTGCAATAACTTCAAACCGGCACTAGGAAACAGAATGAAAAGCAGAGAAAAAGTGTCCCCGGAAACCCGTTCCCTTGGTGCTAGATGAACGAACGTCTCTCCACTTGCTCAGTTCTGAGATATAAGTGTGTGTGAAAGCCGTCCTTCACCTAGCTTGTTGGGAACACAAAGTTTCTTTTCAGTTGCAAACTCCACTCCTTCCATATATATGGTGAGGTACTAGCTCCAATTCGGTTTGACAGTGAAAAATGCAGGAACTTCAAACCAGCATTAGGAAACTGACTGAGAAAGCAGAGAAAATGTGTCTCCTGCAACCCGTTCCCTTAGTGCTAGATGAACGAACGTCTCTCCACTTGCTCAGTTCTGAGAGATAAGTGTGTGTGAAAGCCGTCCTTCACCTAGCTTGTTGGGAACACAAAGTTTCTTTTCAGTTGCAAAATCCACTCCTTCCATATATATGGGGAGGTACTAGCTCCAACACGGTTTTACAGTGAAAACTGCAGGAACTTCAAACCGGCACTAGGAAACAGACTGAGAAAGCAGAGAAAAAGTGTTTCCTGCAACCCGTTCCCTTGGTGCTAGATGAACGAACGTCTCTCCACTTTCTCAGTTCTGAGAGATAAGTGAGTGTGAAAGCCGTCCTTCACCTAGATTGATGGGAACACAAAGTTTCTTTTCAGTTGCAAACTCCATTCCATACATATATATGGGGAGGTACTATCTCCAACTCGTTTTTACAGTGAAAACTGCAGGAACTTCAAACCGGCACTAGGAAACAGGCTGAGAAAGCAGAGAAATAGTGTCTCCTGCAACCCGTTCCCTTAGTGCTAGATGAACGAACGTCTCTCCACTTGCTCATTTCTGAGAGAAAAGTGTGTGTGAAAGCCGTCCTTCACCTAGCTTGTTGGGAACACAAAGTTTCTTTTCAGTTGCAAACTCCATTCCATACATATATATGGGGAGGTACTAGCTCCAACTCGGTTTTACAGTGAAAACTGCAGGAACTTCAAACCGGCACTAGGAAACAGCCTGAGAAAGAAGAGAAAAAGTGCCTCCTGCAACCCGTTCCCTTGGTGCTAGATGAACGAACGTCTCTCCACTTGCTCAGTTCTGAGAGATAAGTGAGTGTGAAAGCCGTCCTTCACCTAGCTTGATGGGAACACAAAGTTTCTTTTCAGTTGCAAACTCCATTCCATACATATATATGGGGAGGTAAAAGCTCCAACACGGTATTACAGTGAAAACTGCAGGAAATTCAAACCGGCACTAGGAAACAGACTGAGAAAGCAGAGAAAAAGTGACTCCTGCAACCAGTTCCCTTGGTGCTGGATGAACGAAGGTCTCTCCACTTGCTCAGTTCTGAGAGATAAGTGTGTGTGAAAGCCGTCCTTCAACTAGCTTGTTGGGAACACAAAGTTTCTTTTCAGTAGCAAACCCCATTCCATACATATATATGGGTAGGTACTAGCTCCAACTCGGTTTTACAGTGAAAACTGCAGGAACTTCAAACCGGCACTAGGAAACAGACTGAGAAAGCAGAGAAATAGTGTCTCCTGCAACCCATTCCCTTGGTGCTAGATGAACGAATGTCTCTCCACTTGCTCAGTTCTGAGAGATAAGTGTGTGTGAAAGCCGTACTTCTACTAGCTTGTTTTGAACACAAAGTTTCTTTTCAGTTGCAAACTCCATTCCATACATATATATGGGGATGTACTAGCTCCAATTCTGTTTTACAGTGAAAACTGCAGGAACGTCAAACGGGCACTAGGAAAAAGACTGAGAAAACAGAGAAAAAGTGTCTCCTGCAAACCGTTCCCTTGGTGCTAGATGAACGAACGTCTCTCCACTTGCTCAGTTCTGAGAGATAAGTGTGTGTGAAAGCCGTCCTTCACCTAGCTTGTTGGGAACACAAAGTTTCTTTTTAGTTGCAAACTCCATTCCATACATATATATGGGGAGGTACTAGCTCCAACTCGGTTTTACAGTGAAAACTGCAGGAACTTCAAACCGGCACTAGGAAACAGACTGAGAAAGCAGAGAAATAGTGTCTCCTGCAACCCATTCCCTTGGTGCTAGATGAACGAACGTCTCTCCACTTGCTCAGTTCTGAGAGATGTGTGTGTGTGAAAGCCGTCCTTCAACTAGCTTCTTTTGATCACAAAGTTTCTTTTCAGTTGCAAACTAAATTCCATACATATAAATGGGGATGTACTAGCTCCAACTCTGTTTTACAGTGAAAACTGCAGGAACTTCAAACGGGCACTAGGAAAAAGACTGAGAAAACAGAGAAAAAGTGTCTCCTGCAACCCGTTCCCTTGGTGCTAGATGAACGAACGTCTCTCTACTTGCTCAGTTCTGAGAGATAAGTGTGTGTGAAAGCCGTCCCTCAACTAGCTTGTTGGGAACACAAAGTTTCTTTTCAGTTGCAAACTCCACTCCATCCATATATATGGGGAGGTACTAGCTCCAACTCGGTTTGACAGTGAAAACTGCAGGAAATTCAAACCGGCACTAGGAAACAGACTGAGAAAGCAGAGAAAAAGTGTCTCATGCAACCCGTTCCCTTGGTGCTAGATGAACGAAAATCTCTCCACCTGCTCAGTTCTGAGAGATAAGTGTGTGTGAAAGCCGTCCTTCACCTAGCTTGTTGGGAACACAAAGTTTCTTTTCAGTTGCAAACTCCACTCCATCCATATATATGGGGAGGTACTAGCTCCAACTCGGTTTTACAGTGAAAACTGAAGGAACTTCAAACCGGCACTAGGAAGCATACTGAGAAAGCAGAGAAAAAGTGTCTCCTGCAAAACGTTCCCTTGGTGCTAGATGAACGAACGTCTCTCCACTTGCTCAGTTCTGAGAGATAAGTGTGTGTGAAAGCCGTCCTTCTCCTTGTTTGTTGGGAACACAAAGTTTCTTTTCAGTTGCAAATTCCATTCCATACATATATATGGGTAGGTACTAGCTCCAACTCGGTTTCACAGTGAAAACTGCAGGAACTTCAAACCGGCACTAGGAAACAGACTGAAAAAGCAGAGAAATAGTGTCTCCTGCAACCCGTTCCCTTGGTGCTAGGTGAGCGAACGTCTCTCCACTTGCTCTGTTCTGAGAGATAAGTGTGTGTGAAAGCCGTCCTTCAACTAGCTTGTTTTGAACACAAAGTTTCTTTTCAGTTGCAAACTCCATTCCATACATATATATGGGAATGTAGTAGCTCCAACTCTGTTTTACAGTGAAAACTGCAGGAACTTCAAACGGGCACTAGGAAACAGACTGAGAATACAGAGAAAAAGTGTCTCCTGCAACCCGTTCCCTTGGTGCTAGATGAACGAACGTCTCTCTACTTGCTCAGTTCTGAGAGATAATTGTGTGTGAAAGCCGTCCCTCAACTAGCTTGTTGGGAACACAAAGTTTCTTTTCAGTTGCAAACTCCACTCCATCCATATATATGGGGAGGTACTAGCTCCAACTCGGTTTGACAGTGAAAACTGCAGGAAATTCAAACCGGCACTAGGAAACAGTCTGAGAAAGCAGAGAAAAAGTGGCTCATGCAACCAGTTCCCTTGGTGCTAGATGAACGAACGTCTCTCCACCTGCTCAGTTCTGAGAGATAAGTGTGTGTGAAAGCCGTCCTTCACCTAGCTTGTTGGGAACACAAAGTTTCTTTTCAGTTGCAAACACCACTCCATCGATATATATGGAGGTACTAGCTCCAACTCGGTGTTACAGTGAAAAATGCAGGAACTTCAAACCGGCACTAGGAAACATACTGAGAAAGCAGAGAAAATGTGTCTCATGCAAAACGTTCCCTTGGTGCTAGATGAACGAACGTCTCTCCACTTGCTCAGTTCTGAGAAATAATTGTGTGTGAAAGCCGTCCTTCACCTATCTTGTTGGGAACACAAAGTTTCTTTTCAGTTGCAAACTCCATTCCATACATATATATGGGGAGGTACTAGCTCCAACTCGGTTTTACAGTGAAAACTGCAGGAACTTCAAACCGGCACTAAGAAACAGACTGAGAAAGCACAGAAAAAGTGTCTCCTGCAACCCGTTCCCTTGGTGATAGATGAACGAACGTCTCTCCACCTGCTCAGTTCTGAGAGATAAGTGTGTGTGAAAGCCGTCCTTCACCTAGCTTGTTGGGAACACAAAGTTTCTTTTCAGTTGCAAACTCCACTCCTTCCATATATATGGGGAGCTACTAGCTCCAACACGGTTTGACAGTGAAAACTGCAATAACTTCAAACCGGCACTACGAAACAGAATGGAAAGCAGAGAAAAAGTGTCCCCTGCAACCCGTTCCCTTGGTGCTAGATGAACGAACGTCTCTCCACTTGCTCAGTTCTGAGATATAAGTGTGTGTGAAAGCCGTCCTTCACCTACCTTGTTGGGAACACAAAGTTTCTTTTCAGTTGCAAACTCCACTCCATCCATATATATGGTGAGGTACTGGCTCCAATTCGGTTTGACAGTGAAAACTGCAGGAACTTCAAACCGGCACTAGGAAACAGACTGAGAAAGCAGAGAAAATGTGTCTCCTGCAACCCGTTCCCTTGGTGCTAGATGAACGAACGTCTCTCCACTTGCTCAGTTCTGAGAGATAAGTGTGTGTGAAAGCCGTCCTTCACCTAGCTTGTTATGAACACAAAGTTTCTTTTCAGTTGCAAAATCCACTCCATCCATATATATGGGGAGGTACTAGCTCCAACACGGTTTTACAGTGAAAACTGCAGGAACTTCAAACCAGCACTAGGAAACAGACTGAGAAAGCAGAGAAAAAGTGTCTCCTGCAACCCGTTCCCTTGGTGCTAGATGAACGAACGTCTCTCCACTTTCTCAGTTCTGAGAGATAAGTGAGTGTGAAAGCCGTCCTTCAACTAGATTGATGGGAACACAAAGTTTCTTTTCAGTTGCAAAATCCATTCCATACATATATATGGGGAGGTACAAGCTCCAACACGGTTTTACAGTGAAAACTGCAGGAACTTCAAACCGGCACTAGGAAACAGACTGAGAAAGCAGGGAAAAAGTGAGTCCTGCAACCAGTTCCCTTGGGGCTAGATGAACGAACGTCTCTCCACTTGCTCAGTTCTGAGAGATAAGTGTGTGTGAAGCCGTCCTTCAACTAGCTTGTTGGGAACACAAAGTTTCTTTTCAGTTGCAAACTCCATTCCATACATATATATGGGGAGGTACTAGCTCCAACTCGGTTTTACAGTGAAAACTGCAGGAACTTCAAACCGGCACTAGGAAACAGGCTGAGAAAGCAGAGAAATAGTGTCTCCTGCAACCCGTTCCCTTAGTGCTAGATGAACGAACGTCTCTCCACTTGCTCAGTTCTGAGAGAAAAGTGTGTGTGAAAGCCGTCCTTCACCTAGCTTGTTGGGAACACAAAGTTTCTTTTTAGTTGCAAACTCCATTCCATACATATATATGGGGAGGTACTAACTCCAACTCGGTTTTACAGTGAAAACTGCAGGAACTTCAAACCGGCACTAGGAAACAGCCTGAGAAAGCAGAGAAAAAGTGTCTCCTGCAACCCGTTCCCTTGGTGCTAGATGAACGAACGTCTCTCCACTTGCTCAGTTCTGAGAGTTAAGTGAGTGTGAAAGAAGTACTTCACCTAGCTTGATGGGAACACAAAGTTTCTTTTCAGTTGCAAACTCCATTCCATACTTATATATGGGGAGGTACAAGCTCCAACACGCTATTACAGTGAAAACTGCAGGAACTTCAAACCGGCACTAGGAAACAGACTGAGAAAGAAGGGAAAAAGTGAATCCTGCAACCAGTTCCCTTGGTGCTAGATGAACGAACGTCTCTCCACTTGCTCAGTTCTGAGAGATAATTGTGTGTGAAAGCCGTCCTTCAACTAGCTTGTTGGGAACGCAAAGTTTCTTTTTAGTTGCAAACTCCATTCCATACATATATATGGGTAGGTACAAGCTCCAACTCGGTTTTACAGTGAAAACTGCAGGAACTTCAAACTGGCACTAGGAAACAGACTGAAAAAGCAGAGAAATAGTGTCTCCTGCAACCCGTTCCCTTGGTGCTAGATGAACGAACGTCTCTCCACTTGCTCAGTTCTGAGAGTTAAGTGTGTGTGAAATCCGTCCTTCAACTAGCTTGTTTTGAACACAAAGTTTCTTTTCAGTTGCAAACTCCATTCCATACATATATATGGTAATGTACTAGCTCCAACTCTGTTTTACAGTGAAAACTGCAGGAACTTCAAACGGGCACTAGGAAACAGACTGAGAATACAGAGAAAAAGTGTCTCCTGCAACCCGTTCCCTTGGTGCTAGATGAACGAACGTCTCTCTACTTGCTCAGTTCTGAGAGATAAGTGTGTGTGAAAGCCGTCCCTCAACTAGCTTGTTGGGAACACAAAGTTTCTTTTCAGTTGCAAACTCCACTCCATCCATATATATGGGGAGGTACTAGCTCCAACTCGGTTTGACAGTGAAAACTGCAGGAAATTCAAACCGGCACTAGGAAACAGACTGAGAAAGCAGAGAAAAAGTGTCTCATGCAACCCGTTCCCTTGGTGCTATATGAACGAAAGTCTCTCCACCTGCTCAGTTCTGAGAGATAAGTGTGTGTGAAAGCCGTCCTTCACCTAGCTTGTTGGGAACACAAAGTTTCTTTTCAGTTGCAAACACCACTCCATCCATATATATGGGGAGGTACTAGCTCCAACTCGGTTTTACAGTGAAAACTGCAGGAAATTCAAACCGGCACTAGGAAACATAGTGAGAAAGCAGAGAAAAAGTGTCTCATGCAAAACGTTCCCTTGGTGCTAGATGAACGAACGTCTTTCCACTTGCTCAGTTCTGAGAGATAAGTGTGTGTGAAAGTCGTCCTTCACCTAGCTTGTTGGGAACACAAAGTTTATTTTCAGTTGCAAACTCCATTCCATACATATATATGGGAAGGTACTAGCTCCAACTCGGTTTTACAGTAAAAACTGCAGGAACTTCAAACCGGCACTAAGAAACAGACTGAGAAAGCACAGAAAAAGTGTCTCCTGCAACCCGTTCCCTTGGTGCTAGATGAACGAACGTCTCTCCACCTGCTCAGTTCTGAGAGATAAGTGTGTGTGAAAGCCGTACTTCACCTAGCTTGTTGGGAACACAAAGTTTCTTTTCAGTTGCAAACTCCACTCCTTCCATATATATGGGGAGGTACTAGCTCCAACACGGTTTGACAGTGAAAACTGCAATAACTTCAAACCGGCACTAGGAAACAGAATGGAAAGCAGAGAAAAAGTGTCCCCTGCAACCCGTTCCCTTGGTGCTAGATGAACGAACGTCTCTCCACTTGCTCAGTTCTGAGATATAAGTGTGTGTGAAAGCCGTCCTTCACCTAGCTTGTTGGGAACACAAAGTTTCTTTTCAGTTGCAAACTCCACTCCATCCATATATATGGTGAGGTACTAGCTCCAATTCGGTTTGACAGTGAAAACTGCAGGAACTTCAAACCAGCACTAGGAAACAGACTGAGAAAGCAGAGAAAAAGTGTCTCCTGCAACACGTTCCCTTGGTGCTAGATGAACGAACGTCTCTCCACTTTCTCAGTTCTGAGAGATAAGTGAGTGTGAAAGCCGTCCTTCACCTAGATTGATGGGAACACAAAGTTTCTTTTCAGTTGCAAACTCCATTCCATACATATATATGGGGAGGTACTAGCTCCAACACGGTTTTACAGTGAAAACTGCAGGAACTTCAAACCGGCACTAAGAAACAGACTGAGAAAGCACAGAAAAAGTGTCTCCTGCAACCCGTTCCCTTGGTGATAGATGAACGAACGTCTCTCCACCTGCTCAGTTCTGAGAGATAAGTGTGTGTGAAAGCCGTCCTTCACCTAGCTTGTTGGGAACACAAAGTTTCTTTTCAGTTGCAAACTCCACTCCTTCCATATATATGGGGAGCTACTAGCTCCAACACGGTTTGACAGTGAAAACTGCAATAACTTCAAACCGGCACTACGAAACAGAATGGAAAGCAGAGAAAAAGTGTCCCCTGCAACCCGTTCCCTTGGTGCTAGATGAACGAACGTCTCTCCACTTGCTCAGTTCTGAGATATAAGTGTGTGTGAAAGCCGTCCTTCACCTACCTTGTTGGGAACACAAAGTTTCTTTTCAGTTGCAAACTCCACTCCATCCATATATATGGTGAGGTACTGGCTCCAATTCGGTTTGACAGTGAAAACTGCAGGAACTTCAAACCGGCACTAGGAAACAGACTGAGAAAGCAGAGAAAATGTGTCTCCTGCAACCCGTTCCCTTGGTGCTAGATGAACGAACGTCTCTCCACTTGCTCAGTTCTGAGAGATAAGTGTGTGTGAAAGCCGTCCTTCACCTAGCTTGTTATGAACACAAAGTTTCTTTTCAGTTGCAAAATCCACTCCATCCATATATATGGGGAGGTACTAGCTCCAACACGGTTTTACAGTGAAAACTGCAGGAACTTCAAACCAGCACTAGGAAACAGACTGAGAAAGCAGAGAAAAAGTGTCTCCTGCAACCCGTTCCCTTGGTGCTAGATGAACGAACGTCTCTCCACTTTCTCAGTTCTGAGAGATAAGTGAGTGTGAAAGCCGTCCTTCAACTAGATTGATGGGAACACAAAGTTTCTTTTCAGTTGCAAAATCCATTCCATACATATATATGGGGAGGTACAAGCTCCAACACGGTTTTACAGTGAAAACTGCAGGAACTTCAAACCGGCACTAGGAAACAGACTGAGAAAGCAGGGAAAAAGTGAGTCCTGCAACCAGTTCCCTTGGGGCTAGATGAACGAACGTCTCTCCACTTGCTCAGTTCTGAGAGATAAGTGTGTGTGAAGCCGTCCTTCAACTAGCTTGTTGGGAACACAAAGTTTCTTTTCAGTTGCAAACTCCATTCCATACATATATATGGGGAGGTACTAGCTCCAACTCGGTTTTACAGTGAAAACTGCAGGAACTTCAAACCGGCACTAGGAAACAGGCTGAGAAAGCAGAGAAATAGTGTCTCCTGCAACCCGTTCCCTTAGTGCTAGATGAACGAACGTCTCTCCACTTGCTCAGTTCTGAGAGAAAAGTGTGTGTGAAAGCCGTCCTTCACCTAGCTTGTTGGGAACACAAAGTTTCTTTTTAGTTGCAAACTCCATTCCATACATATATATGGGGAGGTACTAACTCCAACTCGGTTTTACAGTGAAAACTGCAGGAACTTCAAACCGGCACTAGGAAACAGCCTGAGAAAGCAGAGAAAAAGTGTCTCCTGCAACCCGTTCCCTTGGTGCTAGATGAACGAACGTCTCTCCACTTGCTCAGTTCTGAGAGTTAAGTGAGTGTGAAAGAAGTACTTCACCTAGCTTGATGGGAACACAAAGTTTCTTTTCAGTTGCAAACTCCATTCCATACTTATATATGGGGAGGTACAAGCTCCAACACGCTATTACAGTGAAAACTGCAGGAACTTCAAACCGGCACTAGGAAACAGACTGAGAAAGAAGGGAAAAAGTGAATCCTGCAACCAGTTCCCTTGGTGCTAGATGAACGAACGTCTCTCCACTTGCTCAGTTCTGAGAGATAATTGTGTGTGAAAGCCGTCCTTCAACTAGCTTGTTGGGAACGCAAAGTTTCTTTTTAGTTGCAAACTCCATTCCATACATATATATGGGTAGGTACAAGCTCCAACTCGGTTTTACAGTGAAAACTGCAGGAACTTCAAACTGGCACTAGGAAACAGACTGAAAAAGCAGAGAAATAGTGTCTCCTGCAACCCGTTCCCTTGGTGCTAGATGAACGAACGTCTCTCCACTTGCTCAGTTCTGAGAGTTAAGTGTGTGTGAAATCCGTCCTTCAACTAGCTTGTTTTGAACACAAAGTTTCTTTTCAGTTGCAAACTCCATTCCATACATATATATGGTAATGTACTAGCTCCAACTCTGTTTTACAGTGAAAACTGCAGGAACTTCAAACGGGCACTAGGAAACAGACTGAGAATACAGAGAAAAAGTGTCTCCTGCAACCCGTTCCCTTGGTGCTAGATGAACGAACGTCTCTCTACTTGCTCAGTTCTGAGAGATAAGTGTGTGTGAAAGCCGTCCCTCAACTAGCTTGTTGGGAACACAAAGTTTCTTTTCAGTTGCAAACTCCACTCCATCCATATATATGGGGAGGTACTAGCTCCAACTCGGTTTGACAGTGAAAACTGCAGGAAATTCAAACCGGCACTAGGAAACAGACTGAGAAAGCAGAGAAAAAGTGTCTCATGCAACCCGTTCCCTTGGTGCTATATGAACGAAAGTCTCTCCACCTGCTCAGTTCTGAGAGATAAGTGTGTGTGAAAGCCGTCCTTCACCTAGCTTGTTGGGAACACAAAGTTTCTTTTCAGTTGCAAACACCACTCCATCCATATATATGGGGAGGTACTAGCTCCAACTCGGTTTTACAGTGAAAACTGCAGGAAATTCAAACCGGCACTAGGAAACATAGTGAGAAAGCAGAGAAAAAGTGTCTCATGCAAAACGTTCCCTTGGTGCTAGATGAACGAACGTCTTTCCACTTGCTCAGTTCTGAGAGATAAGTGTGTGTGAAAGTCGTCCTTCACCTAGCTTGTTGGGAACACAAAGTTTATTTTCAGTTGCAAACTCCATTCCATACATATATATGGGAAGGTACTAGCTCCAACTCGGTTTTACAGTAAAAACTGCAGGAACTTCAAACCGGCACTAAGAAACAGACTGAGAAAGCACAGAAAAAGTGTCTCCTGCAACCCGTTCCCTTGGTGCTAGATGAACGAACGTCTCTCCACCTGCTCAGTTCTGAGAGATAAGTGTGTGTGAAAGCCGTACTTCACCTAGCTTGTTGGGAACACAAAGTTTCTTTTCAGTTGCAAACTCCACTCCTTCCATATATATGGGGAGGTACTAGCTCCAACACGGTTTGACAGTGAAAACTGCAATAACTTCAAACCGGCACTAGGAAACAGAATGGAAAGCAGAGAAAAAGTGTCCCCTGCAACCCGTTCCCTTGGTGCTAGATGAACGAACGTCTCTCCACTTGCTCAGTTCTGAGATATAAGTGTGTGTGAAAGCCGTCCTTCACCTAGCTTGTTGGGAACACAAAGTTTCTTTTCAGTTGCAAACTCCACTCCATCCATATATATGGTGAGGTACTAGCTCCAATTCGGTTTGACAGTGAAAACTGCAGGAACTTCAAACCAGCACTAGGAAACAGACTGAGAAAGCAGAGAAAAAGTGTCTCCTGCAACACGTTCCCTTGGTGCTAGATGAACGAACGTCTCTCCACTTTCTCAGTTCTGAGAGATAAGTGAGTGTGAAAGCCGTCCTTCACCTAGATTGATGGGAACACAAAGTTTCTTTTCAGTTGCAAACTCCATTCCATACATATATATGGGGAGGTACTAGCTCCAACACGGTTTTACAGTGAAAACTGCAGGAACTTCAAACCGGCACTAAGAAACAGACTGAGAAAGCACAGAAAAAGTGTCTCCTGCAACCCGTTCCCTTGGTGATAGATGAACGAACGTCTCTCCACCTGCTCAGTTCTGAGAGATAAGTGTGTGTGAAAGCCGTCCTTCACCTAGCTTGTTGGGAACACAAAGTTTCTTTTCAGTTGCAAACTCCACTCCTTCCATATATATGGGGAGCTACTAGCTCCAACACGGTTTGACAGTGAAAACTGCAATAACTTCAAACCGGCACTAGGAAACAGAATGGAAAGCAGAGAAAAAGTGTCCCCTGCAACCCGTTCCCTTGGTGCTAGATGAACGAACGTCTCTCCACTTGCTCAGTTCTGAGATATAAGTGTGTGTGAAAGCCGTCCTTCACCTACCTTGTTGGGAACACAAAGTTTCTTTTCAGTTGCAAACTCCACTCCATCCATATATATGGTGAGGTACTAGCTCCAATTCGGTTTGACAGTGAAAACTGCAGGAACTTCAAACCGGCACTAGGAAACAGCCTGAGAAAGCAGAGAAAAAGTGTCTCCTGCAACCCGTTCCCTTGGTGCTAGATGAACGAACGTCTCTCCACTTGCTCAGTTCTGAGAGTTAAGTGAGTGTGAAAGAAGTACTTCACCTAGCTTGATGGGAACACAAAGTTTCTTTTCAGTTGCAAACTCCATTCCATACATATATATGGGGAGGTACAAGCTCCAACACGCTATTACAGTGAAAACTGCAGGAACTTCAAACCGGCACTAGGAAACAGACTGAGAAAGAAGGGAAAAAGTGAATCCTGCAACCAGTTCCCTAGGTGCTAGATGAACGAACGTCTCTCCACTTGCTCAGTTCTGAGAGTTAAGTGTGTGTGAAAGCCGTCCTTCAACTAGCTTGTTTTGAACACAAAGTTTCTTTTCAGTTGCAAACTCCATTCCATACATATATATGGGGATGTACTAGCTCCAACTCTGTTTTACAGTGAAAACTGCAGGAACTTCAAACGGGCACTAGGAAACAGACTGAGAATACAGAGAAAAAGTGTCTCCTGCAACCCGTTCCCTTGGTGCTAGATGAACGAACGTCTCTCTACTTGCTCAGTTCTGAGAGATAAGTGTGTGTGAAAGCCGTCCCTCAACTAGCTTGTTGGGAACACAAAGTTTCTTTTCAGTTGCAAACCCCACTCCATCCATATATATGGGGAGGTACTAGCTCCAACTCGGTTTGACAGTGAAAACTGCAGGAAATTCAAACCGGCACTAGGAAACAGACTGAGAAAGCAGAGAAAAAGTGTCTCATGCAACCCGTTCCCTTGGTGCTATATGAACGAAAGTCTCTCCACCTGCTCAGTTCTGAGAGATAAGTGTGTGTGAAAGCCGTCCTTCACCTAGCTTGTTGGGAACACAAAGTTTCTTTTCAGTTGCAAACACCACTCCATCCATATATATGGGGAGGTACTAGCTCCAACTCGGTTTTACAGTGAAAACTGCAGGAACTTCAAACCGGCACTAGGAAACATAGTGAGAAAGCAGAGAAAAAGTGTCTCATGCAAAACGTTCCCTTGGTGCTAGATGAACGAACGTCTTTCCACTTGCTCAGTTCTGAGAGATAAGTGTGTGTGAAAGTCGTCCTTCACCTAGCTTGTTGGGAACACAAAGTTTATTTTCAGTTGCAAACTCCATTCCATACATATATATGGGAAGGTACTAGCTCCAACTCGGTTTTACAGTGAAAACTGCAGGAACTTCAAACCGGCACTAAGAAACAGACTGAGAAAGCACAGAAAAAGTGTCTCCTGCAACCCGTTCCCTTGGTGCTAGATGAACGAACGTCTCTCCACCTGCTCAGTTCTGAGAGATAAGTGTGTGTGAAAGCCGTACTTCACCTAGCTTGTTGGGAACACAAAGTTTCTTTTCAGTTGCAAACTCCACTCCTTCCATATATATGGGGAGGTACTAGCTCCAACACGGTTTGACAGTGAAAACTGCAATAACTTCAAACCGGCACTAGGAAACAGAATGGAAAGCAGAGAAAAAGTGTCCCCTGCAACCCGTTCCCTTGGTGCTAGATGAACGAACGTCTCTCCACTTGCTCAGTTCTGAGATATAAGTGTGTGTGAAAGCCGTCCTTCACCTAGCTTGTTGGGAACACAAAGTTTCTTTTCAGTTGCAAACTCCACTCCATCCATATATATGGTGAGGTACTAGCTCCAATTCGGTTTGACAGTGAAAACTGCAGGAACTTCCAACCAGGACTAGGAAACAGACTGAGAAAGCAGAGAAAAAGTGTCTCCTGCAACACGTTCCCTTGGTGCTAGATGAACGAACGTCTCTCCACTTTCTCAGTTCTGAGAGATAAGTGAGTGTGAAAGCCGTCCTTCACCTAGATTGATGGGAACACAAAGTTTCTTTTCAGTTGCAAACTCCATTCCATACATATATATGGGGAGGTACAAGCTCCAACACGGTTTTACAGTGAAAACTGCAGGAACTTCAAACCGGCACTAGGAAACAGACTGCGAAAGCAGGGAAAAAGTGACTCCTGCAACCAGTTCCCTTGGGGCTAGATGAACGAACGTCTCTCCACTTGCTCAGTTCTGAGAGATAAGTGTGTGTGAAGCCGTCCTTCAACTAGCTTGTTGGGAACACAAAGTTTCTTTTCAGTTGCAAACTCCATTCCATACATATATATGGGGAGGTACTAGCTCCAACTCGGTTTTACAGTGAAAACTGCAGGAACTTCAAACCGGCACTAGGAAACAGACTGAAAAAGCAGGGAAAAATTGACTCCTGCAACCTGTTCCCTTGGTGCTAGATGAACGAACGTCTCTCCACTTGCTCAGTTCTGAGAGATAAGTGTGTGTGAAAGCCGTCCTTCAACTAGCTTGTTGGGAACACAAAGTTTCTTTTCAGTTGCAAACTCCATTCCATACATATATATGGGTAGGTACTAGCTCCAACTTGGTTTTACAGTGAAAACTGCAGGAACTTCAAACCGGCACTAGGAAACAGACCTAGAAAGCAGAGAAAAAGTGTCTCCTGCAACCCGTTCCCTTGGTGCTAGATGAACGAACGTCTCTCCACTTGCTCAGTTCTGAGTGATAATTGAGTGTGAAGGAAGTCCTTCACCTAGCTTGATGGGAACACAAAGTTTCTTTTCAGTTGCAAACTTCATTCCATACATATATATGGGGAGGTACAAGCTCCAACACAGTATTACAGTGAAAACTGCAGGAACTTCAAACCGGCACTAGGAAACAGCCTGAGAAAGCAGAGAAAAAGTGTCTCCTGCAACCCGTTCCCTTGGTGCTAGATGAACGAACGTCTCTCCTCTTGCTCAGTTCTGAGGGATAAGTGAGTGTGAAAGCCGTCCTTCACCTAGCTTGATGGGAACACAAAGTTTCTTTTCAGTTGCAAACTCCATTCCATACATATATATGGGGAGGTAAAATCTCCAACACGGTATTACAGTGGAAACTGCAGGAACTTCAAACCGGCACTAGGAAACAGACTGAGAAAGCAGGGAAAAATTGACTCCTGCAACCAGTTCCCTTGGTGCTAGATGAACGAACGTCTCTCCACTTGCTCAGTTCTGAGAGATAAGTGTGTGTGAAAGCCGTCCTTCAACTAGCTTGTTGGGAACACAAAGTTTCTTTTCAGTTGCAAACTCCATTCCATACATATATATGGGTAGGTACTAGCTCCAACTTGGTTTTACAGTGAAAACTGCAGGAACTTCAAACCGGCACTAGGAAACAGACCTAGAAAGCAGAGAAAAAGTGTCTCCTGCAACCCGTTCCCTTGGTGCTAGATGAACGAACGTCTCTCTACTTGCTCAGTTCTGAGAGATAAGTGTGTGTGAAAGCCGTCCCTCAACTAGCTTGTTGGGAACACAAAGTTTTTTTTCAGTTGCAAACTCCACTCCATCCATATATATGGGAGGAACTTGCTCCAACTCGGTTTGACAGTGAAAACTGCAGGAAATTCAAACCGGCACTAGGAAACAGACTGAGAAAGCAGAGAAAAAGTGTCTCATGCAACCCGTTCCCTTGGTGCTATATGAACGAAAGTCTCTCCACCTGCTCAGTTCTGAGAGATAAGTGTGTGTGAAAGCCGTCCTTCACCTAGCTTGTTGGGAACACAAAGTTTCTTTTCAGTTGCAAACACCACTCCATCCATATATATGGGGAGGTACTAGCTCCAACACGGTTTTACAGTGAAAACTGCAGGAACTTCAAACCTGCACTCGGAAACATAGTGAGAAAGCAGAGAAAAAGTGTCTCATGCAAAACGTTCCCTTGGTGCTAGATGAAGGAACGTCTCTCCACTTGCTCAGTTCTGAGAGATAAGTGTGTGTGAAAGCCGTCCTTCACCTAGCTTGTTGGGAACACAAAGTTTATTTTCAGTTGCAAACTCCATTCCATACATATATATGGGAAGGTACTAGCTCCAACTCGGTTTTACAGTGAAAACTGCAGGAACTTCAAACCGGCACTAAGAAACAGACTGAGAAAGCACAGAAAAAGTGTCTCCTGCAACCCGTTCCCTTGGTGCTAGATGAACGAACGTCTCTCCACCTGCTCAGTTCTGAGAGATAAGTGTGTGTGAAAGCCGTACTTCACCTAGCTTGTTGGGAACACAAAGTTTCTTTTCATTTGCAAACTCCACTCCTTCCATATATATGGGGAGGTACTAGCTCCAACACGGTTTGACAGTGAAAACTGCAATAACTTCAAACCGGCACTAGGAAACAGAATGGAAAGCAGAGAAAAAGTGTCCCCTGCAACCCGTTCCCTTGGTGCTAGATGAACGAACGTCTCTCCACTTGCTCAGTTCTGAGATATAAGTGTGTGTGAAAGCCGTCCTTCACCTAGCTTGTTGGGAACACAAAGTTTCTTTTCAGTTGCAAACTCCACTCCATCCATATTTATGGTGAGGTACTAGCTCCAATTCGGTTTGACAGTGAAAACTGCAGGAACTTCAAACCAGCACTAGGAAACAGACTGAGAAAGCAGAGAAAAAGTGTCTCCTGCAACACGTTCCCTTGGTGCTAGATGAACGAACGTCTCTCCACTTTCTCAGTTCTGAGAGATAAGTGAGTGTGAAAGCCGTCCTTCACCTAGATTGATGGGAACACAAAGTTTCTTTTCAGTTGCAAACTCCATTCCATACATATATATGGGGAGGTACAAGCTCCAACACGGTATTACAGTGAAAACTGCAGGAACTTCAACCCGGCACTAGGAAACAGACTGAGAAAGCAGGGAAAAAGTGACCCTGCAACCAGTTCCCTTGGTGCTAGATGAACGAACGTCTCTCCACTTGCTCAGTTCTGAGAGATAAGTGTGTTTGAAAGCCGTCCTTCAACTAGCTTGTTGGGAACGCAAAGTTTGTTTTCAGTTGCAAACTCCATTCCATACATATATATGGGTAGGTACTAGCTCCAACTCGGTTTTACAGTGAAAACTGCAGGAACTTCAAACCAGCACTAGGAAACAGACTGAGAAAGCAGAGAAATAGTGTCTCCTGCAACCCATTCCCTTGGTGCTAGATGAACGAACGTCTCTCCACTTGCTCAGTTCTGAGAGATAATTGTGTGTGAAAGCCGTCCTTCACCTAACTTGTTGGGAACACAAAGTTTCTTTTCAGTTGCAAACTCCACTCCATCCATATATATGGGGAGGTACTAGCTCCAACTCGGTTTGACAGTGAAAACTGCAGGAAATTCAAACCGGCACTAGGAAACAGACTGAGAAAGCAGAGAAAAAGTGTCTCATGCAACCCGTTCCCTTGGTGCTATATGAACGAAAGTCTCTCCACCTGCTCAGTTCTGAGAGATAAGTGTGTGTGAAAGCCGTCCTTCACCTAGCTTGTTGGGAACACAAAGTTTCTTTTCAGTTGCAAACACCACTCCATCCATATTTATGGGGAGGTACTAGCTCCAACTCTGTTTTACAGTGAAACCTGCAGGAACTTCAAACCGGCACTAGGAAACATAGTGAGAAAGCAGAGAAAAAGTGTCTCATGCAAAACGTTCCCTTGGTGCTAGATGAACGAACGTCTCTCCACTTGCTCAGTTCTGAGAGATAAGTGTGTGTGAAAGCCGTACTTCACCTAGCTTGTTGGGAACACAAAGTTTATTTTCAGTTGCAAACTCCATTCCATACATATATATGGGAAGGTACTAGCTCCAACTCTGTTTTACAGTGAAAACTGCAGGAACTTCAAACCGGCACTAGGAAACATAGTGAGAAAGCAGAGAAAATTTCTCTCATGCAAAACGTTCCCTTGGTGCTAGATGAACGAACGTCTCTCCACCTGCTCAGTTCTGAGAGATAAGTGTGTGTGAAAGCCGTACTTCACCTAGCTTGTTGGGAACACAAAGATTCTTTTCAGTTGCAAACTCCACTCCTTCCATATATATGGGGAGGTACTAGCTCCAACACGGTTTGACAGTGAAAACTGCAGGAAATTCAAACCGGCACTAGGAAACAGACTGAGAAAGCAGAGAAAAAGTGGCTCATGCAACCCGTTCCCTTGATGCTATATGAACGAAAGTCTCTCCACCTGCTCAGTTCTGAGAGATAAGTGTGTGTGAAAGCCGTCCTTCACCTAGCTTGTTGGGAACACAAAGTTTCTTTTCAGTTGCAAACACCACTCCATCCATATATATGGGGAGGTACTAGCTCCAACACGGTTTTACAGTGAAAACTGCAGGAACTTCAAACCGGCACTCGGAAACATAGTGAGAAAGCAGAGAAAAAGTGTCTCATGCAAAACGTTCCCTTGGTGCTAGATGAAGGAACGTCTCTCCACTTGCTCAGTTCTGAGAGATAAGTGTGTGTGAAAGCCGTCCTTCACCTAGCTTGTTGGGAACACAAAGTTTATTTTCAGTTGCAAACTCCATTCCATACATATATATGGGAAGGTACTAGCTCCAACTCGGTTTTACAGTGAAAACTGCAGGAACTTCAAACCGGCACTAAGTAACAGACTGAGAAAGCACAGAAAAAGTGTCTCCTGCAACCCGTTCCCTTGGTGCTAGATGAACGAACGTCTCTCCACCTGCTCAGTTCTGAGAGATAAGTGTGTGTGAAAGCCGTACTTCACCTAGCTTGTTGGGAACACAAAGTTTCTTTTCATTTGCAAACTCCACTCCTTCCATATATATGGGGAGGTACTAGCTCCAACACGGTTTGACAGTGAAAACTGCAATAACTTCAAACCGGCACTAGGAAACAGAATGGAAAGCAGAGAAAAAGTGTCCCCTGCAACCCGTTCCCTTGGTGCTAGATGAACGAACGTCTCTCCACTTGCTCAGTTCTGAGATATAAGTGTGTGTGAAAGCCGTCCTTCACCTAGCTTGTTGGGAACACAAAGTTTCTTTTCAGTTGCAAACTCCACTCCATCCATATATATGGTGAGGTACTAGCTCCAATTCGGTTTGACAGTGAAAACTGCAGGAACTTCAAACCAGCACTAGGAAACAGACTGAGAAAGCAGAGAAAAAGTGTCTCCTGCAACACGTTCCCTTGGTGCTAGATGAACGAACGTCTCTCCACTTTCTCAGTTCTGAGAGATAAGTGAGTGTGAAAGCCGTCCTTCACCTAGATTGATGGGAACACAAAGTTTCTTTTCAGTTGCAAACTCCATTCCATACATATATATGGGGAGGTACAAGCTCCAACACGGTATTACAGTGAAAACTGCAGGAACTTCAACCCGGCACTAGGAAACAGACTGAGAAAGCAGGGAAAAAGTGACTCCTGCAACCAGTTCCCTTGGTGCTAGATGAACGAACGTCTCTCCACTTGCTCAGTTCTGAGAGATAAGTGTGTTTGAAAGCCGTCCTTCAACTAACTTGTTGGGAACGCAAAGTTTGTTTTCAGTTGCAAACTCCATTCCATACATATATATGGGTAGGTACTAGCTCCAACTCGGTTTTACAGTGAAAACTGCCGGAACTTCAAACCGGCACTAGGAAACAGACTGAGAAAGCAGAGAAATAGTGTCTCCTGCAACCCATTCCCTTGGTGCTAGATGAACGAACGTCTCTCCACTTGCTCAGTTCTGAGAGTTAAGTGTGTGTGAAAGCCGTCCTTCAACTAGCTTGTTTTGAACACAAAGTTTCTTTTCAGTTGCAAACTCCATTCCATACATATATATGGGGATGTACTAGCTCCAACTCTGTTTTACAGTGAAAACTGCAGGAACTTCAAACGGGCACTAGGAAACAGACTGAGAATACAGAGAAAAAGTGTCTCCTGCAACCCGTTCCCTTGGTGCTAGATGAACGAACGTCTCTCTACTTGCTCAGTTCTGAGAGATAAGTGTGTGTGAAAGCCGTCCCTCAACTAGCTTGTTGGGAACACAAAGTTTCTTTTCAGTTGCAAACTCCACTCCATCCATATATATGGGGAGGTACTAGCTCCAACTCGGTTTGACAGTGAAAACTGCAGGAAATTCAAACCGGCACTAGGAAACAGACTGAGAAAGCAGAGAAAAAGTGTCTCATGCAACCCGTTCCCTTGGTGCTATATGAACGAAAGTCTCTCCACCTGCTCAGTTCTGAGAGATAAGTGTGTGTGAAAGCCGTCCTTCACCTAGCTTGTTGGGAACACAAAGTTTCTTTTCAGTTGCAAACACCACTCCATCCATATATATGGGGAGGTACTAGCTCCAACTCGGTTTTACAGTGAAAACTGCAGGAACTTCAAACCGGCACTAGGAAACATAGTGAGAAAGCAGAGAAAAAGTGTCTCATGCAAAACGTTCCCTTGGTGCTAGATGAACGAACGTCTCTCCACCTGCTCAGTTCTGAGAGATAAGTGTGTGTGAAAGCCGTACTTCACCTAGCTTGTTGGGAACACAAAGTTTCTTTTCAGTTGCAAAATCCACTCCTTCCATATATATGGGGAGGTACTAGCTCCAACACGGTTTGACAGTGAAAACTGCAATAACTTCAAACCGGCACTAGGAAACAGAATGGAAAGCAGAGAAAAAGTGTCCCCTGCAACCCGTTCCCTTGGTGCTAGATGAACGAACGTCTCTCCACTTTCTCAGTTCTGAGATATAAGTGTGTGTGAAAGCCGTCCTTCACCTAGCTTGTTGGGAACACAAAGTTTCTTTTCAGTTGCAAACTCCACTCCATCCATATATATGGTGAGGTACTAGCTCCAATTGGGTTTGACAGTGAAAACTGCAGGAACTTCAAACCAGCACTAGGAAACAGACTGAGAAAGCAGAGAAAAAGAGTCTCCTGCAACACGTTCCCTTGGTGCTAGATGAACGAACGTCTCTCCACTTTCTCAGTTCTGAGAGATAAGTGAGTGTGAAAGCCGTCCTTCACCTAGATTGATGGGAACACAAAGTTTCTTTTCAGTTGCAAACTCCATTCCATACATATATATGGGGAGGTACAAGCTCCAACACGGTTTTACAGTGAAAACTGCAGGAACTTCAAACCGGCACTAGGAAACAGACTGCGAAAGCAGAGAAAAAGTGTCTCCTGCAACCCGTTCCCTTGGTGCTAGATGAACGAACGTCTCTCCACTTGCTCAGTTCTGAGAGATAAGTGTGTGTGAAAGCCGTCCTTCAACTAGCTTGTTGGGAACGCAAAGTTTGTTTTCAGTTGCAAACTCCATTCCATACATATATATGGGTAGGTACTAGCTCCAACTCGGTTTTACAGTGAAAACTGCAGGAACTTCAAACCGGCACTAGGAAACAGACTGAGAATGCAGAGAAATAGTGTCTCCTGCAACCCATTCCCTTGGTGCTAGATGAACGAACGTCTCTCCACTTGCTCAGTTCTGAGAGATAATTGTGTGTGAAAGCCGTCCTTCACCTCGCTTTTTGGGAACACAAAGTTTCTTTTCAGTTGCAAACTCCATTCCATACATATATACGGGTAGGTACTAGCTCCAACTCGGTTTTACAGTGAAAACTGCAGGAACTTCAAACTGGCACTAGGAAACAGACTGAAAAAGCAGAGAAATAGTGTCTCCTGCAACCCGTTCCCTTGGTGCTAGATGAACGAACGTCTCTCCACTTGCTCAGTTCTGAGAGTTAAGTGTGTGTGAAAGCCGTCCTTCAACTAGCTTGTTTTGAACACAAAGTTTCTTTTCAGTTGCAAACTCCATTCCATACATATATATGGGGATGTACTAGCTCCAACTCTGTTTTACAGTGAAAACTGCAGGAACTTCAAACGGGCACTAGGAAACAGACTGAGAATACAGAGAAAAAGTGTCTCCTGCAACCCGTTCCCTTGGTGCTAGATGAACGAACGTCTCTCTACTTGCTCAGTTCTGAGAGATAAGTGTGTGTGAAAGCCTTCCCTCAACTAGCTTGTTGGGAACACAAAGTTTCTTTTCAGTTACAAACTCCACTCCATCCATATATATGGGGAGGTACTAGCTCCAACTCGGTTTGACAGTGAAAACTGCAGGAAATTCAAACCGGCCCTAGGAAACAGACTGAGAAAGCAGAGAAAAAGTGTCTCATGCAACCCGTTCCCTTGGTGCTATATGAACGAAAGTCTCTCCACCTGCTCAGTTCTGAGAGATAAGTGTGTGTGAAAGCCGTCCTTCACCTAGCATGTTGGGAACACAAAGTTTCTTTTCAGTTGCAAACACCACTCCATCCATATATATGGGGAGGTACTAGCTCCAACACTGTTTTACAGTGAAAACTGCAGGAACTTCAAACCGGCACTAGGAAACATAGTGAGAAAGCAGAGAAAAAGTGTCTCATGCAAAACGTTCCCTTGGTGCTAGATGAACGAACGTCTCTCCACTTGCTCAGTTCTGAGAGATAAGTGTGTGTGAAAGCCGTCCTTCAACTAGCTTGTTGGGAACACAAAGTTTCTTTTCAGTTGCAAACTCCATTCCATACATATATATGGGAAGGTACAAGCTCCAACTCGGTTTTACAGTGAAAACTGCAGGAACTTCAAACCGGCACTAAGAAACAGACTGAGAAAGCACAGAAAAAGTGTCTCCTGCAACCCGTTCCCTTGGTGCTAGATGAACGAACGTCTCTCCACCTGCTCAGTTCTGAGAGATAAGTGTGTGTGAAAGCCGTACTTCACCTAGCTTGTTGGGAACACAAAGTTTCTTTTCAGTTGCAAACTCCACTCCTTCCATATATATGGGGAGGTACTAGCTCCAACACGGTTTGACAGTGAAAACTGCAATAACTTCAAACCGGCACTAGGAAACAGAATGGAAAGCAGAGAAAAAGTGTCCCCTGCAACCCGTTCCCTTGGTGCTAGATGAACGAACGTCTCTCCACTTGCTCAGTTCTGAGAGATAAGTGAGTGTGAAAGAAGTCCTTCACCTAGCTTGATGGGAACACAAAGTTTCTTTTCAGTTGCAAACTTCATTCCATACATATATATGGGGAGGTACAAGCTCCAACACGGTATTACAGTGAAAACTGCAGGAACTTCAACCCGGCACTAGGAAACAGACTGAGAAAGCAGGGAAAAAGTGACTCCTGCAACCCGTTCCCTTGGTGCTAGATGAACGAACGTCTCTCCACTTGCTCAGTTCTGAGAGATAAGTGTGTGTGAAAGCCGTCCTTCAACTAGCTTGTTGGGAACGCAAAGTTTGTTTTCAGTTGCAAACTCCATTCCATACATATATACGGGTAGGTACTAGCTCCAACTCGGTTTTACAGTGAAAACTGCAGGAACTTCAAACTGGCACTAGGAAACAGACTGAAAAAGCAGAGAAATAGTGTCTCCTGCAACCCGTTCCCTTGGTGCTAGATGAACGAACGTCTCTCCACTTGCTCAGTTCTGAGAGTTAAGTGTGTGTGAAAGCCGTCCTTCAACCAGCTTGTTTTGAACACAAAGTTTCTTTTCAGTTGCAAACTCCATTCCATACATATATATGGGGATGTACTAGCTCCAACTCTGTTTTACAGTGAAAACTGCAGGAACTTCAAACGGGCACTAGGAAACAGACTGAGAATACAGAGAAAAAGTGTCTCCTGCAACCCGTTCCCTTGGTGCTAGATGAACGAACGTCTCTCTACTTGCTCAGTTCTGAGAGATAAGTGTGTGTGAAAGCCGTCCTTCACCTAGCATGTTGGGAACACAAAGTTTCTTTTCAGTTGCAAACACCACTCCATCCATATATATGGGGAGGTACTAGCTCCAACACTGTTTTACAGTGAAAACTGCAGGAACTTCAAACCGGCACTAAGAAACAGACTGAGAAAGCACAGAAAAAGTGTCTCCTGCAACCCGTTCCCTTGGTGCTAGATGAACGAACGTCTCTCCACCTGCTCAGTTCTGAGAGATAAGTGTGTGTGAAAGCCGTACTTCACCTAGCTTGTTGGGAACACAAAGTTTCTTTTCAGTTACAAACTCCACTCCTTCCATATATATGGGGAGGTACTAGCTCCAACACGGTTTGACAGTGAAAACTGCAATAACTTCAAACCGGCACTAGGAAACAGAATGGAAAGCAGAGAAAAAGTGTCCCCTGCAACCCGTTCCCTTGGTGCTAGATGAACGAACGTCTCTCCACTTGCTCAGTTCTGAGAGATAAGTGAGTGTGAAAGAAGTCCTTCACCTAGCTTGATGGGAACACAAAGTTTCTTTTCAGTTGCAAACTTCATTCCATACATATATATGGGGAGGTACAAGCTCCAAAAGGGTATTACAGTGAAAACTGCAGGAACTTCAACCCGGCACTAGGAAACAGACTGAGAAAGCAGGGAAAAAGTGACTCCTGCAACCCGTTCCCTTGGTGCTAGATGAACGAACGTCTCTCCACTTGCTCAGTTCTGAGAGATAAGTGTGTGTGAATGCCGTCCTTCAACTAGCTTGTTGGGAACGCAAAGTTTGTTTTCAGTTGCAAACTCCATTCCATACATATATATGGGTAGGTACTAGCTCCAACTCGGTTTTACAGTGAAAACTGCAGGAACTTCAAACCGGCACTAGGAAACAGACTGAGAAAGCAGAGAAATAGTGTCTCCTGCAACCCATTCCCTTGGTGCTAGATGAACGAACGTCTCTCCACTTGCTCAGTTCTGAGAGATAATTGTGTGTGAAAGCCGTCCTTCACCTAGCTTGTTGGGAACACAAAGTTTCTTTTCAGTTGCAAACTCCATTCCATACATATATACGGGTAGGTACTAGCTCCAACTCGGTTTTACAGTGAAAACTGCAGGAACTTCAAACTGGCACTAGGAAACAGACTGAAAAAGCAGAGAAATAGTGTCTCCTGCAACCCGTTCCCTTGGTGCTAGATGAACGAACGTCTCTCCACTTGCTCAGTTCTGAGAGTTAAGTGTGTGTGAAAGCCGTCCCTCAACTAGCTTGTTGGGAACACAAAGTTTCTTTTCAGTTGCAAACTCCATTCCATACATATATATGGGGATGTACTAGCTCCAACTCTGTTTTACAGTGAAAACTGCAGGAACTTCAAACGGGCACTAGGAAACAGACTGAGAATACAGAGAAAAAGTGTCTCCTGCAACCCGTTCCCTTGGTGCTAGATGAACGAACGTCTCTCTACTTGCTCAGTTCTGAGAGATAAGTGTGTGTGAAAGCCGTCCCTCAACTAGCTTGTTGGGAACACAAAGTTTCTTTTCAGTTACAAACTCCACTCAATCCATATATATGGGGAGGTACTTGCTCCAACTCGGTTTGACAGTGAAAACTGCAGGAAATTCAAACCGGCACTAGGAAACATACTGAGAAAGCAGAGAAACAGTGTCTCATGCAACCCGTTCCCTTGGTGCTATATGAACGAAAGTCTCTCCACCTGCTCAGTTCTGAGAGATAAGTGTGTGTGAAAGCCGTCCTTCACCTAGCTTGTTGGGAACACAAAGTTTCTTTTCAGTTGCAAACACCACTCCATCCATATATATGGGGAGGTACTAGCTCCAACTCTGTTTTACAGTGAAAACTGCAGGAACTTCAAACCGGCACTAGGAAACATAGTGAGAAAGCAGAGAAAAAGTGTCTCATGCAAAACGTTCCCTTGGTGCTAGATGAACGAACGTCTCTCCACTTGCTCAGTTCTGAGAGATAAGTGTGTGTGAAAGCCGTCCTTCACCTAGCTTGTTGGGAACACAAAGTTTATTTTCAGTTGCAAACTCCATTCCATACATATATATGGGAAGGTACAAGCTCCAACTCGGTTTTACAGTGAAAACTGCAGGAACTTCAAACCGGCACTAAGAAACAGACTGAGAAAGCACAGAAAAAGTGTCTCCTGCAACCCGTTCCCTTGGTGCTAGATGAACGAACGTCTCTCCACCTGCTCAGTTCTGAGAGATAAGTGTGTGTGAAAGCCGTACTTCACCTAGCTTGTTGGGAACACAAAGTTTCTTTTCAGTTGCAAACTCCACTCCTTCCATATATATGGGGAGGTACTAGCTCCAACACGGTTTGACAGTGAAAACTGCAATAACTTCAAACCGGCACTAGGAAACAGAATGGAAAGCAGAGAAAAAGTGTACCCTGCAACCCGTTTCCTTGGTGCTAGATGAACGAACGTCTCTCCACTTGCTCAGTTCTGAGATATAAGTGTGTGTGAAAGCCGTCCTTCACATAGCTTGTTGGGAACACAAAGTTTCTTTTCAGTTGCAAACTACACTCCATCCATATATATGGTGAGGTACTAGCTCCAATTCTGTTTGACAGTGAAAACTGCAGGAACTTCAAACCAGCACTAGGAAACAGACAGAGAAAGCAGAGGAAAAGTGTCTCCTGCAACACGTTCCCTTGGTGCTAGATGAACGAACGTCTCTCCACTTTCTCAGTTCTGAGAGATAAGTGAGTGTGAAAGCCGTCCTTCAGCTAGATTGATGGGAACACAAAGTTTCTTTTCAGTTGCAAACTCCATTCCATACATATATATGGGGAGGTACAAGCTCCAACACGGTTTTACAGTGAAAACTGCAGGAACTTCAAACCGGCACTAGGAAACAGACTGCGAAAGTAGGGAAAAAGTGACTCCTGCAACCAGTTCCCTTGGGGCTAGATGAACGAACGTCTCTCCACTTGCTCAGTTCTGAGAGATAAGTGTGTGTGAAGCCGTCCTTCAACTAGCTTGTTGGGAACACAAAGTTTCTTTTCAGTTGCAAACTCCATTCCATACATATATATGGGGAGGTACTAGCTCCAACACGGTTTTACAGTGAAAACTGCAGGAACTTCAAACCGGCACTAGGAAACAGGCTGAGAAAGCAGAGAAATAGTGTCTCCTGCAACCCGTTCCTTTAGTGCTAGATGAACGAACTTCTCTCCACTTGCTCAGTTCTGAGAGAAAAGTGTGTGTGAAAGCCGTCCTTCACCTAGCTTGTTGGGAACACAAAGTTTCTTTTTAGTTGCAAACTCCATTCCATACATATATATGGGGAGGTACTATCTCCAACTCGGTTTTACAGTGAAAACTGCAGGAACTTCAAACCGGCACTAGGAAACAGCCTGAGAAAGCAGAGAAAAAGTGTCTCCTGCAACCCGTTCCCTTGGTGCTAGATGAACGAACGTCTCTCCACTTGCTCAGTTCTGAGAGATAAGTGAGTGTGAAAGCCGTCCTTCACCTAGCTTGATGGGAACACAAAGTTTCTTTTCAGTTGCAAACTCCATTCCATACATATATATGGGGAGGTAAAATCTCCAACACGGTATTACAGTGAAAACTGCAGGAACTTCAAACCGGCACTAGGAAACAGACTGAGAAAGCAGGGAAAAAGTGACCCCTGCAACAAGTTCCCTTGGTGCTAGATGAACGAACGTCTCTCCACTTGCTCAGTTCTGAGAGATAAGTGTGTGTGAAAGCCGTCCTTCAACTAGCTTGTTGGGAACACAAAGTTTCTTTTCAGTTGCAAACTCCATTCCATACTTATATATGGGTAGGTACTAGCTCCAACTCTGTTTTACAGTGAAAACTGCAGGAACTTCAAACCGGCACTAGGAAACAGACTGAGAAAGCAGAGAAATAGTGTCTCCTGCAACCCATTCCCTTGGTGCTAGATGAACGAACGTCTCTCCACTTGCTCAGTTCTGAGAGATAATTGTGTGTGAAAGCCGTCCTTCAACTAGCTTGTTTTGAACACAAAGTTTCTTTTCAGTTGCAAACTCCACTCCATCCATATATATGGGGAGGTACTAGCTCCAACTCGGTTTTACAGTGAAAACTGCAGGAACTTCAAACCGGCACTAGGAAACAGTCTGAGAAAGCAGAGAAAAAGTGTCTCATTCAACCCGTTCCCTTGGTGCTAGATGAACGAAAGTCTCTCCACCTGCTCAGTTCTGAGAGATAAGTGTGTGTGAAAGCCGTCCTTCAACTAGCTTGTTGGGAACACAAAGTTTCTTTTCAGTTGCAAACTCCACTCCATCCATATATATGGGGAGGTACTAGCTCCAACTCGGTTTTACAGTGAAAACTGCAGGAACTTCAAACCGGCACTAGGAAACATACTGAGAAAGCAGAAAAAAAGTGTCTCCTGCAAAACGTTCCCTTGGTGCTAGATGAACGAACGTCTCTCCAATTGCTCAGTTCTGAGAGATAAGTGTGCGTGAAAGCCATCCTTCACTTAGCTTGTTGGGAACACAAAGTTTCTTTTCAGTTGCAAACTCCATTCCATACATATATATGGGTAGGTACTAGCTCCAACTCGGTTTTACAGTGAAAACTGCAGGAACTTCAAACCGGCACTAGGAAACAGACTGAAAAAGCAGAGAAATAGTGTCTCCTGCAACCCGTTCCCTTGGTGCTAGATGAACGAACGTCTCTCCACTTGCTCAGTTCTGAGAGTTAAGTGTGTTTGAAAGCCGTCCTTCAACTAGCTTGTTTTGAACACAAAGTTTCTTTTCAGTTGCAAACTCCATTCCATACATATATATGGGGATGTACTAGCTCCAACTCTGTTTTACAGTGAAAACTGCAGGAACTTCAAACGGGCACTAGGAAACAGACTGAGAATACAGAGAAAAAGTGTCTCCTGCAACCCGTTCCCTTGTTGCTATTTGAACGAACGTCTCTCTACTTGCTCAGTTCTGAGAGATAAGTGTGTGTGAAAGCCGTCCCTCAACTAGCTTGTTGGGAACACAAAGTTTCTTTTCAGTTGCAAACTCCACTCCATCAATATATATGGGGAGGTACTAGCTCCAACTCGGTTTGACAGTGAAAACTGCAGGAAATTCAAACCGGCACTAGGAAACAGACTGAGAAAGCAGAGAAAAAGTGTCTCATGCAACCCGTTCCCTTGGTGCTAGATGAACGAAAGTCTCTCCACCTGCTCAGTTCTGAGAGATAAGTGTGTGTGAAAGCCGTCCCTCAACTAGCTTGTTGGGAACACAAAGTTTCTTTTCAGTTGCAAACTCCACTCCATCCATATATATGGGGAGGTACTAGCTCCAACTCGGTTTGACAGTGAAAACTGTAGGAAATTCAAACCGGCACTAGGAAACAGACTGAGAAAGCAGAGAAAAAGTGTCTCATTCAACCCGTTCCCTTGGTGCTAGATGAACGAAAGTCTCTCCACCTGCTCAGTTCTGAGAGATAAGTGTGTGTGAAAGCCGTCCTTCAACTAGCTTCTTGGGAACACAAAGTTTCTTTTCAGTTGCAAACTCCACTCCATCCATATATATGGGGAGGTACTAGCTCCAACTCGGTTTTACAGTGAAAACTGCAGGAACTTCAAACCGGCACTAGGAAACATACTGAGAAAGCAGAGAAAAAGTGTCTCCTGCAAAACGTTCCCTTGGTGCTAGATGAACGAACGTCTCTCCACTTGCTCAGTTCTCAGAGATAAGTGTGTGTGAAAGCCATCCTTCACTTAGCTTGTTGGGAACACAAAGTTTCTTTTCAGTTGCAAACTTCATTCCATACATATATATGGGTAGGTACTAGCTCCAACTCGGTTTTACAGTGAAAACTGCAGGAACTTCAAACCGTCACTAGGAAACAGACTGAAAAAGCAGAGAAATAGTGTCTCCTGCAACCCGTTCCCTTGGTGCTAGATGAACGAACGTCTCTCCACTTGCTCAGTTCTGAGAGTTAAGTGTGTTTGAAAGCCGTCCTTCAACTAGTTTGTTTTGAACACAAAGTTTCTTTTCAGTTGCAAACTCCATTCCATACATATATATGGGGATGTACTAGCTCCAACTCTGTTTTACAGTGAAAACTGCAGGAACTTCAAACGGGCACTAGGAAACAGACTGAGAATACAGAGAAAAAGTGTCTCCTGCAACCCGTTCCCTTGGTGCTAGATGAACGAACGTCTCCCTACTTGCTCAGTTCTGAGAGATAAGTGTGTGTGAAAGCCGTCCCTCAACTAGCTTGTTGGGAACACAAAGTTTCTTTTCAGTTGCAAACTCCACTCCATCCATATATATGGGGAGGTACTAGCTCCAACTCGGTTTGACAGTGAAAACTGCAGGAAATTCAAACCGGCACTAGGAAACAGACTGAGAAAGCAGAGAAAAAGTGTCTCATGCAACCCGTTCCCTTGGTGCTAGATGAACGAACGTCTCTCCACTTTCTCAGTTCTGAGAGATATGTGTGTGTGAAGCCGTCCTTCAACTAGCTTGTTGGGAACACAAAGTTTCTTTTCAGTTGCAACCTCCATTCCATCCATATATATGGGGAGGTACTAGCTCCAACTCGGTTTTACAGTGAAAACTGCAGGAACTTCAAACCGGCACTAGGAAACAGGCTGAGAAAGCAGAGAAATAGTGTCTCCTGCAACCCGTTCCCTTAGTGCTAGATGAACGAACGTCTCTCTACTTGCTCAGTTCTGAGAGATAAGTGTGTGTGAAAGCCGTCCCTCAACTAGCTTGTTGGGAACACAAAGTTTCTTTTCAGTTGCAAACTCCACTCCATCCATATATATGGGGAGGTACTAGCTCCAACTCGTTTTGACAGTGAAAACTGCAGGAAATTCAAACCGGCACTAGGAAACAGGCTGAGAAACAGAGAAATAGTGTCTCCTGCAACCCGTTCCCTTAGTGCTAGATGAACGAACGTCTCTCTACTTGCTCAGTTCTGAGAGATAAGTGTGTGTGAAAGCCGTCCCTCAACTAGCTTGTTTTGAACACAAAGTTTCTTTTCAGTTGCAAACTCCACCCAATCCATATATATGGGGAGGTACTAGCTCCAACTCGGTTTGACAGTGAAAACTGCAGGAAATTCAAACCGGCACTAGGAAACAGACTGAGAAAGCAGAGAAAAAGTGTCTCATTCAACCCGTTCCCTTGGTGCTAGATGAACGAAAGTCTCTCCACCTGCTCAGTTCTGAGAGATAAGTGTGTGTGAAAGCCGTCCTTCAACTAGCTTGTTGGGAACACAAAGTTTCTTTTCAGTTGCAAACTCCACTCCATCCATATATATGGGGAGGTACTAGCTCCAAATCGGTTTGACAGTGAAAACTGCAGGAACTTCAAACCGGCACTAGGAAACATACTGAGAAAGCAGAGAAAAAGTGTCTCATTCAACCCGTTCCCTTGGTGCTAGATGAACGAACGTCTCTCCACCTGCTCAGTTCTGAGAGATAAGTGTGTGTGAAAGCCGTCCTTCAACTAGCTTGTTGGGAACACAAAGTTTCTTTTCAGTTGCAAACACCACTCCATCCATATATATGGGGAGGTACTAGCTCCAACTCGGTTTGACAGTGAAAACTGCAATAACTTCAAACCGGTACTAGGAAACAGAAAGGAAAGCAGAGAAAAAGTGTCCCCTGCAACCCGTTCCCTTGGTGCTAGATGAACGAACGTCTCTCCACTTGCTCAGTTCTGAGATATAAGTGTGTGTGAAAGCCGTCCTTCACCTAGCTTGTTGGGAACACAAAGTTTCTTTTCAGTTGCAAACTCCACTCCATCCATATATATGGTGAGGTACTAGCTCCAATTCGGTTTGACAGTGAAAACTGCAGGAACTTCAAACCGGCAGTAGGAAACAGACTGAAAAAGCAGAGAAAATTTGTCTCCTGCCACCCGTTCCCTTGGTGCTAGATGAACGAACGTCTCTCCACTTGCTCAGTTCTGAGAGATAAGTGTGTGTGAAAGCCGTCCTTCACCTAGCTTGTTGGGAACACAAAGTTTCTTTTCAGTTGCAAAATCCACTCCATCCATATATATGGGGAGGTACTAGCTCCAACACGGTTTTACAGTGAAAACTGCAGGAACTTCAAACCGGAACTAGGAAACAGACTGAGAAAGCAGAGAAAAAGTGTCTCCTGCAACCCGTTCCCTTGGTGCTAGATGAACGAACGTCTCTCCACTTTCTCAGTTCTGAGAGATAAGTGAGTGTGAAAGCCGTCCTTCACCTAGATTGATGGGAACACAAAGTTTCTTTTCAGTTGCAAACTCCATTCCATACATATATATGGGGAGGTACAAGCTCCAACACGGTTTTACAGTGAAAACTGCAGGAACTTCAAACCGGCACTAGGAAACAGACTGAGAAAGCAGGGAAAAAGTGACCCCTGCAACCAGTTCCCTTGGGGCTAGATGAACGAACGTCTCTCCACTTGCTCAGTTCTGAGAGATATGTGTGTGTGAAGCCGTCCTTCAACTAGCTTGTTGGGAACACAAAGTTTCTTTTCAGTTGCAACCTCCATTCCATACATATATATGGGGAGGTACTAGCTCCAACTCGGTTTTACAGTGAAAACTGCAGGAACTTCAAACCGGCACTAGGAAACAGGCTGAGAAAGCAGAGAAATAGTGTCTCCTGCAACCCGTTCCCTTAGTGCTAGATGAACGAACGTCTCTCCACTTGCTCAGTTCTGAGAGAAATGTGTGTGTGAAAGCCGTCCTTCACCTAGCTTTTTGGGAACACAAAGTTTCTTTTTAGTTGCAAACTCCATTCCATACATATATAAGGGGAGGTACTAGCTCCAACACGGTTTTACAGTGAAAACTGCAGGAACTTCAAACCGGCACTAGGAAACAGCCTGAGAAAGCAGAGAAAAAGTGTCTCCTGCAACCCGTTCCCTTGGTGCTAGATGAACGAACGTCTCTCCACTTGCTCAGTTCTGAGAGATAAGTGAGTGTGAAAGCCGTCCTTCACCTAGCTTGATGGGAACACAAAGTTTCTTTTCAGTTGAAAACTCCATTCCATACATATATATGGGGAGGTACAAGCTCCAACACGGTATTACAGTGAAAACTGCAGGAACTTCAAACCGGCACTAGGAAACAGACTGAGAAAGCAGGGAAAATGTGACTCCTGCAACCAGGACCCTTGGTGCTAGATGAACGAACGTCTCTCCACTTGCTCAGTTCTGAGAGATAAGTGTGTGTGAAAGCCGTCCTTCACCTAGCTTTTTGAGAACACAAAGTTTCTTTTTAGTTGCAAACTCCATTCCATACATATATATGGGTAGGTACTAGCTCCAACTCGGTTTTACAGTGAAAACTGCAGGAACTTCAAACCGGCACTAGGAAACAGACTGAGAAAGCAGAGAAATAGTGTCTCCTGCAACCCATTCCCTTGGTGCTAGATGAACGAACGTCTCTCCACTTGCTCAGTTCTGAGAGATGTGTGTGTGTGAAAGCCGTAATTCAACTAGCTTGATGGGAGCACAAAGTTTCTTTTCAGTTGCAAACTCCATTCCATACATATATATGGGGATGTACTAGCTCCAACTCTGTTTTACAGTGAAAACTGCAGGAACTTCAAACGGGCACTAGGAAAAAGGCTGAGAAAAAAGAGAAAAAGTGTCTCCTGCAACCCGTTCCCTTGGTGCTAGATGAACGATCGTCTCTCTACTTGCTCAGTTCTGAGAGATATGTGTGTGTGAAAGCCGTCCCTCAACTAGCTTGTTGGGAACACAAAGTCTCTTTTAAGTTGCAAACTCCACTCCATCCATATATATGGGGAGGTACTAGCTCCAACTCGGTTTGACAGTGAAAACTGCAGGAAATTCAAACCGGCACTAGGAAACAGACTGAGAAAGCAGAGAAAAACTGTCTCATGCAACCCGTTCCCTTGGTGCTAGATGAACGAAAGTCTCTCCACCTGCTCAGTTCTGAGAGATAAGTGTGTGTGAAAGCCGTCCTTCACCTAGCTTGTTGGGAACACAAAGTTTCTTTTCAGTTGCAAACTCCACTCCATCCATATATATGGGTAGGTACTAGCTCCAACTCGGTTTTACAGTGAAAACTGCAGGAACTTCAAACCGGCACTAGGAAACAGACTGAAAAAGCAGAGAAATAGTGTCTCCTGCAACCCGTTCCCTTGGTGCTATATGAACGAACGTCTCTCCACTTGCTCTGTTCTGAGAGATAAGTGTGTGTGAAAGCCGTCCTTCAACTAGCTTGTTTGAACACAAAGTTTCTTTTCAGTTGCAAACTCCATTCCATACATATATATGGGGATGTACTAGCTCCAACTCTGTTTTACAGTGAAAACTGCAGGAACTTCAAACGGGCACTAGGAAACAGACTGAGAATACAGAGAAAAAGTGTCTCCTGCAACCCGTTCCCTTGGTGCTAGATGAACGAACGTCTCTCCACTTGCTCAGTTCTGAGAGATAAGTGTGTGTGAAAGCCGTCCTCAACTAGCTTGTTTTGAACACAAAGTTTCTTTTCAGTTGCAAACTCCATTCCATACATATATATGGGGATGTACTAGCTCCAACTCTGTTTTACAGTGAAAACTGCAGGAACTTCAAACGGGCACTAGGAAACAGACTGAGAATACAGAGAAAAAGTGTCTCCTGAAACCCGTTCCCTTGGTGCTAGATGAACGAACGTCTCTCTACTTGCTCAGTTCTGAGAGATAAGTGTGTGTGAAAGCCGTCCCTCAACTAGCTTGTTGGGAACACAAAGTTTCTTTTCAGTTGCAAACTCCACTCCATCCATATATATGGGGAGGTACTAGCTCCAACTCGGTTTCACAGTGAAAACTGCAGGAAATTCAAACCGGCACTAGGAAACAGACTGAGAAAGCAGAGAAAAAGTGACTCATGCAACCCGTTCCCTTGGTGCTAGATGAACGAACGTCTCTCCACCTGCTAAGTTCTGAGAGATAAGTGTGTGTGAAAGCCGTCCTTCACCTAGCTTGTTGGGAACACAAAGTTTCTTTTCAGTTGCAAACTCCACTCCATCCATATATATGGGGAGGTACTAGCTCCAACTCGGTTTTACAGTGAAAACTGCAGGAACTTCAAACCGGCACTAGGAATCATACTGAGAAAGCAGAGAAAAAGTGTCTCCTGCAAAACGTTCCCTTGGTGCTAGATGAACGAACGTCTCTCCACTTGCTCAGTTCTGAGAGATAAGTGTGTGTGAAAGCCGTCCTTCACCTAGCTTGTTGGGAACACAAAGTTTCTTTTCAGTTGCAAACTCCATTCCATACATATATATGGGTAGGTACTAGCTCCAAATCGGTTTTACAGTGAAAACTGCAGGAACTTCAAACCGGCACTAGGAAACAGAATGAAAAAGCAGAGAAATAGTGTCTCCTGCAACCCGTTCCCTTGGTGCTAGATGAACGAACGTCTCGCCACTTGCTCAGTTCTGAGAGATAAGTGTGTGTGAAAGCCGTCCTTCAACTAGCTTGTTTTGAACACAAAGTTTCTTTTCAGTTGCAAACTCCATTCCATACATATATATGGGGATGTACTAGCTCCAACACTGTTTTACAGTGAAAACTGCAGGAACTTCAAACGGGCACTAGGAAACAGACTGAGAATACAGAGAAAAAGTGTCTCCTGCAACCCGTTCCCTTGGTGCTAGATGAACGAAGGTCTCTCTACTTGCTCAGTTCTGAGAGATAAGTGTGTGTGAAAGCCGTCCCTCAACTTGCTTGTTGGGAACACAAAGTTTCTTTTCAGTTGCAAACTCCACTCCATCCATATATATGGGGAGGTACTAGCTCCAACTCGGTTTGACAGTGAAAACTGCAGGAAATTCAAACCGGCACTAGGAAACAGACTGAGAAAGCAGAGAAAAAGTGTCTCATGCAACCCGTTCCCTTGGTGCTAGATGAACGAAAGTCTCTCCACCTGCTCAGTTCTGAGAGATAAGTGTGTGTGAATGCCGTCCTTCACCTAGCTTGTTGGGAACACAAAGTTTCTTTTCAGTTGCAAACTCCACTCCATCCATATATATGGGGAGGTAATAGCTCCAAATCGGTTTTACAGTGAAAACTGCAGGAACTTCAAACCGGCACTAGGAATCATACTGAGAAAGCAGAGAAAATGTGTCTCCTGCAAAACGTTCCCTTGGTGCTAGATGAACGAACGTCTCTCCACTTGCTCAGTTCTGAGAGATAAGTGTGTGTGAAAGCCGTCCTTCACCTAGCTTGCTGGGAACACAAAGTTTCTTTTCAGTTGCAAACTCCATTCCATACATATATATGGGTAGGTACTAGCTCCAACTCGGTTTTACAGTGAAAACTGCAGGAACTTCAAACCGGCACTAGGAAACAGACTGAAAAAGCAGAGAAATAGTGTCTCCTGCAACCCGTTCCCTTGGTGCTAGACGAACGAACGTCTCTCCACTTGCTCAGTTCTGAGAGATAAGTGTGTGTGAAAGCCGTCCTTCAACTAGCTTGCTGGGAACACAAAGTTTCTTTTCAGTTGCAAACTCCATTCCATACATATATATGGGGATGTACTAGCTCCAACACGGTTTGAAAGTGAAAACTGCAATAACTTCAAACCGGCACTAGGAAACAGAATGGAAAGCAGAGAAAAAGTGTCCCATGCAACCCGTTCCCTTGGTGCTAGATGAACGAACGTCTCTCCACTTGCTCAGTTCTGAGATATAATTGTGTGTGAAAGCCGTCCTTCACCTAGCTTGTTGGGAACACAAAGTTTCTTTTCAGTTGCAAACTCCACTCCATCCATATATATGGTGAGGTACTAGCTCCAATTCGGTTTGACAGTGAAAACTGCAGGAACTTCAAACCGGCACTAGGAAACAGAATGGAAAGCAGAGAAAAAGGGTCCCCTGCAACCCGTTCCCTTGGTGCTAGATGAACGAACGTCTCTCCACTTGCTCAGTTCTGAGATATAAGTGTGTGTGAAAGCCGTCCTTCACCTAGCTTGTTGGGAACACAAAGTTTCTTTTCAGTTGCAAACTCCACTCCATCCATATATATGGTGAGGGTCTAGCTCCAATTCGGTTTGACAGTGAAAACTGCAGGAACTTCAAACCGGCCCTAGGAAACAGACTGAGAAAGCAGAGAAAAAGTGTCTCCTGCAACCCGTTCCCTTGGTGCTAGAGGAACGAACGTCTCTCCACTTGCTCAGTTCTGAGAGATATGTGTGTGTGAAAGTCGTCCTTCAACTAACTTGTTGGGAACACAAAGTTTCTTTTCAGTTGCATACTCCATTCCATACATATATATGGGGAGGTACTAGCTCCAACTCGGTTTTACAGTGAAAAATGCAGGAACTCCAAACTGGCACTAGGAAAAAGCCTGAGAAAGCAGAGAAAATGTGTCTCCTGCAACCCGTTCCCTTGGTGCTAGATGAACGAACGTCTCTCCACTTGCTCAGTTCTGAGAGATAAGTATGTGTGAAAGCCGTCCTTCAAATAACATGATGGGAACACAAAGTTTCTTTTCAGTTGCAAACTCCATTCCATACTTATATATGGGGATGTACTAGCTCCAACTCTGTTTTACAGTGAAAACTGCAGGAACTTCAAACGGGCACTAGGAAACAGACTGAGAAAACAGAGAAAAAGTGTCTCCTGCAACCCGTTCCCTTGGTGCTAGATGAACGAACGTCTCTCTACTTGCTCAGTTCTGAGAGATAAGTGTGTGTGAAAGCAGTCCTTCAGCTAACTTGTTGGGAACACAAAGTTTCTTTTCAGTTGCAAACTCCAATCCATCCATATATATGGGGAGGTACTAGCTCCATCTCCGTTTGACAGTGAAAACTGCAGGAACTTCAAACCGGCACTAGGAAACAGACTGAGAAAGCAGAGAAAAAGTGGCTCATGCAACCCGTTCCCTTGGTGGTAGATGAACGAACGTCTCTCCACTTGCTCAGTTCTGAGAGATAAGTGAGTGTGAAAGCCGTAATTCAACTAGCTTGATGGGAGCACAAAGTTTCTTTTCAGTTGCAAACTCCATTCCATACATATATATGGGGAGGTACAAGCTCCAACACGGTTTTACAGTGAAAACTGCAGGAACTTCAAACCGGCACTAGGAAACAGCCTGAGAAAGCAGGGAAAAAGTGCCTCCTGCAACCAGTTCCCTTGGTGCTAGATGAACGAACGTCTCTCCACTTGCTCAGTTCTGAGAGATAAGTGTGTGTGAAAGCCGTCCTTCAACTATCTTGTTGGGAACACAAAGTTTCTTTTCAGTTGCAAACTCCATTCCATACATATATATGGGGAGGTACTAGCTCCAACTCGGTTTTACAGTGAAAACTGCAGGAACTTCAAACCGGCACTAGGAAACAGACTGAGAAAGCAGAGAAATAGTATCTCCTGCAACCCGTTCCCTTAGTGCTATATGAACGAACGTCTCTCCACTTGCTCAGTTCTGAGAGATAAGTGTGTGTGAAAGCCGTCGTTCACCTAGCTTGTTGGGAACACAAAGTTTCTTTTCAGTTGCAAACTCCATTCCATACATATATATGGGTAGGTACTAGCTCCAACTCGGTTTTACAGTGAAAACTGCAGGAACTTCAAACCGGAACTAGGAAACAGCCTGAGAAAGCAGAGAAAAAGTGTCTCCTGCAACCCGTTCCCTTGGTGCTAGATGAACGAACGTCTCTCCACTTGCTCATTTCTGAGAGATAAGTGAGTGTGAAAGCCGTCCTTCACCTAGCTTGATGGGAACACAAAGTTTCTTTTCAGTTGCAAACTCCATTCCATACTTATATATGGGGAGGTACAAGCTCCAACACGGTATTACAGTGAAAACTGCAGGAACTTCAAACCGGCACTAGGAAACAGACTGAGAAAGCAGAGAAATAGTGACTCCTGCAACCAGTTCCTTTGGTGCTAGACGAACGTACGTCTCACCACTTGCTCAGTTCTGAGAGATAAGTGTGTGTGAAAGCCGTCCTTCAACTAGCTTGTTGGGAACACAAAGTTTCTTTTCAGTTGCAAACTCCATTCCATACATATATATGGGTAGGTACTAGCTCCAACTCGGTTTTACAGTGAAAACTGCAGGAACTTCAAACCGGCAATAGGAAACAGACTGAGAAAGCAGAGAAAAAGTGTCTCCTGCAACCCGTTCCCTTGGTGCTAGATGAACGAACGTCTCTCCACTTGCTCAGTTCTGAGAGATAAGTGTGTGTGAAAGCCGTCCTTCAACTAGCTTGTTTTGAACACAAAGTTTCTTTTCAGTTGCAAACTCCATTCCATACTTATATATGGGGATGTACTAGCTCCAACTCTGTTTTACAGTGAAAACTGCAGGAACTTCAAACGGGCACTAGGAAACAGACTGAGAAAACAGAAAAAAAGTGTCTCCTGCAACCCGTTCCCTTGGTGCTAGATGAACGAACGTCTCTCTACTTGCTCAGTTCTGAGAGATAAGTGTGTGTGAAAGCCGTCCTTCAGCTAACTTGTTGGGAACACAAAGTTTCTTTTCAATGCAAACTCCAATCCATCCATATATATGGGGAGGTACTAGCTCCATCTCGGTTTGACAGTGAAAACTGCAGGAACTTCAAACCGGCACTAGGAAACAGACTGAAAAAGCAGAGAAAAAGTGGCTCATGCAACCCGTTCCCTTGGTGCTAGATGAACGAACGTCTCTCCACTTGCTCAGTTCTGAGAGAAAAGTGAGTGTGAAAGCCGTAATTCACCTAGCTTGATGGGAGCACAAAGTTTCTTTTCAGTTGCAAACTCCATTCCATACATATATATGGGGAGGTACAAGTTCCAACACGGTTTTACAGTGAAAACTGCAGGAACTTCAAACCGGCACTAGGAAACAGCCTGAGAAAGCAGGGAAAAAGTGCCTCCTGCAACCAGTTCCCTTGGTGCTAGATGAACGAACGTCTCTCCACTTGCTCAGTTCTGAGAGATAAGTGTGTGTGAAAGCCGTCCTTCAACTATCTTGTTGGGAACACAAAGTTTCTTTTCAGTTGCAAACTCCATTCCATACATATATATGGGGAGGTACTAGCTCCAACTCGGTTTTACAGTGAAAACTGCAGGAACTTCAAACCGGCACTAGGAAACAGACTGAGAAAGCAGAGAAATAGTATCTCCTGCAACCCGTTCCCTTAGTGCTATATGAACGAACGTCTCTCCACTTGCTCAGTTCTGAGAGATAAGTGTGTGTGAAAGCCGTCCTTCACCTAGCTTGTTGGGAACACAAAGTTTCTTTTCAGTTGCAAACTCCATTCCATACATATATATGGGTAGGTAGTAGCTCCAACTCGGTTTTACAGTGAAAACTGCAGGAACTTCAAACCGGCACTAGGAAACAGCCTGAGAAAGCAGAGAAAAAGTGTCTCCTGCAACCCGTTCCCTTGGTGCTAGATGAACGAACGTCTCTCCACTTGCTCAGTTCTGAGAGATAAGTGAGTGTGAAAGCCGTCCTTCACCTAGCTTGTTGGGAACACAAAGTTTCTTTTCAGTTGCAAACTCCACTCCTTCCATATATATGGGGAGGTAATAGCTCCAACACGGTTTGACAGTGAAAAATGCAGGAACTTCAAACCGGTACTAGGAAACATAATGAGAAAGCATAGAAAAAGTGTCTCCTGCAAAACGTTCCTGTGGTGCTAGATGAACGAACGTCTCTCCACTTGCTCAGTTCTGAGAGATAAGTGTGTGTGAAAGCCGTCCTTCACCTAGATTGTTGGGAACACAAAGTTTCTTTTCAGTTGCAAACTCCATTCCATACATATATATGGGAAGGTACTAGCTCCAACTCGGTTTTACAGTGAAAACTGCAGGAACTTCAAACCGGCACTAAGAAACAGAATGAGAAAGCACAGAAAAAGTGTCTCCTGCAACCCGTTCCCTTGGTGCTAGATGAACGAACGTCTCTCCACCTGCTCAGTTCTGAGAGATAAGTGTGTGTGAAAGCCGTCCTTCACCTAGCTTGTTGGGAACACAAAGTTTCTTTTCAGTTGCAAACTCCACTCCATCCATATATATGGGGAGGTACTAGCTCCAACACGGTTTGACAGTGAAAAATGCAATAACTTCAAACCGGCACTAGGAAACAGAATGGAAAGCAGAGAAAAAGTGTCCCCTGCAACCCGTTCCCTTGGTGCTAGATGAACGAACGTCTCTCCACTTGCTCAGTTCTGAGAGATAAATGTGTGTGAAGCCGTCCTTCAACTAGCTTTTTGGGAACACAAAGTTTCTTTTCAGTTGCAAACTCCATTCCATACATATATATGGGGAGGTACTAGCTCCAACTCGGTTTTACAGTGAAAACTGCAGGAACTTCAAACCGGCACTAGGAAACAGGCTGAGAAAGCAGAGAAATAGTGTCTCCTGCAACCCGTTCCCTTAGTGCTAGATGAACGAACGTCTCTCCACTTGCTCAGTTCTGAGAGGTAAGTGTGTGTGAAAGCCGTCCTTCACCTATCTTGTTGGGAACACAAAGTTTCTTTTTATTTGCAATCTCCATTCCATACCTATATATGGGGAGGTACTAGATCCAACTCGGTTTTACAGTGAAAACTGCAGGAACTTCAAACCGGCACTAGGAAACAGCCTGAGAAACAGAGAAAAAGTGTCTCCTGCAACCCGTTCCCTTGGTGCTAGATGAACGAACGTCTCTCCACTTGCTCAGTTCTGAGAGATAAGTGAGTGTGAAAGCCGTCCTTCACCTAGCTTGATGGGAACACAAAGTTTCTTTTCAGTTGCAAACTCCATTCCATACATATATATGGGGAGGTACAAGCTCCAACACGGTATTACAGTGAAAACTGCAGAACTTCAAACCGGCACTAGGAAACAGACTGAGAAAGCATGGAAAAAGTGACTCCTGCAACCAGTTCCCTTGGTGCTAGATGAACGAACGTCTCTCCACTTGCTCAGTTCTGAGAGATAAGTGTGTGTGAAAGCCGTCCTTCAACTAGCTTGTTGGGAACACAAAGTTTCTTTTCAGTTGCAAACTCCATTCCATACATATATATGGGTAGGTACTAGCTCCAACTCGGTTTTACAGTGAAAACTGCAGGAACTTCAAACCGGCACTAGGAAACAGACTGAGAAAGCAGAGAAATAGTGTCTCCTGCAACCCATTCCCTTGGTGCTAGATGAACGAACGTCTCTCCAATTGCTCAGTTCTGAGAGATAAGTGTGTGTGAAAGCCGTCCTTCAACTAGCTTGTTTTGAACACAAAGTTTCTTTTCAGTTGCAAACTCCATTCCTTACATATATATGGGGATGTACTAGCTCCAACTCTGTTTTACAGTGAAAACTGCAGGAACTTCAAACGGGTACTAGGAAAAAGACTGAGAAAACAGAGAAAAAGTGTCTCCTGCAACCCGTTCCCTTCGTGCTAGATGAACGAACGTCTCTCTACTTGCTCAGTTCTGAGAGATAAGTGTGTGTGAAAGCCGTCCCTCAACTAGCTTGTTGGGAACACAAAGTTTCTTTTCAGTTGCAAACTCCACTCCATCCATATATATGGGGAGGTACTAGCTCCAACTCGGTTTGACAGTGAAAACTGCAGGAAATTCAAACCGGCACTAGGAAACATACTGAGAAAGCAGAGAAAAAGTGTCTCATGCAACCCGTTCCCTTGGTGCTAGATGAACGAAAGTCTCTCCACCTGCTCAGTTCTGAGAGATAAGTGTGTGTGAAAGCCGTCCTTCACCTAGCTTGTTGGGAACACAAAGTTTCTTTTCAGTTGCAAACTCCACTGCATCCATATATATGGGGAGGTACTATCTCCAACTCGGTTTGACAGTGAAAACTGCAGGAAATTCAAAGCGGCACTAGGAAACATACTGAGAAAGCAGAGAAAAAGTGTCCCCTGCAAAACGTTCCCTTGGTGCTAGATGAACAAACGTCTCTCCACTTGCTCAGTTCTGAGAGATAAGTGTGTGTGAAAGCCGTCCTTCACCTAGCTTGTTGGGAACACAAAGTTTCTTTTCAGTTGCAAACTCCATTCCATACATATATATGGGTAGGTACTAGCTCCAAATCGGTTTTACAGTGAAAACTGCAGGAACTTCAAACCGGCACTAGGAAACAGACTGAAAAAGCAGAGAAATAGTGTCTCCTGCAACCCGTTCCCTTGGTGCTAGATGAACGAACGTCTCTCCACTTGCTCAGTTCTGAGAGATAAGTGTGTGTGAAAGCCGTCCTTCAACTAGATTGTTTTGAACACAAAGTTTCTTTTCAGTTGCAAACTCCATTCCATACATATATATGGGGATGTACAAGCTCCAACTCTGTTTTACAGTGAAAACTGCAGGAACTTCAAACGGGCACTAGGAAACAGACTGAGAAAACAGAGAAAAAGTGTCTCCTGCAACCCGTTCCATTGGTGCTAGATGAACGAACGTCTCTCCACTTGCTCAGTTCTGAGAGATAAGTGTGTGTGAAAGCCGTCCTTCACCTAGCTTGTTGGGAACACAAAGTTTCTTTTCAGTTGCAAACTCCACTCCATCCATATATATGGGGAGGTACTAGCTCCAACTCGGTTTGACAGTGAAAACTGCAGGAAATTCAAACCGGCACTAGGAAACAGACTGAGAAAGCAGAGAAAAGTGGCTCATGCAACCCGTTCCCTTGGTGCTAGATGAACGAACGTCTCTCCACTTGCTCAGTTCTGAGAGATAAGTGTGTGTGAAAGCCGTCCTTCACCTAGCTTTTTGGGAACACAAAGTTTCTTTCCAGTTGCAAACTCCACTCCATCCATATATATGGGGAGGTACTAGCTCCAACTCGGTTTTACAGTGAAAACTGCAGGAACTTCAAACCGGTACTAGGAAACATAATGAGAAAGCAGAGAAAAAGTGTCTCCTGCAAAACGTTCCCTTGGTGCTAGATGAACGAACGTCTCTCCACTTGCTCAGTTCTGAGAGATAAGTGTGTGTGAAAGCCGTCCTTCACCTAGATTGTTGGGAACACAAAGTTTCTTTTCAGTTGCAAACTCCATTCCATAAATATATATGGGAAGGTACTAGCTCCAACTCGGTTTTACAGTGAAAACTGCAGGAACTTCAAACCGGCACTAAGAAACAGAATGAGAAAGCACAGAAAAAGTGTCTCCTGCAACCCGTTCCCTTGGTGCTAGATGAACGAACGTCTCTCCACCTGCTCAGTTCTGAGAGATAAGTGTGTGTGAAAGCCGTCCTTCACCTAGCTTGTTGGGAACACAAAGTTTCTTTTCAGTTGCAAACTCCATTCCATACATATATATGGGTAGGTACTAGCTCCAAATCGGTTTTACAGTGAAAACTGCAGGAACTTCAAACCGGCACTAGGAAACAGACTGAAAAAGCAGAGAAATAGTGTCTCCTGCAACCCGTTCCCTTGGTGCTAGATGAACGAACGTCTCTCCACTTGCTCAGTTCTGAGAGATAAGTGTGTGTGAAAGCCGTCCTTCAACTAGCTTGTTTTGAACACAAAGTTTCTTTTCAGTTGCAAACTCCATTCCATACATATATATGGGGATGTACTAGCTCCAACTCTGTTTTACAGTGAAAACTGCAGGAACTTCAAACGGGCACTAGGAAACAGACTGAGAAAACAGAGAAAAAGTGTCTCCTGCAACCCGTTCCATTGGTGCTAGATGAACGAACGTCTCTCCACTTGCTCAGTTCTGAGAGATAAGTGTGTGTGAAAGCCGTCCTTCACCTAGCTTGTTGGGAACACAAAGTTTCTTTTCAGTTGCAAACTCCACTCCATCCATATATATGGGGAGGTACTAGCTCCAACTCGGTTTGACAGTGAAAACTGCAGGAAATTCAAACCGGCACTAGGAAACAGACTGAGAAAGCAGAGAAAAGTGGCTCATGCAACCCGTTCCCTTGGTGCTAGATGAACGAACGTCTCTCCACCTGCTCAGTTCTGAGAGATAAGTGTGTGTGAAAGCCGTCCTTCACCTAGCTTGTTGGGAACACAAAGTTTCTTTTTAGTTGCAAACACCACTCCATCCATATATATGGGGAGGTACTAGCTCCAACACGGTTTTACATTGAAAAATGCAGGAACTTCAAACCGGCACTAGGAAACATACTGAGAAAGCAGAGAAAAAGTTTCTCCTGCAAAACGTTCCCTTGGTGCTAGATGAACGAACGTCTCTCCACTTGCTCAGTTCTGAGAGATAATTGTGTGTGAAAGCCATTCTTAACCTAGCTTGTTGGGAACACAAAGTATCTTTTCAGTTGCAAACTCCATTCCATACATATATATGGGTAGGTACTAGCTCCAACTCGGTTTTACAGTGAAAACTGCAGGAACTTCAAACCGGCACTAGGAAACAGACTGAAAAACAGAGAAATAGTGTCTCCTGCAACCCGTTCCCTTGGTGCTAGATGAACGAACGTCTCTCCACTTGCTCAGTTCTGAGAGATAAGTGTGTGTGAAAGCCGTACTTCAACTTGCTTGTTTTGAACACAAAGTTTCTTTTCAGTTGCAAACTCCATTCCATACATATATATGGGTATGTACTAGCTCCAACTCTGTTTTACAGCGAAAACTGCAGGAACTTCAAACGGGCACTAGGAAACAGACTGAGAAAACAGAGAAAAAGTGTCTCCTGCAACCCGTTCCCTTGGTGCTAGATGAACGAACGTCTCTCCACTTGCTCAGTTCTGAGAGATAAGTGTGTGTGAAAGCCGTCCTTCACCTAGCTTGTTGGGAACACAAAGTTTCCTTTCAGTTGCAAACTCCACTCCATCCATATATATGGGTAGGTACTAGCTCCAACTCGGTTTGACAGTGAAAACTGCAGGAAATTCAAACCGGCACTAGGAAACAGACTGAGAAAGCAGAGAAAAAGTGGCTCATGCAACCCGTTCCCTTGGTGCTAGATGAACGAACGTCTCTCCACCTGCTCAGTTCTGAGAGATAAGTGTGTGTGAAAGCCGTCCTTCACCTAGCTTGTTGGGAACACAAAGTTTCTTTTCAGTTGCAAACACCACTCCATCCATATATATGGGGAGGTACTAGCCCCAACTCGGTTTTACAGTGAAAACTGCAGGAACTTCAAACCGGCACTAAGAAACAGACTGAGAAAGCACAGAAAAAGTGTCTCCTGCAACCCGTTCCCTTGGTGCTACATGAACGAACGTCTCTCCACCTGCTCAGTTCTGAGAGATAAGTGTGTGTGAAAGCCGTACTTCACCTAGCTTGTTGGGAACACAAAGTTTCTTTTCAGTTGCAAACTCCACTCCTTCCATATATATAGGGAGGTACTAGCTCCAACACAGTTTGACAGTGAAAACTGCAATAACTTCAAACCGGCACTAGGAAACAGAATGGAAAGCAGAGAAAAAGTGTCCCCTGCAACCCGTTCCCTTGGTGCTAGATGAACGAACGTCTATCCACTTGCTCAGTTCTGAGATATAATTGTGTGTGAAAGCCGTCCTTCACCTAGCTTGTTGGGAACACAAAGTTTCTTTTCAGTTGCAAACTCCACTCCATCCATATATATGGTGAGGTACTAGCTCCAATTCGGTTTGACAGTGAAAACTGCAGGAACTTCAAACCAGCACTAGGAAACAGACTGAGAAAGCAGAGAAAAAGTGTCTCCTGCAACACGTTCCCTTGGTGCTAGATGAACGAACGTCTCTCCACTTTCTCAGTTCTGAGAGAAAAGTGAGTGTGAAAGCCGTCCTTCACCTAGATTGATGGGAACACAAAGTTTCTTTTCAGTTGCAAACTCCATTCCATACATATATATGGGGAGGTACAAGCTCCAACACGGTTTTACAGTGAAAACTGCAGGAACTTCAAACCGGCACTAGGAAACAGACTGCGAAAGCAGAGAAAAAGTGTCTCCTGCAACCCGTTCCCTTTGTGCTAGATGAACGAACGTCTCTCCACTTGCTCAGTTCTGAGAGATAAGTGAGTGTGAAAGAAGTCCTTCACCTAGCTTGATGGGAACACAAAGTTTCTTTTCAGTTGCAAACTTCATTCCATACATATATATGGGGAGGTACAAGCTCCAACACGGTATTACAGTGAAAACTGCAGGAACTTCAACCCGGCACTAGGAAACAGACTGAGAAAGCAGGGAAAAAGTGACTCCTGCAACCCGTTCCCTTGGTGCTAGATGAACGAACGTCTCTCCACTTGCTCAGTTCTGAGAGATAAGTGTGTGTGAAAGCCGTCCTTCAACTAGCTTGTTGGGAACGCAAAGTTTGTTTTCAGTTGCAAACTCCATTCCATACATATATATGGGTAGGTACTAGCTCCAACTCGGTTTGACAGTGAAAACTGCAGGAACTTCAAACCGGCACTAGGAAACAGACTGAGAAAGCAGAGAAATAGTGTCTCCTGCAACCCGTTCCCTTGGTGCTAGATGAACGAACGTCTCTCCACTTGCTCAGTTCTGAGAGATAATTGTGTGTGAAAGCCGCCCTTCACCTAGCTTGTTGGGAACAAAAAGTTTCTTTTCAGTTGCAAACTCCATTCCATACGTATATATGGGGAGGTACAATCTCCAACTCGGTTTTACAGTGAAACCTGCAGGAACTTCAAACCGGCACTAGGAAACAGAATGAGAATGCAGAGAAAAAGTGTCTCCTGCAACCCGTTCCCTTGGTGCTAGATGAGCGAACGTCTCTCCACTTGCTCAGTTCTGAGAGATAAGTGTGTGTGAAAGCCGTCCTTCACCTAGCTTGTTGGGATCACAAAGTTTCTTTTCAGTTGCAAACTCCATTCCATACATATATATGGGGAGGTACAAGCTCCAAATCGGTTTTACAGTGAAAACTGCAGGAACTTCAAACCGGCACTAGGAAGCAGACTGAGAAAGCAGAGAAAAAGTGTCTCCTGCAACCCGTTCCCTTGGTGCTAGATGAACGAACGTCTCTCCACTTGCTCAGTTCTGAGAGATAAGTGTGTGTGAAAGCCGCCCTTCACCTAGCTTGTTGGGAACACAAAGTTTCTTTTCAGTTGCAAACTCCATTCCATACATATATATGGGGAGGTACAAGCTCCAACTCGGTTTTACAGTGAAAACTGCAGGAAATTCAAACCGGCACTATGAAACAGAATGAGAATGCAGAGAAAAAGTGTCTCCTGCAACCTGTTCCCTTGGTGCTAGATGAGCGAACGTCTCTCCACTTGCTCAGTTCTGAGAGATAAGTGTGTGTGAAAGCCGTCCTTCACATAGCTTGTTGGGAACACAAAGTTTCTTTTCAGTTGCAAACTCCATTCCATACATATATAAGGGGAGGTACAAGCTCCAAATCGGTATTACAGTAAAAACTGAAGGAACTTCAAACCGGCACTAGGAAACAGACTGAGAAAGCAGAGAAAAAGTGTCTCCTGGAAACCTTTCACTTGGTGCTAGATGAACGAACATCTCTCCACTTGCTCAGTTCTGAGGGAAAAGTGTGTGTGAAAGCCGTCCATCACCTAGCTTGTTGGGAACACAAAGTTTCTTTTCAGTTGCAAACTCCATTCCATACATATATATGGGGAGGTGCAAGCTCCAACTCGGTTTTACAGTGAAAACTGCAGGAACTTCAAACCGGCACTAGGAAACAGACTGAGAAAGCAGAGAAAAAGTGTCTCCAACAACCCGTTCCCTTGGTGCTAGATGAACGAACGTCTCTCCACTTGCTCAGTTCTGAGAGATAAGTGTGTGTGAAAGCAGCACTTCACCTAGCTTGTTGAGAACACAATGTTTCTTTTCAGTTTCAAACTCTATTCAATACATATATATGGGGAGGTACTAGCTGCAACTCGGTTTGACAGTGAAAACTCCAGGAACTACAAACCGGCACTAGGAAAGAGACTGCGAAAGCAGAGAAAAAGTGTCTCCTGCAAACCGTTCCCTTGGTGCCAGATGAACGAACGTCTCTCCACTTGCTCAGTTCTGAGAGATAAGTGTGTGTGAAAGCCGTCCTTCACCTAGCTTGTTGGGAACACAAAGTTTCTTTTCAGTTGCAAAACCCATTCCATACATATATATGGGGAGGTACTACCTCCAACTCGGTTTTACAGTGAAAACTGCAGGAAGTTCAAACCGGCACAAGGAAACAGACTGAGAAAGCAGAGAAAAAATGTCTCCTGCAACCCGTTCCCTTGGTGCTAGATGAACGACCGTCTCTCCACTTGCTCAGTTCTGAGAGATAAGTGTGTGTGAAAGCCGTCCTTCACCTAGCTTGTTGGGAACACAAAGTTTCTTTTCAGTTGCAAACTCCATTCCATACATATTTATGGTTAGGTACAAGTTCCAACTCGTTTTCACAGTGAAAACTGCAGGAACTTCAAACCGGCACTAGAAAACAGACTGAGAAAGCAGAGAAAAAGGGTCTCCTGCCACCCGTTCCCTTGGTGCTAGATGAACGAACGTCTCTCCACTTGCTCAGTTCTGAGACATAAGTGTGTGTGAAAGCCGCACTTCACCTAGCTTGTTGGGAACACAAAGATTCTTTTCAGTTACAAACTCCATTCCATACATATATATGGGGAGGTACAAGCTCCAAATCTGTTTTACAGTGAAAACTGCAGGAACTTCAAACCGGCACTAGGAAACAGACTGAGAAAGCAGAGAAAAAGTGTCTCCTGCAAACCGTTCACTTGGTGCTAGATGAACGAACGTCTCTCCACTTGCTCAGTTCTGAGGGAAAAGTGTGTGTGAAAGCCGCCCTTCACCTAGCTTGTTGGGAACACAAAGTTTCTTTTCAGTTGCAAACCCCATTCCATACATATATATGGGGAGGTGCAAGCTCCAACTCGGAATTACAGTGAAAACTGCAGGACCTTCAAACCGGCACTAGGAAACAGACTGAGAAAGCAGGGAAAAAGTGTCTCCAGCAACCCGTTCCCTTGGTGCTAGATGAACGAACGTCTCTCCACTTGCTCAGTTCTGAGAGATAAGTGTGTGTGAAAGCCTCACTTCACCTAGCTTGTTGAGAACACAAAGTTTCTTTTCATTTTCAAACTCTATTCAGTACATATATATGGGGAGGTACTAGCTCCAACTCGGTTTGACCGTGAAAACTGCAGGAACTACAAACCGGCACTAGGAAAGAGACTGAGAAAGCAGAGAAAAAGTGTCTCCTGCAAACCGTTCCCTTGGTGCTAGATGAACGAACGTCTCTCCACTTGCTCAGTTCTGAGAGATAAGTGTGTGTGAAAGCCATCCCTCACCTAGCTTGTTGGGAACACAAAGTTTCTTTTCAGTTGCAAACTCCATTCCATACATATATATGGGGAGGTACTAGCTCCAAGTCGATTTGACAGTGAAAATTGCAGGAACTTCAAACCGGCACTAGGAAAAAGGCTGAGAAAGCAGAGAAAATATGTCTCCTGCAACCCGTACCCTTGGTGCTAGATGAACGAACGTCTCTCCACTTGCTCATTTCTGAGAGAAAAGTGTGTGTGAAAGCCGCCCTACACCTAGCTTGTTGGGAACACAAAGTTTCTTTTCAGTTGCAAATTCCATTCCATACATATATATGGGGAGGTACTAGCTCCAACTCCGTTTGACATTGATAACTGCAGGAACTTCAAACCGGCACTAGGAAACAGACTGAGAAAGCAGAGAAAAAGTGTCTCCTGCATCCCGTTCACTTGGTGCTAGATAAAGGAACGTCTCTCCACTTGCTCAGTTCTGAGGGAAAATTGTGTGTGAAAGCCGTCCTTCACCTAGCTTGTTGGGAACACAAAGTTTCTTTTCAGTTGCAAACTCCATTCCATACATATATATGGGGAGGTGCAAGCTCCAACTCGGTTTTACAGTGAAAACTGCAGGAACTTCAAACCGGCACTAGGAAACAGACTTAGAAAGCAGAGAAAAATTGTCTGCAACAACCCGTTCCCTTGGTGCTAGATGAACGAACGTCTCTCCACTTGCTCAGTTCTGAGAGATAAGTGTGTGTGAAAGCAGCACTTCACCTAGCTTGTTGAGAACACAATGTTTCTTTTCAGTTTCAAACTCTATTCAATACATATATATGGGGAGGTACTAGCTCCAACTCGGTTTGACAGTGAAAACTGCAGGAACTACAAACCGGCACTAGGAAAGAGACTGCGAAAGCAGAGAAAAAGTGTCTCCTGCAAACCGTTCCCTTGGTGCCAGATGAACGAACGTCTCTCCACTTGCTAAGTTCTGAGAGATAAGTGTGTGTGAAAGCCGTACTTCACCTAGTTTGTTGGGAACACAAAGTTTCTTTTCAGTTGCAAAACCCATTCCATACATATATATGGGGAGGTACTACCTCCAACTCGGTTTTACAGTGAAAACTGCAGGAACTTCAAACCGGCACAAGGAAACAGACTGAGAAAGCAGAGAAAAAATGTCTCCTGCAACCCGTTCCCTTGGTGCTAGATGAACGAACGTCTCTCCACTTGCTCAGTTCTGAGAGATAAGTGTGTGTGAAAGCCGTCCTTCACCTAGCTTGTTGGGAACACAAAGTTTCTTTTCAGTTGCAAACTCCATTCCATACATATTTATGGTTAGGTACTAGCTCCAACTCGGTTTTACAGTGAAAACTGCAGGAACTTCAAACCGGCACTAGAAAACAGACTGACAAAGCAGAGAAAAAGGGTCTCCTGCCACCCGTTCCCTTGGTGCTAGATGAACGAACGTCTCTCCACTTGCTCAGTTCTGAGAAATAAGTGTGTGTGAAAGCCGAACTTCACCTATCTTGTTGGGAACACAAAGTTTGTTTTCAGTTACAAACTCCATTCCATACATATATATGGGGAGGTACTAGCTCCAAGTCGATTTGACAGTGAAAATTGCAGGAACTTCAAACCGGCACTAGGAAAAATGCTGAGAAAGCAGAGAATATGTGTCTCCTGCATTCCGTTCCCTTGTTGCTAGATGAACGAACGTCTCTCCACTTGCTCAGTTCTGAGAGATTAGTGAGTGTTATAGCCTTCCATCACCAAGCTTGTTGGGAACACAAAGTTTCTTTTCAGTTGCAAACTCCATTCCATACATATATATGGGGAGGTAGAAGCTCCAACTCTGTTTGACAGTGAAAACTGCAGGAACTTCAAACCGGCACTAGGAAACAGACTGAGAAAGCAGAGAAAAAGTGTCTCCTGCAACCCGTTCCCTTGGTGCTAGATGAACGAACGTCTCTCCACTTGCTCAGTTCTGAGAGATAAGTGTGTGTGAAAGCCATCCCTCATCTAGCTTGTTGGGAACACAAAGTTTCTTTTCAGTTGCAAACTCCATTCCATACATATATATGGTTAGGTACTAGCTCCAACTCGGTTTTACAGTGAAAACTGCAGGAACTTCAAACCGGCACTAGAAAACAGACTGAGAAAGCAGAGAAAAAGTGTCTCCTGCCACCCGTTCCCTTGGTGCTAGATGAACGAACGTCTCTCCACTTGCTCATTTCTGAGAGATAATTGTGTGTGAAAGCCGCCCTTCACCTAGCTTGTTGGGAACACAAAGTTTCTTTTCAGTTGCAAACTCCATTCCATACATATATATGGGGAGGTACAAGCTCCAACTCGGTTTTACAGTGAAACCTGCAGGAACTTCAAACCGACACTAGGAAACAGAATGAGAATGCAGAGAAATAGTGTCTCCTGCAACCCGTTCCCTTGGTGCTAGATGAGCGAACGTCTCTCCACTTGCTCAGTTCTGAGAGATAAGTGTGTGTGAAAGCCGTACTTCACCTAGCTTGTTGGGAACACAAAGTTTCTTTTCAGTTGCAAACTCCATTCCATACATATATATGGGGAGGTACAAGCTACAAATCGGTTTTACAGTGAAAACTGCAGGAACTTCAAACCGGCACAAGGAAACAGACTGAGAAAGCAGAGAAAAAATATCTCCTGCAACCCGTTCCCTTGGTGCTAGATGAACGAACGTCTCTCCACTTGCTCAGTTCTGAGAGATAAGTGTGTGTGAAAGCCGTCCTTCACCTAGCTTGTTGGGAACACAAAGTTTCTTTTCAGTTGCAAACTCCATTCCATACATATTTATGGTTAGGTACTAGCTCCAACTCGGTTTTACAGTGAAAACTGCAGGAACTTCAAACCGGCACTAGAAAACAGACTGACAAAGCAGAGAAAAAGGGTCTCCTGCCACCCGTTCCCTTGGTGCTAGATGAACGAACGTCTCTCCACCTGCTCAGTTCTGAGAGAAAAGTGTGTGTGAAAGCCGTCCTTCACCTAGCTTGTTGGGAACACAAAGTTTCTCTTCAGTTGCAAACTCCACTCCATCCATATATATGGGGAGGTACTAGCTCCAACTCGGTTTTACAGTGAAAACTGCAGGAACTTCAAACCGGCACTAGGAAACATACTGAGAAAGCAGAGAAAAAGTGTCTCCTGCAAAACGTTCCCTTGGTGCTAGATGAACGAACGTCTCTCAACTTGCTCAGTTCTGAGAGATAAGTGTGTGTGAAAGCCGTCCTTCACCAAGCTTGTTGGGAACACAAAGTTTCTTTTCAGTTGCAAACTCCATTCCATACATATATATGGGTAGGTACTAGCTCCAACTCGGTTTTACAGTGAAAACTGCAGGAATTTCAATCCGGCACTAGGAAACAGACAGAAAAAGCAGAGAAATAGTGTCTCCTGCAACCCGTTCCCTTGGTGCTAGATGAACGAACGTCTCTCCAATTGCTCAGTTCTGAGAGATAAGTGTGTGTGAAAGCCGTCCTTCAACTAGCTTCTTTTGAACACAAAGTTTCCTTTCAGTTGCAAACTCCAATCCATACATATATATGGGGATGTACTAGCTCCAACTCTGTTTTACAGTGAAAACTGCAGGAACTTCAAACGGGCACTAGGAAACAGACTGAGAAAACAGAGAAAAAGTGTCTCCTGCAACCCGTTCCCTTGGTGCTAGATGAACGAACGTCTCTCTACTTCCTCAGTTCTGAGAGATAAGTGTGTGTGAAAGCCGTCCCTCAACTAGCTTGTTGGGAACACAAAGTTTCTTTTCAGTTGCAAACTCCACTCCATCCATATATATGGGGAGGTACTAGGTCCAACTCGGTTTTACAGTGAAAACTGCAGGAAATTCAAACCGGCACTAGGAAACAGACTGAGAAAGCAGAGAAAAAGTGGCTCATGCAACCCGTTCCCTTGGTGCTAGATGAACGAACGTCTCTCCACCTGCTCAGTTCTGAGAGATAAGTGTGTGTGAAAGCCGTCCTTCACCTAGCTTGTTGGGAACACAAAGTTTCTTTTCAGTTGCAAACACCACTCCATCCATATATATGGGGAGGTACTAGCTCCAACTCGGATTTACAGTGAAAACTGCAGGAACTTCATACCGGCACTAGGAAACAGACTGAGAAAGCAGAGAAAAAGTGTCTCCTGCAACCCGTTCCCTTGGTGCTAGAGAACGAACGTCTCTCCACCTGCTCAGTTCTGAGAGATAAGTGTGTGTGAAAGCCGTCCTTCACCTAGCTTGTTGGGAACACAAAGTTTCTTTTCAGTTGCAAACTCCACTCCTTCCATATATATGGGGAGGTACTAGCTCCAACAAGGTTTGACAGTGAAAACTGCAATAACTTCAAACCGGCACTAGGAAACAGAATGGAAAGCAGAGAAAAAGTGTCCCCTGAAACCCGTTCCCTTGGTGCTAGATGAACGAACGTCTCTCCACTTGCTCAGTTCTGAGATATAAGTGTGTGTGAAAGCCGTCCTTCACCTAGCTTGTTGGGAACACAAAGTTTCTTTTCAGTTGCAAACTCCACTCCTTCCATATATATGGTGAGGTACTAGCTCCAATTCGGTTTGACAGTGAAAAATGCAGGAACTTCAAACCAGCATTAGGAAACAGACTGAGAAAGCAGAGAAATAGTGTCTCCTGCAACCCGTTCCCTTGGTGCTAGATGAATGAACGTCTCTCCAATTGCTCAGTTCTGAGAGATAAGTGTGTGTGAAAGCCGTCCTTCAACTAGCTTCTTTTGAACACAAAGTTTCTTTTCAGTTGCAAACTCCAATCCATACATATATATGGGGATGTACTAGCTCCAACTCTGTTTTACAGTGAAAACTGCAGGAACTTCAAACGGGCACTAGGAAACAGACTGAGAAAACAGAGAAAAAGTGTCTCCTGCAACCCGTTCCCTTGGTGCTAGATGAACGAACGTCTCTCTACTTGCTCAGTTCTGAGAGATAAGTGTGTGTGAAAGCCGTCCCTCAACTAGCTTGTTGGGAACACAAAGTTTCTTTTCAGTTGCAAACTCCACTCCATCCATATATATGGGGAGGTACTAGCTCCAACTCGGTTTTACAGTGAAAACTGCAGGAAATTCAAACCGGCACTAGGAAACAGACTGAGAAAGCAGAGAAAAAGTGGCTCATGCAACCCGTTCCCTTGGTGCTAGATGAACGAACGTCTCTCCACTTGCTCAGTTCTGAGAGAAAAGTGTGTGTGAAAGCCGTCCTTCACCTAGCTTGTTGGGAACACAAAGTTTCTTTTCAGTTGCAAACACCACTCCATCCATATATATGGGGAGGTACTAGCTCCAACTCGGTTTTACAGTGAAAACTGCAGGAACTTCAAACCGGCACTAGGAAACAGACTGAGAAAGCAGAGAAAAAGTGTCTCCTGCAACCCGTTCCCTTGGTGCTAGAGAACGAACGTCTCTCCACCTGCTCAGTTCTGAGAGATAAGTGTGTGTGAAAGCCGTCCTTCACCTAGCTTGTTGGGAACACAAAGTTTCTTTTCAGTTGCAAACTCCAATCCTTCCATATATATGGGGAGGTACTAGCTCCAACAAGGTTTGACAGTGAAAACTGCAATAACTTCAAACCGGCACTAGGAAACAGAATGGAAAGCAGAGAAAAAGTGTCCCCCGAAACCCGTTCCCTTGGTGCTAGATGAACGAACGTCTCTCCACTTGCTCAGTTCTGAGATATAAGTGTGTGTGAAAGCCGTCCTTCACCTAGCTTGTTGGGAACACAAAGTTTCTTTTCAGTTGCAAACTCCACTCCTTCCATATATATGGTGAGGTACTAGCTCCAATTCGGTTTGACAGTGAAAAATGCAGGAACTTCAAACCAGCATTAGGAAACAGACTGAGAAAGCAGAGAAAATGTGTCTCCTGCAACCCGTTCCCTTGGTGCTAGATGAACGAACGTCTCTCCACTTTCTCAGTTCTGAGAGATAAGTGTGTGTGAAAGCCGTCCTTCACCTAGCTTGTTGGGAACACAAAGTTTCTTTTCAGTTGCAAAATCCACTCCATCCATATATATGGGGAGGTACTAGCTCCAACAAGGTTTTACAGTGAAAACTGCAGGAACTTCAAACCGGCACTAGGAAACAGACTGAGAAAGCAGAGAAAAAGTGTCTCCAGCAACCCGTTCCCTTGGGGCTAGATGAACGAACGTCTCTCCACTTGCTCAGTTCTGAGAATAAGTGTGTGTGAAGCCGTCCTTCAACTAGCTTGTTGGGAACACAAAGTTTCTTTTCAGTTGCAAACTCCATTCCATACATATATATATGGGGAGGTACTATCTCCAACTCGTTTTTACAGTGAAAACTGCAGGAACTTCAAACCGGCACTAGGAAACAGGCTGAGAAAGCAGAGAAATAGTGTCTCCTGCAACCCGTTCCCTTAGTGCTAGATGAACGAACGTCTCTCCACTTGCTCATTTCTGAGAGAAAAGTGTGTGTGAAAGCCGTCCTTCACCTAGCTTGATGGGAACACAAAGTTTCTTTTCAGTTGCAAACTCCATTCCATACATATATATGGGGAGGTACAAGCTCCAACACGGTATTACAGTGAAAACTGCAGGAAATTCAAACCGGCACTAGGAAACAGACTGAGAAAGCAGAGAAAAAGTGACTCCTGCAACCAGTTCCCTTGGTGCTAGATGAACGAACGTCTCTCCACTTGCTCAGTTCTGAGAGATAAGTGTGTGTGAAAGCCGTCCTTCAACTATCTTGTTGGGAACACAAAGTTTCTTTTCAGTTGCAAACTCCATTCCATACATATATATGGGTAGGTACTAGCTCCAACTCGGTTTTACAGTGAAAACTGCAGGAACTTCAAACCGGCACTAGGAAACAGACTGAGAAAGCAGAGAAATAGTGTCTCCTGCAACCCATTCCCTTGGTGCTAGATGAACGAATGTCTCTCCACTTGCTCAGTTCTGAGAGATAAGTGTGTGTGAAAGCCGTACTTCTACTAGCTTGTTTTGAACACAAAGTTTCTTTTCAGTTGCAAACTCCATTCCATACATATATATGGGGATGTACTAGCTCCAACTCTGTTTTACAGTGAAAACTGCAGGAACTTCAAACGGGCACTAGGAAAAAGACTGAGAAAACAGAGAAAAAGTGTCTCCTTCAACCCGTTCCCTTGGTGCTAGATGAACGAACGTCTCTCCACTTGCTCAGTTCTGAGAGAAAAGTGTGTGTGAAAGCCGTCCTTCACCTAGCTTGATGGGAACACAAAGTTTCTTTTCAGTTGCAAACTCCATTCCATACATATATATGGGGAGGTACAAGCTCCAACACGTTATTACAGTGAAAACTGCAGGAAATTCAAACCAGCACTAGGAAACAGACTGAGAAAGCAGAGAAAAAGTGACTCCTGCAACCAGTTCCCTTGGTGCTAGATGAACGAACGTCTCTCCACTTGCTCAGTTCTGAGAGATAAGTGTGTGTGAAAGCCGTCCTTCAACTAGCTTGTTGGGAACACAAAGTTTCTTTTCAGTTGCAAACTCCATTCCATACATATATATGGGTAGGTACTAGCTCCAACTCGGTTTTACAGTGAAAACTGCAGGAACTTCAAACCGGCACTAGGAAACAGACTGAGAAAGCAGAGAAATAGTGTCTCCTGCAACCCATTCCCTTGGTGCTAGATGAACGAATGTCTCTCCACTTGCTCAGTTCTGAGAGATAAGTGTGTGTGAAAGCCGTACTTCTACTAGCTTGTTTTGAACACAAAGTTTCTTTTCAGTTGCAAAATCCATTCCATACATATATATGGGGATGTACTAGCTCCAACTCTGTTTTACAGTGAAAACTGCAGGAACTTCAAACGGGCACTAGGAAAAAGACTGAGAAAACAGAGAAAAAGTGTCTCCTTCAACCCGTTCCCTTGGTGCTAGATGAACGAACGTCTCTCCACTTGCTCAGTTCTGAGAGAAAAGTGTGTGTGAAAGCCGTCCTTCACCTAGCTTGTTGGGAACACAAAGATTCTTTTCAGTTGCAAACTCCATTCCATAAATATATATGGGGAGGTACTAGCTCCAACTCGGTTTTACAGTGAAAACTGCAGGAACTTCAAACCGGCACTAGGAAACAGACTGAGAAAGCAGAGAAAAAGTGTCTCCTGCAACCCGTTCCCTTGGTGCTAGATGAACGAACGTCTCTCCACTTGCTCAGTTCTGAGAGATAAGTGAGTGTGAAAGCCGTCCTTCACCTAGCTTGATGGGAACACAAAGTTTCTTTTCAGTTGCAAACTCCATTCCATACATATATATGGGGAGGTACAAGCTCCAACACGGTATTACAGTGAAAACTGCAGGAACTTCAAACCGGCACTAGGAAACAGACTGAGAAAGCAGGGAAAAAGTGACACCTGCAACCAGTTCCCTTGGTGCTAGATGAACGAACGTCTCTCCACTTGCTCAGTTCTGAGAGATAAGTGTGTGTGAAAGCCGTCCTTCAACTAGCTGGTTGGGAACACAAAGTTTCTTTTCAGTTGCAAACTCCATTCCATACATATATATGGGTAGGTACTAGCTCCAACTCGGTTTTACAGTGAAAACTGCAGGAACTTCAAACCGGCACTAGGAAACATACTGAGAAAGCAGAGAAATAGTGTCTCCTGCAACCCATTCCCTTGGTGCTAGATGAACGAACGTCTCTCCACTTGCTAAGTTCTGAGAGATGTGTGTGTGTGAAAGCCGTCCTTCAACTAGCTTGTTTTGAACACAAAGTTTCTTTTCAGTAGCAAACTCCATTCCATACATATAAATGGGGATGTACTAGCTCCAACTCAGTTTTACAGTGAAAACTGCAGGAACTTCAAACGGGCAGTAGGAAAAAGACTGAGAAAACAGAGAAAAAGTGTCTCCTGCAACCCGTTCCCTTGGTGCTAGATGAACGAACGTCTCTCTACTTGCTCAGTTCTGAGAGATAAGTGTGTGTGAAAGCCGTCCCTCAACTAGCTTGTTGGGAACACAAAGTTTCTTTTCAGTTGCAAACTCCACTCCATCCATATATATGGGTAGGTACTAGCTCCAACACGGTTTGACAGTGAAAACTGCAGGAAATTCAAACCGGCACTAGGAAACAGACTGAGAAAGCAGAGAAAAAGTGTCTCCTGCAAAACGTTCCCTTGGTGCTAGATGAACGAACGTCTCTCCACTTGCTCAGTTCTGAGAGATAATTGTGTGTGAAAGCCGTCCTTCAACTAGCTTGTTTTGAACACAAAGTTTCTTTTCAGTTGCAAACTCCATTCCATACATATATATGGGGAGGTACTAGCTCCAACTCTGTTTTACAGTGAAAACTGCAGGAACTTCAAACGGGCAGTAGGAAAAAGACTGAGAAAACAGAGAAAAAGTGTCTCCTGCATCCCGTTCCCTTGGTGCTAGATGAACGAACGTCTCTCTACTTGCTCAGTTCTGAGAGATAAGTGTGTGTGAAAGCCGTCCCTCAACTAGCTTGTTGGGAACACAAAGTTTCTTTTCAGTTGCAAACTCCACTCCATCCATATATATGGGGAGGTACTAGCTCCAACTCGGTTTGACAGTGAAAACTGCAGGAAATTCAAACCGGCACTAGGAAACAGACTGAGAAAGCAGAGAAAAAGTGTCTCATGCAACCCGTTCCCTTGGTGCTAGATGAACGAAAATCTCTCCACCTGCTCAGTTCTGAGAGATAAGTGTGTGTGAAAGCCGTCCTTCACCTAGCTTGTTGGGAACACAAAGTTTCTTTTCAGTTGCAAACTCCACTCCATCCATATATATGGGGAGGTACTAGCTCCAACTAGGTTTTACAGTGAAAACTGAAGGAACTTCAAACAGGCACTAGGAAACATACTGAGAAAGCAGAGAAAAAGTGTCTCCTGCAAAACCTTCCCTTGGTGCTAGATGAACGAACGTCTCTCCACTTGCTCAGTTCTGAGAGATAAGTGTGTGTGAAAGCCGTCCTTCTCCTTGCTTGTTGGGAACACAAAGTTTCTTTTCAGTTGCAAATTCCATTCCATACATATATATGGGTAGGTACTAGCTCCAACTCGGTTTTACAGTGAAAACTGCAGGAACATCAAACCGGCACTAGGAAACAGACTGAAAAAGCTGAGAAATAGTTTCTCCTGCAACCCGTTCCCTTGGTGCTAGGTGAGCGAACGTCTCTCCACTTGCTCTGTTCTGAGAGATAAGTGTGTGTGAAAGCCGTCCTTCAACTAGCTTGTTTTGAACACAAAGTTTCTTTTCAGTTGCAAACACCATTCCATACATATATATGGGAATGTACTAGCTCCAACTCTGTTTTACAGTGAAAACTGCAGGAACTTCAAACGGGCACTAGGAAACAGACTGAGAATACAGAGAAAAAGTGTCTCCTGCAACCCGTTCCCTTGGTGCTAGATGAACGAACGTCTCTCTACTTGCTCAGTTCTGAGAGATAATTGTGTGTGAAAGCCGTCCCTCAACTAGCTTGTTGGGAACACAAAGTTTCTTTTCAGTTGCAAACTCCACTCCATCCATATATATGGGGAGGTACTAGCTCCAACTCGGTTTGACAGTGAAAACTGCAGGAAATTCAAACCGGCACTAGGAAACAGTCTGAGAAATCAGAGAAAAAGTGGCTCATGCAACCAGTTCCCTTGGTGCTAGATGAACGAACGTCTCTCCACCTGCTCAGTTCTGAGAGATAAGTGTGTGTGAAATCCGTCCTTCACCTAGCTTGTTGGGAACACAAAGTTTCTTTTCAGTTGCAAACACCACTCCATCTATATATATGGAGGAACTAGCTCCAACACGTTGTTACAGTGAAAAATGCAGGAACTTCAAACCGGCACTAGGAAACATACTGAGAAAGCAGAGAAAAAGTGTCTCATGCAAAACGTTCCCTTGGTGCTAGATGAACGAACGTCTCTCCACTTGCTCAGTTCTGAGAAATAATTGTGTGTGAAAGCCGTCCTTCACCTATCTTGTTGGGAACACAAAGTTTCTTTTCAGTTGCAAACTCCATTCCATACATATATATGGGGAGGTACTAGCTCCAACACGGTTTTACAGTGAAAACTGCAGGAACTTCAAACCGGCACTAAGAAACAGACTGAGAAAGCACAGAAAAAGTGTCTCCTGCAACCCGTTCCCTTGGTGCTAGATGAACGAACGTCTCTCCACCTGCTCAGTTCTGAGAGATAAGTGTGTGTGAAAGCCGTCCTTCACCTAGCTTGTTTGGAACACAAAGTTTCTTTTCAGTTGCAAACACCACTCCTTCCATATATATGGGGAGGTACTAGCTCCAACACGGTTTGACAGTGAAAACTGCAATAACTTCAAACCGGCACTAGGAAACAGAATGGAAAGCAGAGAAAAAGTGTCCCCTGCAACCCGTTCCCTTGGTGCTAGATGAACGAACGTCTCTCCACTTGCTCAGTTCTGAGATATAAGTGTGTGTGAAAGCCGTCCTTCACCTACCTTGTTGGGAACACAAAGATTCTTTTCAGTTGCAAACTCCACTCCATCCATATATATGGTGAGGTACTAGCTCCAATTCGGTTTGACAGTGAAAACTGCAGGAACTTCAAACCGGCACTAGGAAACAGACTGAGAAAGCAGAGAAAATGTGTCTCCTGCAACTCGTTCCCTTGGTGCTAGATGAACGAACGTCTCTCCACTTGCTCAGTTCTGAGAGATAAGTGTGTGTGAAAGCCGTCCTTCACCTAGCTTGTTGGGAACACAAAGTTTCTTTTCAGTTGCAAAATCCACTCCATCCATATATATGGGGAGGTACTAGCTCCAACACGGTTTTACAGTGAAAACTGCAGGAACTTCAAACCAGCACTAGGAAACAGACTGAGAAAGCAGAGAAAAAGTGTCTCCTGCAACCCGTTCCCTTGGTGCTAGATGAACGAACGTCTCTCCACTTTCTCAGTTCTGAGAGATATGTGAGTGTGAAAGCCGTCCTTCAACTAGATTGATGGGAACACAAAGTTTCTTTTCAGTTGCAAAATCCATTCCATACATATATATGGGGAGGTACAAGCTCCAACACGGTTTTACAGTGAAAACTGCAGGAACTTCAAACCGGCACTAGGATACAGACTGAGAAAGCAGGGAAAAAGTGAGTCCTGCAACCAGTTCCCTTGGGGCTAGATGAACGAACGTCTCTCCACTTGCTCAGTTCTGAGAGATAAGTGTGTGTGAAGCCGTCCTTCAACTCGCTTGTTGGGAACACAAAGTTTCTTTTCAGTTGCAAACTCCATTCCATACATATATATGGGGAGGTACTAGCTCCAACTCGGTTTTACAGTGAAAACTGCAGGAACTTCAAACCGGCATTAGGAAACAGGCTGAGAAAGCAGAGAAATAGTGTCTCCTGCAACCCGTTCCCTTGGTGCTAGATGAACGAACGTCTCTCCACTTGCTCAGTTCTGAGAGTTAAGTGTGTGTGAAAGCCGTACTTCAACTAGCTTGTTTTGAACACAAAGTTTCTTTTCAGTTGCAAACTCCATTCCATACATATATATGGGGATGTACTAGCTCCAACTCTGTTTTACAGTGAAAACTGCAGGAACTTCAAACGGGCACTAGGAAACAGACTGAGAATACAGAGAAAAAGTGTCTCCTGCAACCCGTTCCCTTGGTGCTAGATGAACGAACGTCTCTCTACTTGCTCAGTTCTGAGAGATAAGTGTGTGTGAAAGCCGTCCCTCAACTAGCTTGTTGGGAACACAAAGTTTCTTTTCAGTTGCAAACCCCACTCCATCCATATATATGGGGAGGTACTAGCTCCAACTCGGTTTGACAGTGAAAACTGCAGGAACTTCAAACCGGCACTAGGAAACATAGTGAGAAAGCAGAGAAAAAGTGTCTCATGCAAAACGTTCCCTTGGTGCTAGATGAACGAACGTCTCTCCACTTGCTCAGTTCTGAGAGATAAGTGTGTGTGAAAGCCGTCCTTCACCTAGCTTGTTGGGAACACAAAGTTTATTTTCAGTTGCAAACTCCATTCCATACATATATATGGGAAGGTACTAGCTCCAACTCGGTTTTACAGTGAAAACTGCAGGAACTTCAAACCGGCACTAAGAAACAGACTGAGAAAGCACAGAAAAAGTGTCTCCTGCAACCCGTTCCCTTGGTGCTAGATGAACGAACGTCTCTCCACCTGCTCAGTTCTGAGAGATAAGTGTGTGTGAAAGCCGTACTTCACCTAGCTTGTTGGGAACACAAAGTTTCTTTTCAGTTGCAAACTCCACTCCTTCCATATATATGGGGAGGTACTAGCTCCAACACGGTTTGACAGTGAAAACTGCAATAACTTCAAACCGGCACTAGGAAACAGAATGGAAAGCAGAGAATAAGTGTCCCCTGCAACCCGTTCCCTTGGTGCTAGATGAACGAACGTCTCTCCACTTGCTCAGTTCTGAGATATAAGTGTGTGTGAAAGCCGTCCTTCACCTAGCTTGTTGGGAACACAAAGTTTCTTTTCAGTTGCAAACTCCACTCCATCCATATATATGGTGAGGTACTAGCTCCAATTCGGTTTGACAGTGAAAACTGCAGGAACTTCAAACAAGCACTAGAAACAGACTGAGAAAGCAGAGAAAAAGTGTCTCCTGCAACACGTTCCCTTGGTGCTAGATGAACGAACGTCTCTCCACTTTCTCAGTTCTGAGAGATAAGTGAGTGTGAAAGCCGTCCTTCACCTAGATTGATGGGAACACAAAGTTTCTTTTCAGTTGCAAACTCCATTCCATACATATATATGGGGAGGTACAAGCTCCAACACGGTTTTACAGTGAAAACTGCAGGAACTTCAAACCGGCACTAGGAAACAGACTGCGAAAGCAGGGAAAAAGTGACTCCTGCAACCAGTTCCCTTGGGGCTAGATGAACGAACGTCTCTCCACTTGCTCAGTTCTGAGAGATAAGTGTGTGTGAAGCCGTCCTTCAACTAGCTTGTTGGGAACACAAAGTTTCTTTTCAGTTGCAAACTCCATTCCATACATATATATGGGGAGGTACTAACTCCAACTCGGTTTTACAGTGAAAACTGCAGGAACTTCAAACCGGCACTAGGAAACAGCCTGAGAAAGCAGAGAAAAAGTGTCTCCTGCAACCCGTTCCCTTGGTGCTAGATGAACGAACGTCTCTCCTCTTGCTCAGTTCTGAGGGATAAGTGAGTGTGAAAGCCGTCCTTCACCTAGCTTGATGGGAACACAAAGTTTCTTTTCAGTTGCAAACTCCATTCCATACATATATATGGGGAGGTAAAATCTCCAACACGGTATTACAGTGAAAACTGCAGGAACTTCAAACCGGCACTAGGAAACAGACTGAGAAAGCAGGGAAAAATTGACTCCTGCAACCAGTTCCCTTGGTGCTAGATGAACGAACGTCTCTCCACTTGCTCAGTTCTGAGAGATAAGTGTGTGTGAAAGCCGTCCTTCAACTATCTTGTTGGGAACACAAAGTTTCTGTTCAGTTGCAAACTCCATTCCATACATATATATGGGTAGGTACTAGCACCAACTCGGTTTTACAGTGAAAACTGCAGGAACTTCAAACCGGCACTAGGAAACAGACTGAGAAAGCAGAGAAAAAGTGTCTCCTGCAACCCGTTCCCTTGGTGCTAGATGAACGAACGTCTCTCCACTTGCTCTGTTCTGAGTGATAAGTGAGTGTGAAGGAAGTCCTTCACCTAGCTTGATGGGAACACAAAGTTTCTTTTCAGTTGCAAACTTCATTCCATACATATATACGGGGAGGTACAAGCTCCAACACGGTATTACAGTGAAAACTGCAGGAACATCAAACCGGCACTAGGAAACAGACTGAGAAAGCAGGGAAAAAGTGACCCCTGCAACCAGTTCCCTTGGTGCTAAATGAACGAACGTCTCTCCACTTGCTCAGTTCTGAGAGATAAGTGTGTGTGAAAGCCGTCCTTCAACTAGCTTGTTGGGAACGCAAAGTTTGTTTTCAGTTGCAAACTCCATTCCATACATATATATGGGTAGGTACTAGCTCCAACTCGGTTTTACAGTGAAAACTGCAGGAACTTCAAACCGGCACTAGGAAACAGACTGAGAAAGCAGAGAAATAGTGTCTCCTGCAACCCATTCCCTTGGTGCTAGATGAACGAACGTCTCTCCACTTGCTCAGTTCTGAGAAATAATTGTGTGTGAAAGCCGTCCTTCACCTAGCTTGTTGGGAACACAAAGTTTCTTTTCAGTTGCAAACTCCATTCCATACATATATACGGGTAGGTACTAGCTCCAACTCGGTTTTACAGTGAAAACTGCAGGAACTTCAAACTGGCACTAGGAAACAGACTGAAAAAGCAGAGAAATAGTGTCTCCTGCAACCCGTTCCCTTGGTGCTAGATGAACGAACGTCTCTCCACTTGCTCAGTTCTGAGAGTTAAGTGTGTGTGAAAGCCGTCCTTCAACTAGCTTCTTTTGAACACAAAGTTTCTTTTCAGTTGCAAACTCCATTCCATACATATATATGGGGATGTACTAGCTCCAACTCTGTTTTACAGTGAAAACTGCAGGAACTTCAAACGGGCACTAGGAAACAGACTGAGAATACAGAGAAAAAGTGTCTCCTGCAACCCGTTCCCTTGGTGCTAGATGAACGAACGTCTCTCAACTTGCTCAGTTCTGAGAGATAAGTGTGTGTGAAAGCCGTCCCTCAACTAGCTTGTTGGGAACACAAAGTTTCTTTTCAGTTGTAAACTCCACTCCATCCATATATATGGGAGGTACTTGCTCCAACACGGTTTGACAGTGAAAACTGCAGGAAATTCAAACCGGCACTAGGAAACAGACTGAGAAAGCCGAGAAAAAGTGTCTCATGCAACTCGTTCCCTTGGTGCTATATGAACGAAAGTCTCTCCACCTGCTCAGCTCTGAGAGATAAGTGTGTGTGAAAGCCGTCCTTCACCTAGCTTGTTGGGAACACAAAGTTTCTTTTCAGTTGCAAACACCACTCCATCCATATATATGGGGAGGTACTAGCTCCAACACGGTTTTACAGTGAAAACTGCAGGAACTTCAAACCGGCACTAGGAAACATAGTGAGAAAGCAGAGAAAAAGTGTCTCATGCAAAACGTTCCCTTGGTGCTAGATGAACGAACGTCTCTCCACTTGCTCAGTTCTGAGAGATAAGTGTGTGTGAAAGCCGTCCTTCACCTAGCTTGTGGGGAAAACAAAGTTTATTTTCAGTTGCAAACTCCATTCCATACATATATATGGGAAGGTACTAGCTCCAACTCGGTTTTACAGTGAAAACTGCAGGAACTTCAAACCGGCACTAAGAAACAGACTGAGAAAGCACAGAAAAAGTGTCTCCTGCAACCCGTTCCCTTGGTGCTAGATGAACGAACGTCTCTCCACCTGCTCAGTTCTGAGAGATAATTGTGTGTGAAAGCCGTACTTCACCTAGCTTGTTGGGAACACAAAGTTTCTTTTCAGTTGCAAACTCCACTCCTTCCATATATATGGGGAGGTACTAGCTCCAACACAGTTTGACAGTGAAAACTGCAATAACTTCAAACCGGCACTAGGAAACAGAATGGAAAGCAGAGAAAAAGTGTCCCCTGCAACCCGTTCCCTTGGTGCTAGATGAACGAACGTCTCTCCACTTGCTCAGTTCTGAGACATAAGTGTGTGTGAAAGCCGTCCTTCACCTAGCTTGTTGGGAACACAAAGTTTCTTTTCAGTTGCAAACTCCACTCCATCCATATATATGGTGAGGTACTAGCTCCAATTCGGTTTGACAGTGAAAACTGCAGGAACTTCAAACCAGCACTAGGAAACAGACTGAGAATGCAGAGAAAAAGTGTCTCCTGCAACACGTTCCCTTGGTGCTAGATGAACGAACGTCTCTCCACTTTCTCAGTTCTGAGAGAAAAGTGAGTGTGAAAGCCGTCCTTCACCTAGATTGATGGGAACACAAAGTTTCTTTTCAGTTGCAAACTCCATTCCATACATATATATGGGGAGGTACAGGCTCCAACACGGTTTTACAGTGAAAACTGCAGGAACTTCAAACGCGCACTAGGAAACAGACTGCGAAAGCAGAGAAAAAGTGTCTCCTGCAACCCGTTCCCTTTGTGCTAGATGAACGAACGTCTCTCCACTTGCTCAGTTCTGAGAGATAAGTGAGTGTGAAAGAAGTCCTTCACCTAGCTTGATGGGAACACAAAGTTTCTTTTCAGTTGCAAACTTCATTCCATACATATATATGGGGAGGTACAAGCTCCAACACGGTATTACAGTGAAAACTGCAGGAACTTCAACCCGGCACTAGGAAACAGACTGAGAAAGCAGGGAAAAAGTGACTCCTGCAACCAGTTCCCTTGGTGCTAGATGAACGAACGTCTCTCCACTTGCTCAGTTCTGAGAGATAAGTGTGTGTGAAAGCCGTCCTTCAACTAGCTTGTTGGGAACGCAAAGTTTGTTTTCAGTTGCAAACTCCAATCCATACATATATATGGGTAGGTACTAGCTCCAACTCGGTTTTACAGTGAAAACTGCAGGAACTTCAAACCGGCACTAGGAAACAGACTGAGAAAGCAGAGAAATAGTGTCTCCTGCAACCCGTTCCCTTGGTGCTAGATGAACGAACGTCTCTCCACTTGCTCAGTTCTGAGAGATAATTGTGTGTGAATGCCGCCCTTCACCTAGCTTGTTGGGAACACAAAGTTTCTTTTCAGTTGCAAACTCCATTCCATACGTATATATGGGGAGGTACAATCTCCAACTCGGTTTTACAGTGAAACCTGCAGGAACTTCAAACCGGCACTAGGAAACAGAATGAGAATGCAGAGAAAAAGTGTCTCCTGCAACCCGTTCCCTTGGTGCTAGATGAGCGAACGTCTCTCCACTTGCTCAGTTCTGAGAGATAAGTGTGTGTGAAAGCCGTCCTTCACCTAGCTTGTTGGGATCACAAAGTTTCTTTTCAGTTGCAAACTCCATTCCATACATATATATGGGGAGGTACAAGCTCCAAATCTGTTTTACAGTGAAAACTGCAGGAACTTCAAACCGGAACTAGGAAACAGACTGAGAAAGCAGAGAAAAAGTGTCTCCTGCAACCCGTTCCCTTGGTGCTAGATGAACGAACGTCTCTCCACTTGCTCAGTTCTGAGAGATAAGTGTGTGTGAAAGCCGCCCTTCACCTAGCTTGTTGGGAACACAAAGTTTCTTTTCAGTTGCAAACTCCATTCCATACATATATATGGGGAGGTACAAGCTCCAACTCGGTTTTACAGTGAAAACTGCAGGAACTTCAAACCGGCACTATGAAACAGAATGAGAATGCAGAGAAAAAGTGTCTCCTGCAACCTGTTCCCTTGGTGCTAGATGAGCGAACGTCTCTCCACTTGCTCAGTTCTGAGAAATAAGTGTGTGTGAAAGCCGTCCTTCACATAGCTTGTTGGGAACACAAAGTTTCTTTTCAGTTGCAAACTCCATTCCATACATATATATGGGGAGGTACAAGCTCCAAATTGGTTTTACAGTGAAAACTGCAGGAACTTCAAACCGGCACTAGGAAACAGACTGAGAAAGCAGAGAAAAAGTGTCTCCTGCAAACCTTTCACTTGGTGCTAGATGAACGAACATCTCTTAACTTGCTCAGTTCTGAGGGAAAAGAGTGTGTGAAAGCCGTCCATCACCTAGCTTGTTGGGAACACAAAGTTTCTTTTCAGTTGCAAACTCCATTCCATACATATTTATGGTTAGGTACAAGTTCCAACTCGTTTTCACAGTGAAAACTGCAGGAACTTCAAACCGGCACTAGAAAACAGACTGAGAAAGCAGAGAAAAAGGGTCTCCTGCCACCCGTTCCCTTGGTGCTAGATGAACGAACGTCTCTACACTTGCTCAGTTCTGAGACATAAGTGTGTGTGAAAGCCGTCCTTCACCTAGCTTGTTGGGAACACAAAGTTTCTTTTCAGTTGCAAACCCCATTCCATACATATATATGGGGAGGTGCAAGCTCCAACTCGGAATTACAGTGAAAACTGCAGGACCTTCAAACCGGCACTAGGAAACAGACTGAGAAAGCAGAGAATAAGTGTCTCCAGCAACCCGTTCCCTTGGTGCTAGATGAACGAACGTCTCTCCACTTGCTCAGTTCTGAGAGATAAGTGTGTGTGAAAGCCTCACTTCACCTATCTTGTTGAGAACACAAAGTTTCTTTTCATTTTCAAAATCTATTCAGTACATATATATGGGGAGGTACTAGCTCCAACTCGGTTTGACAGTGAAAACTGCAGGAACTACAAACCGGCACTAGGAAAGAGACTGAGAAAGCAGAGAAAAAGTGTCTCCTGCAAACCGTTCCCTTGGTGCTAGATGAACGAACGTCTCTCCACTTGCTAAGTTCTGAGAGATAAGTGTGTGTGAAAGCCGTCCCTCACCTAGCTTGTTGGGAACACAAAGTTTCTTTTCAGTTGCAAACTCCATTCCATACATATATATGGGGAGGTACTAGCTCCAAGTCGATTTGACAGTGAAAATTGCAGGAACTTCAAACCGGCACTAGGAAAAAGGCTGAGAAAGCAGAGAAAATATGTCTCCTGCAACCCGTACCCTTGGTGCTAGATGAACGAACGTCTCTCCACTTGCTCATTTCTGAGAGAAAAGTGTGTGTGAAAGCCGCCCTACACCTAGCTTGTTGGGAACACAAAGTTTCTTTTCAGTTGCAAATTCCATTCCATACATATATATGGGGAGGTACTAGCTCCAACTCCGTTTGACATTGATAACTGCAGGAACTTCAAACCGGCACTAGGAAACAGACTGAGAAAGCAGAGAAAAAGTGTCTCCTGCATCCCGTTCACTTGGTGCTAGATAAAGGAACGTCTCTCCACTTGCTCAGTTCTGAGTAAAAATTGTGTGTGAAAGCCGTCCTTCACCTAGCTTGTTGGGAACACAAAGTTTCTTTTCAGTTGCAAACTCCATTCCATACATATATATGGGGAGGTGCAAGCTCCAACTCGGTTTTACTGTGAAAACTGCAGGAACTTCAAACCGGCACTAGGAAACAGACTGAGAAAGCAGAGAAAAATTGTCTGCAACAACCCGTTCCCTTGGTGCTAGATGAACGAACGTCTCTCCACTTGCTCAGTTCTGAGAGATAAGTGTGTGTGAAAGCAGCACTTCAGCTAGCTTGTTGAGAACACAATGTTTCTTTTCAGTTTCAAACTCTATTCAATACATATATATGGGGAGGTACTAGCTCCAACTCGGTTTGACAGTGAAAACTGCAGGAACTACAAACCGGCACTAGGAAAGAGACTGCGAAAGCAGAGAAAATGTGTCTCCTGCAAACCGTTCCCTTGGTGCCAGATGAACGAACGTCTCTCCACTTGCTAAGTTCTGAGAGATAAGTGTGTGTGAAAGCCGTCCTTCACCTAGTTTGTTGGGAACACAAAGTTTCTTTTCAGTTGCAAAACCCATTCCATACATATATATGGGTAGGTACTACCTCCAACTCGGTTTTACAGTGAAAACTGCAGGAACTTTAAACCGGCACAAGGAAACAGACTGAGAAAGCAGAGAAAAAATGTCTCCTGCAACCCGTTCCCTTGGTGCTAGATGAACGAACGTCTCTCCACTTGCTCAGTTCTGAGAGATAAGTGTGTGTGAAAGCCGTCCTTCACCTAGCTTGTTGGGAACACAAAGTTTCTTTTCAGTTGCAAACTCCATTCCATACATATTTATGGTTAGGTACTAGCTCCAACTCGGTTTTACAGTGAAAACTGCAGGAACTTCAAACCGGCACTAGAAAACAGACTGACAAAGCAGAGAAAAAGGGTCTCCAGCCACCCGTTCCCTTGGTGCTAGATGAACGAACGTCTCTCCACTTGCTCAGTTCTGAGAAATAAGTGTGTGTGAAAGCCGCACTTCACCTATCTTGTTGGGAACACAAAGTTTGTTTTCAGTTACAAACTCCATTCCATACATATATATGGGGAGGTACTAGCTCCAAGTCGATTTGACAGTGAAAATTGCAGGAACTTCAAACCGGCACTAGGAAAAATGCTGAGAAAGCAGAGAATATGTGTCTCCTGCAACCCGTTCCCTTGTTGCTAGATGAACGAACGTCTCTCCACTTGCTCAGTTCTGAGAGATTAGTGAGTGTTATAGCCTTCCATCACCAAGCTTGTTGGGAACACAAAGTTTCTTTTCAGTTGCAAACTCCATTCCATACATATATATGGGGAGGTAGAAGCTCCAACTCTGTTTGACAGTGAAAACTGCAGGAACTTCAAACCGGCACTAGGAAACAGACTGAAAAAGCAGAGAAAAAGTGTCTCCTGCAACCCGTTCCCTTGGTGCTAGATGAACGAACGTCTCTCCACTTGCTCAGTTCTGAGAGATAAGTGTGTGTGAAAGCCGTCCCTCAACTAGCTTGTTGGGAACACAAAGTTTCTTTTCAGTTGCAAACTCCATTCCATACATATATATGGTTAGGTACTAGCTCCAACTCGGTTTTACAGTGAAAACTGCAGGAACTTCAAACCGGCACTAGAAAACAGACTGAGAAAGCAGAGAAAAAGTGTCTCCTGCCACCCGTTCCCTTGGTGCTAGATGAACGAACGTCTCTCCACTTGCTCAGTTCTGAGAGATAATTGTGTGTGAAAGCCGCCCTTCACCTAGCTTGTTGGGAACACAAAGTTTCTTTTCAGTTGCAAACTCCATTCCATACATATATATGGGGAGGTACAAGCTCCAACTCGGTTTTACAGTGAAACCTGCAGGAACTTCAAACCGGCACTAGGAAACAGAATGAGAATGCAGAGAAATAGTGTCTCCTGCAACCCGTTCCCTTGGTGCTAGATGAGCGAACGTCTCTCCACTTGCTCAGTTCTGAGAGATAAGTGTGTGTGAAAGCCGTACTTCACCTAGCTTGTTGGGAACACAAAGTTTCTTTTCAGTTGCAAACTCCATTCCATACATATATATGGGGAGGTACAAGCTCCAAATCGGTTTTACAGTGAAAACTGCAGGAACTTCAAACCGGCACAAGGAAACAGACTGAGAAAGCAGAGAAAAAATGTCTCCTGCAACCCGTTCCCTTGGTGCTAGATGAACGAACGTCTCTCCACTTGCTCAGTTCTGAGAGATAAGTGTGTGTGAAAGCCGTCCTTCACCTAGCTTGTTGGGAACACAAAGTTTCTTTTCAGTTGCAAACTCCATTCCATACATATTTATGGTTAGGTACTAGCTCCAACTCGGTTTTACAGTGAAAACTGCAGGAACTTCAAACCGGCACTAGAAAACAGACTGACAAAGCAGAGAAAAAGGGTCTCCTGCCACCCGTTCCCTTGGTGCTAGATGAACGAACGTCTCTCCACTTGCTCAGTTCTGAGAAATAAGTGTGTGTGAAAGCCGCACTTCACCTATCTTGTTGGGAACACAAAGTTTGTTTTCAGTTACAAACTCCATTCCATACATATATATGGGGAGGTACTAGCTCCAAGTCGATTTGACAGTGAAAATTGCAGGAACTTCAAACCGGCACTAGGAAAAATGCTGAGAAAGCAGAGAATATGTGTCTCCTGCAACCCGTTCCCTTGTTGCTAGATGAACGAACGTCTCTCCACTTGCTCAGTTCTGAGAGATTAGTGAGTGTTATAGCCTTCCATCACCAAGCTTGTTGGGAACACAAAGTTTCTTTTCAGTTGCAAACTCCATTCCATACATATATAAGGGAGGTAGAAGCTCCAACTCTGTTTGACAGTGAAAACTGCAGGAACTTCAAACCGGCACTAGGAAACAGACTGAGAAAGCAGAGAAAATATGTCTCCTGCAACCCGTTCCCTTGGTGCTAGATGAACGAACGTCTCTCCACTTGCTCAGTTCTGAGAGATAAGTGTGTGTGAAAGCCGTCCCTCAACTAGCTTGTTGGGAACACAAAGTTTCTTTTCAGTTGCAAACTCCATTCCATACATATATATGGTTAGGTACTAGCTCCAACTCGGTTTTACAGTGAAAACTGCAGGAACTTCAAACCGGCACTAGAAAACGGACTGAGAAAGCAGAGAAAAAGTGTCTCCTGCCACCCGTTCCCTTGGTGCTAGATGAACGAACGTCTCTCCACTTGCTCAGTTCTGAGAGATAATTGTGTGTGAAAGCCGCCCTTCACCTAGCTTGTTGGGAACACAAAGATTCTTTTCAGTTGCAAACTCCATTCCATACATATATATGGGGAGGTACAAGCTCCAACTCGGTTTTACAGTGAAACCTGCAGGAACTTCAAACCGGCACTAGGAAACAGAATGAGAATGCAGAGAAAAAGTGTCTCCTGCAACCCGTTCCCTTGGTGCTAGATGAGCGAACGTCTCTCCACTTGCTCAGTTCTGAGAGATAAGTGTGTGTGAAAGCCGTACTTCACCTAGCTTGTTGGGAACACAAAGTTTCTTTTCAGTTGCAAACTCCATTCCATACATATATATGGGGAGGTACAAGCTCCAAATCGGTTTTACAGTGAAAACTGCAGGAACTTCAAACCGGCACAAGGAAACAGACTGAGAAAGCAGAGAAAAAATGTCTCCTGCAACCCGTTCCCTTGGTGCTAGATGAACGAACGTCTCTCCACTTGCTCAGTTCTGAGAGATAAGTGTGTGTGAAAGCCGTACTTCACCTAGCTTGTTGGGAACACAAAGTTTCTTTTCAGTTGCAAACTCCATTCCATACATATTTATGGTTAGGTACTAGCTCCAACTCGGTTTTACAGTGAAAACTGCAGGAACTTCAAACCGGCACTAGAAAACAGACTGACAAAGCAGAGAAAAAGGGTCTCCTGCCACCCGTTCCCTTGGTGCTAGATGAACGAACGTCTCTCCACTTGCTCAGTTCTGAGAAATAAGTGTGTGTGAAAGCCGCACTTCACCTATCTTGTTGGGAACACAAAGTTTGTTTTCAGTTACAAACTCCATTCCATACATATATATGGGGAGGTACTAGCTCCAAGTCGATTTGACAGTGAAAATTGCAGGAACTTCAAACCGGCACTAGGAAAAATGCTGAGAAAGCAGAGAATATGTGTCTCCTGCAACCCGTTCCCTTGTTGCTAGATGAACGAACGTCTCTCCACTTGCTCAGTTCTGAGAGATTAGTGAGTGTTATAGCCTTCCATCACCAAGCTTGTTGGGAACACAAAGTTTCTTTTCAGTTGCAAACTCCATTCCATACATATATATGGGGAGGTAGAAGCTCCAACTCTGTTTGACAGTGAAAACTGCAGGAACTTCAAACCGGCACTAGGAAACAGACTGAGAAAGCAGAGAAAATATGTCTCCTGCAACCCGTTCCCTTGGTGCTAGATGAACGAACGTCTCTCCACTTGCTCAGTTCTGAGAGATAAGTGTGTGTGAAAGCCGTCCCTCAACTAGCTTGTTGGGAACACAAAGTTTCTTTTCAGTTGCAAACTCCATTCCATACATATATATGGTTAGGTACTAGCTCCAACTCGGTTTTACAGTGAAAACTGCAGGAAATTCAAACCGGCACTAGAAAACAGACTGAGAAAGCAGAGAAAAAGTGTATCCTGCCACCCATTCCCTTGGTGCTAGATGAACGAACGTCTCTCCACTTGCTCAGTTCTGAGAGATAATTGTGTGTGAAAGCCGCCCTTCACCTAGCTTGTTGGGAACACAAAGTTTCTTTTCAGTTGCAAACTCCATTCCATACATATATATGGGGAGGTACAAGCTCCAGCTCGGTTTTACAGTGAAACCTGCAGGAACTTCAAACAGGCACTAGGAAACAGAATGAGAATGCAGAGAAAAAGTGTCTCCTGCAACCCGTTCCCTTGGTGCTAGATGAGCGAACGTCTCTCCACTTGCTCAGTTCTGAGAGATAAGTGTGTGTGAAAGCCGTACTTCACCTAGCTTGTTGGGAACACAAAGTTTCTTTTCAGTTGCAAACTCCATTCCATACATATATATGGGGAGGTACAAGCTCCAAATCGGTTTTACAGTGAAAACTGCAGGAACTTCAAACCGGCACTAGGAAACAGACTGAGAAAGCAGAGAAAAAGTGTCTCCTTCAACCCGTTCCCTTGGTGCTAGATGAAAGAACGTCTTTCCACTTGCTCAGTTCTGAAAGTTAAGTGTGTGTGAAAGCAGCCCTTCACCTAGCTTGTTGGGAACACAAAGTTTCTTTTCAGTTGCAAACTCCATTCCATACATATATATGGGGAGGTACAAGCTCCAACTCGGTTTTACAGTGAAAACTGCAGGAACTTCAAACCGGCACTAGGAAACAGAATGAGAATGCAGAGAAAAAGTGTCTCCAGCAACCCGTTCCCTTGGTGCTAGATGAACGAACGTCTCTCCACTTGCTCAGTTCTGAGAGATAAGTGTGTGTGAAAGCCGCACTTCACCAATCTTGTTGAGAACACAAAGTTTCTTTTCAGTTTCAAACTCTATTCAATACATATATATGGGGAGGTACTAGCTCCAACTCGGTTTGACAGTGAAAACTGCAGGAACTACAAACCGGCACTAGGAAAGAGACTGAGAAAGCAGGGAAAAAGTGTCTCCTGCAAACCGTTCACTTGATGCTAGATGAACGAACGTCTCTCCACTTGCTCAGTTCTGAGAGATAAGTGTGTGTGAAAGCCGTCCTTCACCTAGCTTGTTGGGAACACAAAGTTTCTTTTCAGTTGCAAACTCCATTCCATACATATATATGGGGAGGTACTAGCTCCAAGTCGATTTGACAGTGAAAATTGCAGGAACTTCAAACCGGCACTAGGAAAAATGCTGAGAAAGCAGAGAAAATATGTCTCCTGCAACCCGTACCCTTGGTGCTAGATGAACGAACGTCTCTCAACTTGCTCATTTCTGAGAGAAAAGTGTGTGTGAAAGCCGCCCTACACCTAGCTTGTTGGGAACACAAAGTTTCTTTTCAGTTGCAAATTCCATTCCATACATATATATGGGGAGGTACTAGCTCCAACTCCGTTTGACATTGATAACTGCAGGAACTTCAAACCGGCACTAGGAAACAGACTGAGAAAGCAGAGAAAATGTGTCTCCTGCAACCCGTTCACTTGGTGCTAGATGAAGGAACGTCTCTCCACTTGCTCAGTTCTGAGGGAAAATTGTGTGTGAAAGCCGTCCTTCACCTAGCTTGTTGGGAACACAAAGTTTCTTTTCAGTTGCAAACTCCATTCCATACATATATATGGGGAGGTACAAGCTCCAACTCGGTTTTACAGTGAAAACTGCAGGAACTTCAAACCGGCACTAGGAAACAGACTGAGAAAGCAGAGAAAAAGTGTCTCCAATAACCCGTTCCCTTGGTGCTAGATGAACGAACGTCTCTCCACTTGCTCAGTTCTGAGAGATAAGTGTGTGTGAAAGCCGCACTTCACCTATCTTGTTGAGAACACAAAGTTTCTTTTCAGTTTCAAACTCTATTCAATACATATATATGGGGAGGTACTAGCTCCAACTCGGTTTGACAGTGAAAACTGCAGGAACTTCAAACCGGCACTAGGAAACAGAATGAGAAAGCAGGGAAAAAGTGTCTCCTGCAAACCGTTCACTTGATGCTAGATGAACGAACGTCTCTCCACTTGCTCAGTTCTGAGAGATAAGTGTGTGTGAAAGCCGTCCTTCACCTAGCTTGTTGGGAACACAAAGTTTCTTTTCAGTTGCAAACTCCATTCCATACATATATATGGGGAGGTACTAGCTCCAAGTCGATTTGACAGTGAAAATTGCAGGAACTTCAAACCGGCACTAGGAAAAATGCTGAGAAAGCAGAGAAAATATGTCTCCTGCAACCCGTACCCTTGGTGCTAGATGAACGAACGTCTCTCAACTTGCTCATTTCTGAGAGAAAAGTGTGTGTGAAAGCCGCCCTACACCTAGCTTGTTGGGAACACAAAGTTTCTTTTCAGTTGCAAATTCCATTCCATACATATATATGGGGAGGTACTAGCTCCAACTCCGTTTGACATTGATAACTGCAGGAACTTCAAACCGGCACTAGGAAACAGACTGAGAAAGCAGAGAAAATGTGTCTCCTGCAACCCGTTCACTTGGTGCTAGATGAAGGAACGTCTCTCCACTTGCTCAGTTCTGAGGGAAAATTGTGTGTGAAAGCCGTCCTTCACCTAGCTTGTTGGGAACACAAAGTTTCTTTTCAGTTGCAAACTCCATTCCATACATATATATGGGGAGGTGCAAGCTCCAACTCGGTTTTACAGTGAAAACTGCAGGAACTTCAAACCGGCACTAGGAAACAGACTGAAAAAGCAGAGAAAAATTGTCTGCAACAACCCGTTCCCTTGGTGCTAGATGAACGAACGTCTCTCCACTTGCTCAGTTCTGAGAGATAAGTGTGTGTGAAAGCAGCACTTCACCTAGCTTGTTGAGAACACAATGTTTCTTTTCAGTTTCAAACTCTATTCAATACATATATATGGGGAGGTACTAGCTCCAACTCGGTTTGACAGTGAAAACTGCAGGAACTACAAACCGGCACTAGGAAAGAGACTGCGAAAGCAGAGAAAAAGTGTCTCCTGCAAACCGTTCCATTGGTGCCAGATGAACGAACGTCTCTCCACTTGCTCAGTTCTGAGAGATAAGTGTGTGTGAAAGCCGTCCTTCACCTAGCTTGCTGGGAACACAAAGTTTCTTTTCAGTTGCAAAACCCATTCCATACATATATATGGGGAGGTACTACCTCCAACTCGTTTTCACAGTGAAAACTGCAGGAACTTCAAACCGGCACTAGAAAACAGACTGAGAAAGCAGAGAAAAAGGGTCTCCTGCCACCCGTTCCCTTGGTGCTAGATGAACGAACGTCTCTCCACTTGCTCAGTTCTGAGAAAAGAGTGTGTGTGAAAGCCGCACTTCACCTAGCTTGTTGGGAACACAAAGTTTCTTTTCAGTTACAAACTCCATTCCATACATATATATGGGGAGGTACAAGCTCCAAATCGGTTTTACAGTGAAAACTGCAGGAATTTCAAACCGGCACTAGGAAACAGAATGAGAAAGCAGAGAAAATGTGTCTCCTGCAAACCGTTCACTTGGTGCTAGATGAATGAACGTCTCTCCACTTGCTCAGTTCTGAGGGAAATGTGTGTGTGAAAGCCATCCTTCACCTAGCTTGTTGGGAACACAAAGTTTCTTTTCAGTTGCAAACCCCATTCCATACATATATATGGGGAGGTGCAAGCTCCAACTCGGAATTACAGTGAAAACTGCAGGACCTTCAAACCGGCACTAGGAAACAGACTGAGAAAGCAGAGAAAAAGTTTCTCCAGCAACCCGTTCCCTTGGTGCTAGATGAACGAACGTCTCTCCACTTGCTCAGTTCTGAGAGATAAGTGTGTGTGAAAGCCGCTCTTCACATAGCTTGTTGGGAACACAAAGTTACTTTTCAGTTGCAAATTCCATTCCATACATATATATGGGGAGGTACTAGCTCCAACTCCGTTTGACATTGATAACTGCAGGAACTTCAAACCGGCACTAGGAAACAGACTGAGAAAGCAGAGAAAAAGTGTCTCCTGCAACCCGTTCACTTGGTGCTAGATAAGGGAAAGTCTCTCCACTTGCTCAGTTCTGAGGGAAAATTGTGTGTGAAAGCCGTCCTTCACCTAGCTTGTTGGGAACACAAAGTTTCTTTTCAGTTGCAAACTCCATTCCATACATATATATGGGGAGGTGCAAGCTCCAACTCGGTTTTACAGTGAAAAATGCAGGAACTTCAAACCGGCACTAGGAAACAGACTGAGAAAGCAGAGAAAAAGTGTCTGCAACAACCCGTTCCCTTGGTGCTAGATGAACGAACGTCTCTCCACTTGCTCAGTTCTTAGAGATAAGTGTGTGTGAAAGCAGCACTTCACCTAGCTTGTTGAGAACACAATGTTTCTTTTCAGTTTCAAACACTTTTCAATACATATATATGGGGAGGTACTGGCTCCAACTCGGTTTGACAGTGAAAACTGCAGGAACTTCAAACCGGCATTAGAAACCAGACTGAGAAAGCAGAGAAAAAGGGTCTCCTGCAACCCGTTCCCATGGTGCTAGATGAACGAACGTCTCTCCACTTGCTCAGTTCTGAGAGATAAGTGTGTGTGAAAGCCGTCCCTCAACTAGCTTGTTGGGAACACAAAGTTTCTTTTCAGTTGCAAACTCCATTCCATACATATATATGGTTAGGTACTAGCTCCAACACGGTTTTACAGTGAAAACTGCAGGAACTTCAAACCGGCACTAGAAAACAGACTGAGAAAGCAGAGAAAAAGTGTCTCCTGCCACCCGTTCCCTTGGTGCTAGATGAACGAACGTCTCTCCACTTGCTCAGCTCTGAGAGATAATTGTGTGTGAAAGCCGCCCTTCACCTAGCTTGTTGGGAACACAAAGTTTCTTTTCAGTTGCAAACTCCATTCCATACATATATATGGGGAGGTTCAAGCTCCAACTCGGTTTTACAGTGAAACCTGCAGGAACTTCAAACCGGCACTAGGAAACAGAATGAGAATGCAGAGAAAAAGTGTCTCCTGCAACCCGTTCCCTTGGTGCTAGATGAGCGAACGTCTCTCCACTTGCTCAGTTCTGAGAGATAAGTGTGTGTGAAAGCCGTACTTCACCTAGCTTGTTGGGAACACAAAGTTTCTTTTCAGTTGCAAACTCCATTCCATACATATATATGGGGAGGTACAAGCTCCAAATCGGTTTTACAGTGAAAACTGCAGGAACTTCAAACCGGCACTAGGAAACAGACTGAGAAAGCAGAGAAAAAGTGTCTCCTGCAACCCGTTCCCTTGGTGCTAGATGAACGAACGTCTCTCCACTTGCTCAGTTCTGAAAGATAAGTGTGTGTGAAAGCAGCCCTTCACCTAGCTTGTTGGGAACACAAAGTTCCTTTTCAGTTGCAAACTCCATTCCATACATATATATGGGGAGGTACAAGCTCCAACTCGGTTTTACAGTGAAAACTGCAGGAACTTCAAACCGGCACTAGGAAACAGAATGAGAATGCAGAGAAAAAGTGTCTTCTGCAACCTGTTCCCTTGGTGCTAGATGAGCGAACGTCTCTCCACTTGTTCAGTTCTGAGAGATAAGTGTGTTTGAAAGCCGTCCTTCACCTAGCTTGTTGGGAACACAAAGTTTCTTTTCAGTTGCAAACTCCATTCCATACATATATATGGGGAGGTACTAGCTCCAACTCGGTTTGACAGTGAAAACTGCAGGAACTACAAACCGGCACTAGGAAAGAGACTGAGAAAGCAGAGAAAAAGTGTCTCCTGCAAACCGTTCCCTTGGTGCTAGATGAACGAACGTCTCTCCACTTGCTCATTTCTGAGAGATAAGTGTGTGTGAAACCCGTCCTTCACCTAGCTTGTTGGGAACACAAAGTTTCTTTTCAGTTGCAAACCTCATTCCATACATATATATGGGGAGGTACTAGCTGCAACTCGGTTTTACAGTGAAAACTGCAGGAACTTCAAACCGGCACTAGGAAACAGACTGTGAAAGCAGAGAAAAAATGTCTCCTGCAACCCGTTCCCTTGGTGCTAGATGAACGAACGTCTCTCCACTTGCTCAGTTCTGAGAGATAAGTGTGTGTGAAAGCCGTCCTTCAACTAGCTTGTTGGGAACACAAAGTTTCTTTTCAGTTGCAAACTCCATTCCATACATATATATGGTTAGGTACAAGCTCCAACTCGGTTTTACAGTGAAAACTGCAGGAACTTCAAACCGGCACTAGAAAACAGACTGAGAAAGCAGAGAAAAAGTGTCTCCTGCAACCCGTTCCCTTGGTGCTAGATGAACGAACCTCTCTCCACTTGCTCAGTTCTGAGACATAAGTGTGTTTGAAAGCCGTCCTTCACCTAGCTTGTTGGGAACACAAAGTTTCTTTTCAGTTACAAACTCCATTCCATACATATATATGGGGAGGTACAAGCTACAACTCGATTTTACAGTGAAAACTGCAGGAACTTCAAACCGGCACTAGGAAACAGACTGAGAAAGCAGAGAAAAAGTGTCTCCTGCAACCAGTTCCCTTGGTGCTAGATGAACGAACGTCTCTCCACTTGCTCAGTTTTGAGTCATAAGTGAGTTTGAAAGCCGTCCTTCACCTAGCTTGTTGGGAACACAAAGTTTCTTTTCAGTTGCAAACTCCATTCCATACATATATATGGGGAGGTACAAGCTACAACTCGATTTTACAGTGAAAACTGCAGGAACTTCAAACCGGCACTAGGAAACAGACTGAGAAAGCAGAGAAAAAGTGTCTCCTGCAACCCGTTCCCTTGGTGCTAGATGAACGAACGTCTCTCCACTTGCTCAGTTCTGAGAGATATGTGTGTGTGAAAGCCGTCCTTCACCTAGCTTGTTGGGAACACAAAGTTTCTTTTCAGTTGCAAACTCCATTCAATAAATATATATGGGGAGGTACTAACTCCAACTCGGTTTGACGGTGAAAACTTCAGGAACTTCAAACCGGCACTAGGAAACAGACTGAGAAAGCAGAGAAAAAGTGTCTCCTGCAACCCGTTCCCTTGGTGCTAGATGAACGAACGTCTCTCCACTTGCTCAGTTCTGAGAGATAATTGTGTGTGAAAGCCGTCCTTCACCTTGCTTGTTGGGAACAAAAAGTTTCTTTTCAGTTGCAAACTCCATTCCATACATATATAGGGGGAGGTACAAGCTCCAACTCGGTTTTATAGTGAAAACTGCAGGAACTTCAAACCGGCACTAGGAAACAGACTGAGAAAGCAGAGGAAAAGTGTCTCCTGCAACCCGTTCAATTGGTGCTAGATAAAAGAACGTCTCTCCACTTGCTCAGTTCTGAGAGATAAGTGTGTGTGAAAGCCGTCCTTCAACTAGCTTTTTGGGAACACAAAGTTACTTTTCAGTTGCAAACTCCATTCCATACATATATATGGGGAGGTAATAGCCCCAACTCGGTTTGACAGTGAAAAATGCAGGAACTTCAAACCGGCACTAGGAAACAGACTGAGAAAGCAGAGGAAAAGTGTCTCCAGCAACCCGTTCCCTTGGTGCTAGATGAACGAACGTCTCTCCACTTGCTCAGTTCTGAGAGATAAGTGTGTGTGAAAGCCGCACTTCTCCTAGCTTGTTGGGAACACAAAGTTTCTTTTCAGTTGCAAATTCCATTCCATACATATATATGGGGAGGTACTAGCTCCAACTCCGTTTGACATTGATAACTGCAGGAACTTCAAACCGGCACTAGGAAACAGACTGAGAAAGCAGAGAAAAAGTGTCTCCTGCAACCCGTTCACTTGGTGCTAGATAAGGGAACGTCTCTCCACTTGCTCAGTTCTGAGGGAAAATTGTGTGTGAAAGCCGTCCTTCACCTAACTTGTTGGGAACACAAAGTTTCTTTTCAGTTGCAAACTCCATTCCATACATATATATGGGGAGGTGCAAGCTCCAACTCGGTTTTACAGTGAAAACTGCAGGAACTTCAAACCGGCACTAGGAAACAGACTGAGAAAGCAGAGAAAAAGTGTCTGCAACAACCCGTTCCCTTGGTGCTAGATGAACGAACGTCTCTCCACTTGCTCAGTTCTGAGAGATAAGTGTGTGTGAAAGCAGCACTTCACCTAGCTTGTTGAGAACACAATGTTTCTTTTCAGTTTCAAACACTTTTCAATACATATATATGGGGAGGTACTAGCTCCAACTCGGTTTGACAGTGAAAACTTCAGGAACTACAAACCGGCACTAGGAAAGAGACTGCGAAAGCAGAGAAAAAGTGTCTCATGCAAACCGTTCCATTGGTGCCAGATGAACGAACGTCTCTCCACTTGCTCAGTTCTGAGAGATAAGTGTGTGTGAAAGCCGTCCTTCACCTAGTTTGTTGGGAACACAAAGTTTCTTTTCAGTTGCAAAACCCATTCCATACATATATATGGGGAGGTACTACCTCCAACTCGGTTTTACAGTGAAAACTGCAGGAACTTCAAACCGGCACAAGGAAACAGACTGAGAAAGCAGAGAAAAAATGTCTCCTGCAACCCGTTCCCTTGGTGCTAGATGAACGAACGTCTCTCCACTTGCTCAGTTCTGAGAGATAAGTGTGTGTGAAAGCCGCCTTCACCAAGCTTGTTGGGAACACAAAGTTTCTTTTCAGTAGCAAACTCCATTCTATACATATTTATGGTTAGGTACTAGCTCCAACTCGGTTTTACAGTGAAAACTGCAGGAACTTCAAACCGGCACTAGAAAACAGACTGAGAAAGCAGAGAAAAAGGGTCTCCTGCCACCCGTTCCCTTGGTGCTAGATGAACGAACGTCTCTCCACTTGCTCAGTTCTGAGAAATAAGTGTGTGTGAAAGCCGCACTTCACCTAGCTTGTTGGGAACACAAAGTTTCTTTTCAGTTACAAACTCCATTCCATACATATATATGGGGAGGTACTAGCTCCAAGTCGATTTGACAGTGAAAATTGCAGGAACTTCAAACCGGCACTAGGAAAAATGCTGAGAAAGCAGAGAATATGTGTCTCCTGCAACCCGTTCCCTTGGTGCTAGATGAACGAACGTCTCTCCACTTGCTCAGTTCTGAGAGATTAGTGAGTGTTATAGCCTTCCATCACCAAGCTTGTTGGGAACACAAAGTTTCTTTTCAGTTGCAAACTCCATTCCATACATATATATGGGGAGGTAGAAGCTCCAACTCGGTTTGACAGTGAAAACTGCAGGAACTTCAAACCGGCACTAGGAAACAGACTGAGAAAGCAGAGAAAAAGTGTCTCCTGCAACCCGTTCCCTTGGTGCTAGATGAACGAACGTCTCTCCACTTGCTCAGTTCTGAGAGATAAGTGTGTGTGAAAGCCGTCCCTCAACTAGCTTGTTGGGAACACAAAGTTTCTTTTCAGTTGCAAACTCCATTCCATACATATATATGGTTAGGTACTAGCTCCAACACGGTTTTACAGTGAAAACTGCAGGAACTTCAAACCGGCACTAGAAAACAGACTGAGAAAGCAGAGAAAAAGTGTCTCCTGCCACCCGTTCCCTTGGTGCTAGATGAACGAACGTCTCTCCACTTGTTCAGTTCTGAGAGATAATTGTGTGTGAAAGCCGCCCTTCACCTAGCTTGTTGGGAACACAAAGTTTCTTTTCAGTTGCAAACTCCATTCCATACATATATATGGGGAGGTACAAGCTCCAACTCGGTTTTACAGTGAAACCTGCAGGAACTTCAAAACGGCACTAGGAAACAGAATGAGAATGCAGAGAAAAAGTGTCTCCTGCAACCCGTTCCCTTGGTGCTAGATGAACGAACGTCTCTCCACTTGCTCAGTTCTGAAAGATAAGTGTGTGTGAAAGCAGCCCTTCACCTAGCTTGTTGGGAACACAAAGTTCCTTTTCAGTTGCAAACTCCATTCCATACATATATATGGGGAGGTACAAGCTCCAACTCGGTTTTACAGTGAAAACTGCAGGAACTTCAAACCGGCACTAGGAAACAGAATGAGAATGCAGAGAAAAAGTGTCTTCTGCAACCTGTTCCCTTGGTGCTAGATGAGCGAACGTCTCTCCACTTGTTCAGTTCTGAGAGATAAGTGTGTTTGAAAGCCGTCCTTCACCTAGCTTTTTGGGAACACAAAGTTTCTTTTCAGTTGCAAACTCCATTCCATACATATATATGGGGAGGTACTAGCTCCAACTCGGTTTGACAGTGAAAACTGCAGGAACTACAAACCGGCACTAGGAAACAGACTGAGAAAGCAGAGAAAAAGTGTCTCCTGCAACCCGTTCCCTTGGTGCTAGATGAACGAACGTCTCTCCACTTGCTCAGTTCTGAGAGATAATTGTGTGTGAAAGCCGTCCTTCACCTTGCTTGTTGGGAACAAAAAGTTTCTTTTCAGTTGCAAACTCCATTCCATACATATATAGGGGGAGGTACAAGCTCCAACTCGGTTTTATAGTGAAAACTGCAGGAACTTCAAACCGGCACTAGGAAACAGACTGAGAAAGCAGAGGAAAAGTGTCTCCTGCAACCCGTTCAATTGGTGCTAGATAAAAGAACGTCTCTCCACTTGCTCAGTTCTGAGAGATAAGTGTGTGTGAAAGCCGTCCTTCAACTAGCTTTTTGGGAACACAAAGTTACTTTTCAGTTGCAAACTCCATTCCATACATATATATGGGGAGGTAATAGCCCCAACTCGGTTTGACAGTGAAAACTGCAGGAACTTCAAACCGGCACTTGGAAACAGACTGAGAAAGCAGAGGAAAAGTGTCTCCAGCAACCCGTTCCCTTGGTGCTAGATGAACGAACGTCTCTCCACTTGCTCAGTTCTGAGAGATAAGTGTGTGTGAAAGCCGCACTTCACCTAGCTTGTTGGGAACACAAAGTTTCTTTTCAGTTGCAAATTCCATTCCATACATATATATGGGGAGGTACTAGCTCCAACTCCGTTTGACATTGATAACTGCAGGAACTTCAAACCGGCACTAGGAAACAGTCTGAGAAAGCAGAGAAAAAGTGTCTCCTGCAACCCGTTCACTTGGTGCTAGATAAGGGAACGTCTCTCCACTTGCTCAGTTCTGAGGGAAAATTGTGTGTGAAAGCCGTCCTTCACCTAACTTGTTGGGAACACAAAGTTTCTTTTCAGTTGCAAACTCCATTCCATACATATATATGGGGAGGTGCAAGCTCCAACTCGGTTTTACAGTGAAAACTGCAGGAACTTCAAACCGGCACTAGGAAACAGACTGAGAAAGCAGAGAAAAAGTGTCTGCAACAACCCGTTCCCTTGGTGCTAGATGAACGAACGTCTCTCCACTTGCTCAGTTCTGAGAGATAAGTGTGTGTGAAAGCAGCACTTCACCTAGCTTGTTGAGAACACAATGTTTCTTTTCAGTTTCAAACACTTTTCAATACATATATATGGGGAGGTACTAGCTCCAACTCGGTTTGACAGTGAAAACTTCAGGAACTACAAACCGGCACTAGGAAAGAGACTGCGAAAGCAGAGAAAAAGTGTCTCATGCAAACCGTTCCCTTGGTGCCAGATGAACGAACGTCTCTCCACTTGCTCAGTTCTGAGAGATAAGTGTGTGTGAAAGCCGTCCTTCACCTAGTTTGTTGGGAACACAAAGTTTCTTTTCAGTTGCAAAACCCATTCCATACATATATATGGGGAGGTACTACCTCCAACTCGGTTTTACAGTGAAAACTGCAGGAACTTCAAACCGGCACAAGGAAACAGACTGAGAAAGCAGAGAAAAAATGTCTCCTGCAACCCGTTCCCTTGGTGCTAGATGAACGAACGTCTCTCCACTTGCTCAGTTCTGAGAGATAAGTGTGTGTGAAAGCCGCCTTCACCAAGCTTGTTGGGAACACATAGTTTCTTTTCAGTTGCAAACTCCATTCTATACATATTTATGGTTAGGTACTAGCTCCAACTCGGTTTTACAGTGAAAACTGCAGGAACTTCAAACCGGCACTAGAAAACAGACTGAGAAAGCAGAGAAAAAGGGTCTCCTGCCACCCGTTAACTTGGTGCTAGATGAACGAACGTCTCTCCACTTGCTCAGTTCTGAGAAATAAGTGTGTGTGAAAGCCGCACTTCACCTAGCTTGTTGGGAACACAAAGTTTCTTTTCAGTTACAAACTCCATTCCATATATATATATGGGGAGGTACTAGCTCCAAGTCGATTTGACAGTGAAAATTGCAGGAACTTCAAACCGGCACTAGGAAAAATGCTGAGAAAGCAGAGAATATGTGTCTCCTGCAACCCGTTCCCTTGGTGCTAGATGAAAGAACGTCTCTCCACTTGCTCAGTTCTGAGAGATTAGTGAGTGTTATAGCCTTCCATCACCAAGCTTGTTGGGAACACAAAGTTTCTTTTCAGTTGCAAACTCCATTCCATACATATATATGGGGAGGTAGAAGCTCCAACTCGGTTTGACAGTGAAAACTGCAGGAACTTCAAACCGGCACTAGGAAACAGACTGAGAAAGCAGAGAAAAAGTGTCTCCTGCAACCCGTTCCCTTGGTGCTAGATGAACGAACGTCTCTCCACTTGCTCAGTTCTGAGAGATAAGTGTGTGTGAAAGCCGTCCCTCAACTAGCTTGTTGGGAACACAAAGTTTCTTTTCAGTTGCAAACTCCATTCCATACATATATATGGTTAGGTACTAGCTCCAACACGGTTTTACAGTGAAAACTGCAGGAACTTCAAACCGGCACTAGAAAACAGACTGAGAAAGCAGAGAAAAAGTGTCTCCTGCCACCCGTTCCCTTGGTGCTAGATGAACGAACGTCTCTCCACTTGCTCAGTTCTGAGAGACAATTGTGTGTGAAAGCCGCCCTTCACCTAGCTTGTTGGGAACACAAAGTTTCTTTTCAGTTGCAAACTCCATTCCATACATATATATGGGGAGGTACAAGCTCCAACTCGGTTTTACAGTGAAACCTGCAGGAACTTCAAACCGGCACTAGGAAACAGAATGAGAATGCAGAGAAAAAGTGTCTCCTGCAACCCGTTCCCTTGGTGCTAGATGAGCGAACGTCTCTCCACTTGCTCAGTTCTGAGAGATAAGTGTGTGTGAAAGCCGTACTTCACCTAGCTTGTTGGGAACACAAAGTTTCTTTTCAGTTGCAAACTCCATTCCATACATATATATGGGGAGGTACAAGCTCCAAATCGGTTTTACAGTGAAAACTGCAGGAACTTCAAACCGGCACTAGGAAACAGACTGAGAAAGCAGAGAAAAAGTGTCTCCTGCAACCCGTTCCCTTGGTGCTAGATGAACGAACGTCTCTCCACTTGCTCAGTTCTGAAAGATAAGTGTGTGTGAAAGCAGCCCTTCACCTAGCTTGTTGGGAACACAAAGTTCCTTTTCAGTTGCAAACTCCATTCCATACATATATATGGGGAGGTACAAGCTCCAACTCGGTTTTACATTGAAAACTGCAGGAACTTCAAACCGGCATTAGGAAACAGAATGAGAATGCAGAGAAAAAGTGTCTTCTGCAACCTGTTCCCTTGGTGCTAGATGAGCGAACGTCTCTCCACTTGTTCAGTTCTGAGAGATAAGTGTGTTTGAAAGCCGTCCTTCACCTAGCTTGTTGGGAACACAAAGTTTCTTTTCAGTTGCAAACTCCATTCCATACATATATATGGGGAGGTACAAGCTCCAAATCGGTTTTACAGTGAAAACTGCAGGAACTTCAAACCGGCACTAGGAAACAGACTGAGAAAGCAGAGAAAAAGTGTCTCCTGCAACCCTTTCCCTTGGTGCTAGATGAACGAACGTCTCACCACTTGCTCATTTCTGAGAGAAAAGTGTGTGTGAAAGCCGCCCTTCACCTAGCTTGTTGGGAACACAAAGTTTCTTTTCTGTTGCAAATTCCATTCCATACATATATATGGGGAGGAACTAGCTCCAAATTGGTTTGACATTGAAAACTGCAGGAACTTCAAACCGGCACTAGGAAACAGATTGAGAAAGCAGAGAAAAAGTGTCTCCTGCAAACCGTTCACTTGGTGCTAGATGAACGAACGTCTCTCCACTTGCTCAGTTCTGAGGGAAAAGTGTGTGTGAAAGCCGTCCTTCACCTAGCTTGTTGGGAACACAAAGTTTCTTTTCAGTTGCAAACTCCATTCCATACATATATATGGGGAGGTGCAAGCTCCAACTCGGATTTACAGTGAAAACTGCAGGACCTTCAAACCGGCACTAGGAAACAGACTTAGAAAGCAGAGAAAAGTGTCTCCAGCAACCCGTTCCCTTGGTGCTAGATGAACGAACGTCTCTCCACTTGCTCAGTTCTGAGAGATATGTGTGTGTGAAAGCCGCACTTCACCTAGCTTGTTGAGAACACAAAGTTTCTTTTCAGTTTCAAACTCTATTCAATACATATATATGGGGAGGTACTAGCTCCAACTCGGTTTGACAGTGAAAACTGCAGGAACTTCAAACCGGCACTAGGAAAGAGACTGAGAAAGCAGAGAAAAAGTGTCTCCTGCAAACCGTTCCCTTGGTGCTAGATGAACGAACGTCTCTCCACTTGCTCATTTCTGAGAGATAAGTGTGTGTGAAAGCCGTCCTTCACCTAGCTTGTTGGGAACAGAAAGTTTCTTTTCAGTTGCAAACCTCATTCCATACATATATATGGGGAGGTACTAGCTCCAACTCGGTTTTACAGTGAAAACTGCAGGAAATTCAAACCGGCACTAGGAAACAGACTGAGAAAGCAGAGAAAAAATGTCTCCTGCAACCCGTTCCCTTGGTGCTAGATGAACGAACGTCTCTCCACTTGCTCAGTTCTGAGAGATAATTGTGTGTGAAAGCCGTCCCTCACCTAGCTTGTTGGGAACACAAAGTTTCTTTTCAGTTGCAAACTCCATTCCATACATATATATGGTTAGGTACAAGCTCCAACTCGGATTTACAGTGAAAACTGCAGGAACTTCAAACCGGCACTAGGAAACAGACTGAGAAAGCAGAGAAAAAGTGTCTCCTGCAACCCGTTCCCTTGGTGCTAGATGAACGAACCTCTCTCCACTTGCTCAGTTCTGAGACATAAGTGTGTTTGAAAGCCGTCCTTCACCTAGCTTGTTGGGAACACAAAGTTTCTTTTCAGTTACAAACTCCATTCCATACATATATATGGGGAGGTACAAGCTACAACTCGATTTTACAGTGAAAACTGCAGGAACTTCAAACCGGCACTAGGAAAAAGACTGAGAAAGCAGAGAAAAAGTGTCTCCTGCAACCCGTTCCCTTGGTGCTAGATGAACGAACGTCTCTCCACTTGCTCAGTTCTGAGTCATAAGTGTGTTTGAAAGCCGTCCTTCACCTAGCTTGTTGGGAACACAAAGTTTCTTTTCAGTTGCAAACTCCATTCCATACATATATATGGGGAGGTACAAGCTACAACTCGATTTTACAGTGAAAACTGCAGGAACTTCAAACCGGCACTAGGAAACAGACTGAGAAAGCAGAGAAAAAGTGTCTCCTGCAACCCGTTCCCTTATTGCTAGATGAACGAACGTCTCTCCACTTGCTCAGTTCTGAGAGATATGTGTGTGTGAAAGCCGTCCTTCACCTAGCTTGTTGGGAACACAAAGTTTCTTTTCAGTTGCAAACTCCATTCAATAAATATATATGGGGAGGTACTAGCTCCAACTCGTTTTGACAGTGAAAACTGCAGGAACTTCAAACCGGCACTAGGAAACAGACTGAGAAGGCAGAGAAAAAGTGTCTCCTGCAACCCGTTCCCTTGGTGCTAGATGAACGAACGTCTCTCCACTTGCTCAGTTCTGAGAGATAATTGTGTGTGAAAGCCGTCCTTCACCTTGCTTGTTGGGAACAAAAAGTTTCTTTTCAGTTGCAAACTTCATTCCATACATATATAGGGGGAGGTACAAGCTCCAACTCGGTTTTACACTGAAAACTGCAGGAAATTCAAACCGGCACTAGGAAACAGACTGAGAAAGCAGAGGAAAAGTGTCTCCTGCAACCCGTTCAATTGGTGCTAGATAAAAGAACGTCTCTCCACTTGCTCAGTTCTGAGAGATAAGTGTGTGTGAAAGCCGTCCTTCAACTAGCTTTTTGGGAACACAAAGTTACTTTTCAGTTGCAAACTCCATTCCATACATATATATGGGGAGGTAGTAGCTCCAACTCGAATTTACAGTGAAAACTGCAGGAACTTCAAACCGGCACTAGGAAACAGACTGACAAAGCAGAGAAAAAGTGTCTCCTGCAACCCGTTCCCTTGGTGCTAGATGAACGAACGTCTCTTCACTTGCTCAGTTTTTAGAGATAAGTGTGTGTGAAAGCCTTCCTTCACCTAGCATGTTGGGAACACAAAGTTTCTTTTCAGTTGCAAACCCCAATCCATACATATATATGTGGAGATTCTAGCTCCAACTCGGTTTGACAGTGAAAAATGCAGGAACTTCAAACCGGCACTAGGAAACAGACTGAGAATGCAGAGAAAATGTGTCTCCTGCAACCCGTTCCCTTGGTGCTAGATGAACGAACTTCTCTGCAATTGCTCAGTTCTGAGAGATAAGTGTGTGTGAAAGCCGTCCTTCACCTAGCTTGTTGGGAACACAAAGTTTCTTTTCAGTTGCAAACTCCATTCCATACATATATATGGGGAGGTACTAGCTCCAACTCGGTTTTACAGTGAAAACTGCAGGAAATTCAAACCGGCACTAGGAAACATACTGAGAAAGCAGAGAAAAAGTGTCTCCTGCAACCCGTACCCTTGGTGCTAGATGAACGAACGTCTCTCCACTTTCTCAGTTCTGAGAGATAAGCGTGTGTGAAAGCCGTCCTTCACCTACGTTGTTGGGAACAAAAAGTTTCTTTTAAGTTGCAAACTCCATTCGATACATATATATGGGGAGGTACTAGCTCCAACTCGGTTTTACAGTGAAAACTGCAGGAACTTCAAACCGGCACTAGGAAACAGACTGAGAAAGCAGAGAAAAAGTGTCTCCTACAAACCGTTCCATTGGTGCTAGATGAACGAACGTCTCTCCACTTGCTCAGTTCTGAGAGATAAGTGTGTGTGAAAGAGTTCCTTCACCTAGCTTGTTGGGAACACAAAGTTTCTTTTCAGTTGCAAACTCCATTCCATACATATATATGGGGAGGTACAAGCTCCAACTCGGTTTTACAGTGAAAACTGCAGGAACTTCAAACCGGCACTAGGAAAAAGACTGAGAAAGCAGAGAAAAAGTGCCTCCTGCAAACCGTTCCCTTGGTGCTAGATGAACGAACGTCTCTCCACTTGCTCAGTTCTGAGAGATAAGTGTGTGTGAAAGCCGTCCTTCACCTAGCTTGTTGGGAACACAAAGTTTCTTTTCAGTTGCAAACTCCATTCCATACATATATATGGGGTGGTACAAGCTCCAACTCGTTTTCACAGTGAAAACTGCAGGAACTTCAAACCGGCACTAGGAAACAGACTGAGAAAGCAGAGAAAAAATATCTCCTGCAACCCGTTCCCTTGGTGCTAGATGAACGAACGTCTCTCCACTTGCTCAGTTCTGAGAGATAAGTGTGTGTGAAAGCCGCACTTCACGTAGCTTGTTGGGAACACAAAGATTTTTTTCAGTTGCCATCTCCATTCCATACATATATATGGGGAGGTAGTAGCTCCAACTCGATTTTACAGTGAAAACTGCAGGAACTTCAAACCGGCACTAGAAAACAGACTGAGAAAGCAGAGAAAAAGTGTCTCCTGCAACCCGTTCCCTTGGTGCTAGATGAACGAACCTCTCTCCACTTGCTCAGTTCTGAGACATAAGTGTGTTTGAAAGCCGTCCTTCACCTAGCTTGTTGGGAACACAAAGTTTCTTTTCAGTTACAAACTCCATTCCATTCATATATATGGGGAGGTACAAGCTAAAACTCGATTTTACAGTGAAAACTGCAGGAACTTCAAACCGGCACTAGGAAACAGACTGAGAAAGCAGAGAAAAAGTGTCTCCTGCAAACCGTTCCCTTGGTGCTAGATGAACGAACGTCTCTCCACTTGCTCAGTTCTGAGAGATAAGTGTGTGTGAAAGCCGTCCTTCACCTAGCTTGTTGGGAACACAAAGATTTTTTTCAGTTGCCATCTCCATTCCATACATATATATGGGGAGGTAGTAGCTCCAACTCGAATTTACAGTGAAAACTGCAGGAACTTCAAACCGGCACTAGGAAACAGACTGACAAAGCAGAGAAAAAGTGTCTCCTGCAACCCGTTCCCTTGGTGCTAGATGAACGAACGTCTCTTCACTTGCTCAGTTTTTAGAGATAAGTGTGTGTGAAAGCCGTCCTTCACCTAGCTTGTTGGGAACACAAAGTTTCTTTTCAGTTGCAAACCCCAATCCATACATATATATGTGGAGATTCTAGCTCCAACTCGGTTTGACAGTGAAAACTGCAGGAACTTCAAACCGGCACTAGGAAACAGACTGAGAATGCAGAGAAAATGTGTCTCCTGCAACCCGTTCCCTTGGTGCTAGATGAACGAACTTCTCTGCAATTGCTCAGTTCTGAGAGATAAGTGTGTGTGAAAGCCGTCCTTCACCTAGCTTGTTGGGAACACAAAGTTTCTTTTCAGTTGCAAACTCCATTCCATACATATATATGGGGAGGTACTAGCTCCAACTCGGTTTTACAGTGAAAACTGCAGGAAATTCAAACCGGCACTAGGAAACATACTGAGAAAGCAGAGAAAAAGTGTCTCCTGCAACCCGTACCCTTGGTGCTAGATGAACGAACGTCTCTCCACTTGCTCAGTTCTGAGAGATAAGCGTGTGTGAAAGCCGTCCTTCACCTACCTTGTTGGGAACAAAAAGTTTCTTTTAAGTTGCAAACTCCATTCGATACATATATATGGGGAGGTACTAGCTCCAACTCGGTTTTACAGTGAAAACTGCAGGAACTTCAAACCGGCACTAGGAAACAGACTGAGAAAGCAGAGAAAAAGTGTCTCCTACAAACCGTTCCATTGGTGCTAGATGAACGAACGTCTCTCCACTTGCTCAGTTCTGAGAGATAAGTGTGTGTGAAAGAGTTCCTTCACCTAGCTTGTTGGGAACACAAAGTTTCTTTTCAGTTGCAAACTCCATTCCATACATATATATGGGGAGGTACAAGCTCCAACTCGGTTTTACAGTGAAAACTGCAGGAACTTCAAACCGGCACTAGGAAAAAGACTGAGAAAGCAGAGAAAAAGTGCCTCCTGCAAACCGTTCCCTTGGTGCTAGATGAACGAACGTCTCTCCACTTGCTCAGTTCTGAGAGATAAGTGTGTGTGAAAGCCGTCCTTCACCTAGCTTGTTGGGAACACAAAGTTTCTTTTCAGTTGCAAACTCCATTCCATACATATATATGGGGTGGTACAAGCTCCAACTCGTTTTCACAGTGAAAACTGCAGGAACTTCAAACCGGCACTAGGAAACAGACTGAGAAAGCAGAGAAAAAATATCTCCTGCAACCCGTTCCCTTGGTGCTAGATGAACGAACGTCTCTCCACTTGCTCAGTTCTGAGAGATAAGTGTGTGTGAAAGCCGCACTTCACGTAGCTTGTTGGGAACACAAAGATTTTTTTCAGTTGCCATCTCCATTCCATACATATATATGGGGAGGTAGTAGCTCCAACTCGATTTTACAGTGAAAACTGCAGGAACTTCAAACCGGCACTAGAAAACAGACTGAGAAAGCAGAGAAAAAGTGTCTCCTGCAACCCGTTCCCTTGGTGCTAGATGAACGAACCTCTCTCCACTTGCTCAGTTCTGAGACATAAGTGTGTTTGAAAGCCGTCCTTCACCTAGCTTGTTGGGAACACAAAGTTTCTTTTCAGTTACAAACTCCATTCCATTCATATATATGGGGAGGTACAAGCTAAAACTCGATTTTACAGTGAAAACTGCAGGAACTTCAAACCGGCACTAGGAAACAGACTGAGAAAGCAGAGAAAAAGTGTCTCCTGCAACCCGTTCCCTTGGTGCTAGATGAACGAACGTCTCTCCACTTGCTCAGTTCTGAGTCATAAGTGTGTTTGAAAGCCGTCCTTCACCTAGCTTGTTGGGAACACAAAGTTTCTTTTCAGTTGCAAACTCCATTCCATACATATATATGGGGAGGTACAAGCTACAACTCGATTTTACAGTGAAAACTGCAGGAACTTCAAACCGGCACTAGGAAACAGACTGAGAAAGCAGAGAAAAAGTGTCTCCTGCAAACCGTTCCCTTGGTGCTAGATGAACGAACGTCTCTCCACTTGCTCAGTTCTGAGAGATATGTGTGTGTGAAAGCCGTACTTCACCTAGCTTGTTGGGAACACAAAGTTTCTTTTCAGTTGCAAACTCCATTCAATAAATATATATGGGGTGGTACTAGCTCCAACTCGGTTTGACAGTGAAAACTGCAGGAACTTCAAACCGGCACTAGGAAACAGACTGAGAAAGCAGAGAAAAAGTGTCTCCTGCAACCCGTTCCCTTGGTGCTAGATGAACGAACGTCTCCCCACTTGCTCAATTCTGAGAGATAATTGTGTGTGAAAGCCGCCCTTCACCTTGCTTGTTGGGAACAAAAAGTTTCTTTTCAGTTGCAAACTCCATTCCATACATATATAGGGGGAGGTACAAGCTCCAACTCGGTTTTACAGTGAAAACTGCAGGAACTTCAAACCGGCACTAGGAAACAGACTGAGAAAGCAGAGGAAAAGTGTCTCCTGCAACCCGTTCAATTGGTGCTAGATAAAAGAACGTCTCTCCACTTGCTCAGTTCTGAGAGATAAGTGTGTGTGAAAGCCGTCCTTCAACTAGCTTTTTGGGAACACAGAGTTACTTTTCAGTTGCAAACTCCATTCCATACATATATATGGGGAGGTAATAGCCCCAACTCGGTTTGACAGTGAAAACTGCAGGAACTTCAAACCGGCACTAGGAAACAGACTGAGAAAGCAGAGAAAAAGTGTCCCCTGCAACCCGTTCCCTTGTTGCTAGATGAACGAACGTCTCTCCACTTGCTCAGTTCTGAGAGATAAGTGTGTGTGAAAGCCGTCCTTCACCTATCTTGTTGGGAACACAAAGTTTATTTTAAGTTGCAAACTCCATTCGATACATATATATGGGGAGGTACAAGCTCCAACTCGGTTTTACAGTGAAAACTGCAGGAACTTCAAACCGGCACTAGGAAACAGACTGAGAAAGCAGAGAAAAAGTGTCTCCTACAAACCGTTCCATTGGTGCTAGATGAACGAACGTCTCTCCACTTGCTCAGTTCTGAGAGATAAGTGTGTGTGAAAGAGTTCCTTCACCTAGCTTGTTGGGAACACAAAGTTTCTTTTCAGTTTCAAACTCCATTCCATACATATATATGGGGAGGTACAAGCTCCAACTCGGTTTTACAGTGAAAACTGCAGGAACTTCAAACAGGCACTAGGAAAAAGACTGAGAAAGCAGAGAAAAAGTGTCTCCTGCAAACCGTTCCCTTGGTGCTAGATGAACGAACGTCTCTCCACTTGCTCAGTTCTGAGAGATAAGTGTGTGTGAAAGCCGTCCTTCACCTAGCTTGTCGGGAACACAAAGTTTCTTTTCAGTTGCAAACTCCATTCCATACATATATATGGGGTGGTACAAGCTCCAACTCGTTTTCACAGTGAAAACTGCAGGAACTTCAAACCGGCACTAGGAAACAGACTGACAAAGCAGAGAAAAAGTGTCTCCTGCAACCCGTTCCCTTGGTGCTAGATGAACGAACGTCTCTTCACTTGCTCAGTTTTTAGAGATAAGTGTGTGTGAAAGCCGTCCTTCACCTAGCTTGTTGGGAACACAAAGTTTCTTTTCAGTTGCAAACCCCAATCCATACATATATATGGGGAGATACTAGCTCCAACTCGGTTTGACAGTGAATACTGCAGGAACTTCAAACCGGCACTAGGAAACAGACTGAGAATGCAGAGAAAATGTGTCTCCTGCAACCCGTTCCCTTGGTGCTAGATGAACGAACTTCTCTGCAATTGCTCAGTTCTGAGAGATAAGTGTGTGTGAAAGCCGTCCTTCACCTAGCTTGTTGGGAACACAAAGTTTCTTTTCAGTTGCAAACTCCATTCCATACATATATATGGGGAGGTACTAGCTCCAACTCGATTTTACAGTGAAAACTGCAGGAAATTCAAACCGGCACTAGGAAACATACTGAGAAAGCAGAGAAAAAGTGTCTCCTGCAACCCGTACCCTTGGTGCTAGATGAACGAACGTCTCTCCACTTGCTCAGTTCTGAGAGATAAGCGTGTGTGAAAGCCGTCCTTCACCTACCTTGTTGGGAACAAAAAGTTTCTTTTAAGTTGCAAACTCCATTCGATACATATATATGGGAGGTACAAGCTCCAACTCGGTTTTACAGTGAAAACTGCAGGAACTTCAAACCGGCACTAGGAAACAGACTGAGAAAGCAGAGAAAAAGTGTCTCCTGCAACCCGTTCCCTTGGTGCTAGATGAACGAACGTCTCTCCACTTGCTCAGTTCTGAGAGATAAGTGTGTGTGAAAGCCGTCCTTCACCTAGCTTGTTGGGAACACAAAGTTTCTTTTAAGTTGCAAACTCCATTCGATACATATATATGGGGAGGTACTAGCTCCAACTCGGTTTTACAGTGAAAACTGCAGGAACTTCAAACCGGCACTAGGAAACAGACTGAGAAAGCAGAGAAAAAGTGTCTCCTACAAACCGTTCCATTGGTGCTAGATGAACGAACGTCTCTCCACTTGCTCAGTTCTGAGAGATAAGTGTGTGTGAAAGAGTACCTTCACCTAGCTTGTTGGGAACACAAAGTTTCTTTTCAGTTGCAAACTCCATTCCATACATATATATGGGGAGGTACAAGCTCCAACACGGTTTTACAGTGAAAACTGCAGGAACTTCAAACCGGCACTAGGAAACAGACTGAGAAAGCAGAGAAAAAGTGTCTCCTGCAAACCGTTCCCTTGGTGCTAGATGAACGAACGTCTCTCCACTTGCTCATTTCTGAGAGATAAGTGTGTGTGAAACCCGTCCTTCACCTAGCTTGTTGGGAACACAAAGTTTCTTTTCAGTTGCAAACCTCATTCCATACATATATATGGGGAGGTACTAGCTCCAACTCGGTTTTACAGTGAAAACTGCAGGAACTTCAAACCGGCACTAGGAAACAGACTGAGAAAGCAGAGAAAAAGTGTCTCCTGCAAACCGTTCCCTTGGTGCTAGATGAACGAACGTCTCTCCACTTGCTCATTTCTGAGAGATAAGTGTGTGTGAAACCCGTCCTTCACCTAGCTTGTTGGGAACACAAAGTTTCTTTTCAGTTGCAAACCTCATTCCATACATATATATGGGGAGGTACTAGCTCCAACTCGGTTTTACAGTGAAAAATGCAGGAACTTCAAACCGGCACTAGGAAACAGACTGAGAAAGCAGAGAAAAAGTGTCTCCTGCAAACCGTTCCCTTGGTGCTAGATGAACGAACGTCTCTCCACTTGCTCAGTTCTGAGAGATAAGTGTGTGTGAAAGCCGTCCCTCACCTAGCTTGTTGGGAACACAAAGTTTCTTTTCAGTTGCAAACTCCATTCCATACATATATATGTTTAGGTACAAGCTCCAACTCGGTTTTACAGTGAAAACTGCAGGAACTTCAAACCGGCACTAGAAAACAGACTGAGAAAGCAGAGAAAAAGTGTCTCCTGCAACCCGTTCCCATGGTGCTAGATGAACGAACCTCTCTCCACTTGCTCAGTTCTGAGACATAAGTGTGTTTGAAAGCCGTCCTTCACCTAGCTTGTTGGGAACACAAAGTTTCTTTTCAGTTGCAAACCCCAATCCATACATATATATGGGGAGATACTAGCTCCAACTCGGTTTGACAGTGAAAACTGCAGGAACTTCAAACCGGCACTAGGAAACAGACTGAGAATGCAGAGAAAATGTGTCTCCTGCAACCCGTTCCCTTGGTGCTAGATGAACGAACTTCTCTGCAATTGCTCAGTTCTGAGAGATAAGTGTGTGTGAAAGCCGTCCTTCACCTAGCTTGTTGGGAACACAATGTTTCTTTTCAGTTGCAAACTCCATTCCATACATATATATGGGGAGGTACTAGCTCCAACTCGGTTTTACAGTGAAAACTGCAGGAAATTCAAACCGGCACTGGGAAACATACTGAGAAAGCAGAGAAAATGTGTCTCCTGCAACCCGTACCCTTGGTGCTAGATGAACGAACGTCTCTCCACTTGCTCAGTTATGAGAGATAAGCGTGTGTGAAAGCCGTCCTTCACCTACCTTGTTGGGAACAAAAAGTTTCTTTTAAGTTGCAAACTCCATTCGATACATATATATGGGGAGGTACTAGCTCCAACTCGGTTTTACAGTGAAAACTGCAGGAACTTCAAACCGGCACTAGGAAAAAGACTGAGAAAGCAGAGAAAAAGTGTCTCCTGCAAACCGTTCCCTTGGTGCTAGATGAACGAACGTCTCTCCACTTGCTCAGTTCTGAGAGATAAGTGTGTGTGAAAGCCGTCCTTCACCTAGCTTGTTGGGAACACAAAGTTTCTTTTCAGTTGCAAACTCCATTCCATACATATATATGGGGTGGTACAAGCTCCAACTCGTTTTCACAGTGAAAACTGCAGGAACTTCAAACTGGCACTAGGAAACAGACTGAGAAAGCAGAGAAAAAGTGTCCCCTGCAACCCGTTCCCTTGGTGCTAGATGAACGAACGTCTCTCCACTTGCTAAGTTCTGAGAGATAAGTGTGTGTGAAAGCCGCACTTCACGTAGCTTGTTGGGAACACAAAGATTTTTTTCAGTTGCCATCTCCATTCCATACATATATATGGGGAGGTAGTAGCTCCAACTCGATTTTACAGTGAAAACTGCAGGAACTTCAAACCGGCACTAGGAAAAAGACTGACAAAGCAGAGAAAAAGTGTCTCCTGCAACCCGTTCCCTTGGTGCTAGATGAACGAACGTCTCTTCACTTGCTCAGTTTTTAGAGATAAGTGTGTGTGAAAGCCGTCCTTCACCTAGCTTGTTGGGAACACAAAGTTTCTTTTCAGTTGCAAACCCCAATCCATACATATATATGGGGAGATACTAGCTCCAACACGGTTTGACAGTGAAAACTGCAGGAACTTCAAACCGGCACTAGGAAACAGACTGAGAATGCAGAGAAAATGTGTCTCCTGCAACCCGTTCCCTTGGTGCTAGATGAACGATCTTCTCTGCAATTGCTTAGTTCTGAGAGATAAGTGTGTGTGAAAGCCGTCCTTCACCTAGCTTGTTGGGAACACAAAGTTTCTTTTCAGTTGCAAACTCCATTCCATACATATATATGGGGAGGTACAAGCTCCAACACGGTTTTACAGTGAAAACTGCAGGAACTTCAAACCGGCACTAGGAAACAGACTGAGAAAGCAGAGAAAAAGTGTCTCCTGCAAACCGTTCCCTTGGTGCTAGATGAACGAACGTCTCTCCACTTGCTCATTTCTGAGAGATAAGTGTGTGTGAAACCCGTCCTTCACCTAGCTTGTTGGGAACACAAAGTTTCTTTTCAGTTGCAAACCTCATTCCATACATATATATGGGGAGGTACTAGCTCCAACTCGGTTTTACAGTGAAAACTGCAGGAACTTCAAACCGGCACTAGGAAACAGACTGAGAAAGCAGAGAAAAAGTGTCTCCTGCAAACCGTTCCCTTGGTGCTAGATGAACGAACGTCTCTCCACTTGCTCATTTCTGAGAGATAAGTGTGTGTGAAACCCGTCCTTCACCTAGCTTGTTGGGAACACAAAGTTTCTTTTCAGTTGCAAACCTCATTCCATACATATATATGGGGAGGTACTAGCTCCAACTCGGTTTTACAGTGAAAAATGCAGGAACTTCAAACCGGCACTAGGAAACAGACTGAGAAAGCAGAGAAAAAGTGTCTCCTGCAAACCGTTCCCTTGGTGCTAGATGAACGAACGTCTCTCCACTTGCTCAGTTCTGAGAGATAAGTGTGTGTGAAAGCCGTCCCTCACCTAGCTTGTTGGGAACACAAAGTTTCTTTTCAGTTGCAAACTCCATTCCATACATATATATGTTTAGGTACAAGCTCCAACTCGGTTTTACAGTGAAAACTGCAGGAACTTCAAACCGGCACTAGAAAACAGACTGAGAAAGCAGAGAAAAAGTGTCTCCTGCAACCCGTTCCCATGGTGCTAGATGAACGAACCTCTCTCCACTTGCTCAGTTCTGAGACATAAGTGTGTTTGAAAGCCGTCCTTCACCTAGCTTGTTGGGAACACAAAGTTTCTTTTCAGTTGCAAACCCCAATCCATACATATATATGGGGAGATACTAGCTCCAACTCGGTTTGACAGTGAAAACTGCAGGAACTTCAAACCGGCACTAGGAAACAGACTGAGAATGCAGAGAAAATGTGTCTCCTGCAACCCGTTCCCTTGGTGCTAGATGAACGAACTTCTCTGCAATTGCTCAGTTCTGAGAGATAAGTGTGTGTGAAAGCCGTCCTTCACCTAGCTTGTTGGGAACACAATGTTTCTTTTCAGTTGCAAACTCCATTCCATACATATATATGGGGAGGTACTAGCTCCAACTCGGTTTTACAGTGAAAACTGCAGGAAATTCAAACCGGCACTGGGAAACATACTGAGAAAGCAGAGAAAATGTGTCTCCTGCAACCCGTACCCTTGGTGCTAGATGAACGAACGTCTCTCCACTTGCTCAGTTATGAGAGATAAGCGTGTGTGAAAGCCGTCCTTCACCTACCTTGTTGGGAACAAAAAGTTTCTTTTAAGTTGCAAACTCCATTCGATACATATATATGGGGAGGTACTAGCTCCAACTCGGTTTTACAGTGAAAACTGCAGGAACTTCAAACCGGCACTAGGAAAAAGACTGAGAAAGCAGAGAAAAAGTGTCTCCTGCAAACCGTTCCCTTGGTGCTAGATGAACGAACGTCTCTCCACTTGCTCAGTTCTGAGAGATAAGTGTGTGTGAAAGCCGTCCTTCACCTAGCTTGTTGGGAACACAAAGTTTCTTTTCAGTTGCAAACTCCATTCCATACATATATATGGGGTGGTACAAGCTCCAACTCGTTTTCACAGTGAAAACTGCAGGAACTTCAAACTGGCACTAGGAAACAGACTGAGAAAGCAGAGAAAAAGTGTCCCCTGCAACCCGTTCCCTTGGTGCTAGATGAACGAACGTCTCTCCACTTGCTAAGTTCTGAGAGATAAGTGTGTGTGAAAGCCGCACTTCACGTAGCTTGTTGGGAACACAAAGATTTTTTTCAGTTGCCATCTCCATTCCATACATATATATGGGGAGGTAGTAGCTCCAACTCGATTTTACAGTGAAAACTGCAGGAACTTCAAACCGGCACTAGGAAAAAGACTGACAAAGCAGAGAAAAAGTGTCTCCTGCAACCCGTTCCCTTGGTGCTAGATGAACGAACGTCTCTTCACTTGCTCAGTTTTTAGAGATAAGTGTGTGTGAAAGCCGTCCTTCACCTAGCTTGTTGGGAACACAAAGTTTCTTTTCAGTTGCAAACCCCAATCCATACATATATATGGGGAGATACTAGCTCCAACACGGTTTGACAGTGAAAACTGCAGGAACTTCAAACCGGCACTAGGAAACAGACTGAGAATGCAGAGAAAATGTGTCTCCTGCAACCCGTTCCCTTGGTGCTAGATGAACGATCTTCTCTGCAATTGCTTAGTTCTGAGAGATAAGTGTGTGTGAAAGCCGTCCTTCACCTAGCTTGTTGGGAACACAAAGTTTCTTTTCAGTTGCAAACTCCATTCCATACATATATATGGGGAGGTACTAGCTCCAACTCGGTTTAACAGTGAAAACTGCAGGAAATTCAAACCGGCACTAGGAAACATACTGAGAAAGCAGAGAAAAAGTGTCTCCTGCAACCCGTACCCTTGGTGCTAGATGAACGAACGTCTCTCCACTTGCTCAGTTCTGAGAGATAAGCGTGTGTGAAAGCCGTCCTTCACCTACCTTGTTGGGAACAAAAAGTTTCTTTTAAGTTGCAAACTCCATTCGATACATATATATGGGGAGGTACTAGCTCCAACTCGGTTTTACAGTGAAAACTGCAGGAACTTCAAACCGGCACTAGGAAACAGACTGAGAATGCAGAGAAAATGTGTCTCCTGCAAACCGTTCCCTTGGTGCTAGATGAACGAACATCTCTCCACTTGCTCAGTTCTGAGAGATAAGTGTGTGTGAAAGCCGTCCTTCACCTAGCTTGTTGGGAACACAAAGATTCTTTTCTGTTGCAAACTCCATTCCATACATATATACGGGGAGGTGCAAGCTCCAACTATGTTTTAAAGTGAAAACTGCAGGAACTTCAAACCGGCACTAGGAAAAAGACTGAGACAGCAGAGAAAAAGTGTCTCCTGCAAACCGTTCCCTTGGTGCTAGATGAACGAATGTCTCTCCACTTGCTCAGTTCTGAGAGATAAGTGTGTGTGAAAGCCGTCGTTCACCTAACTTGTTGGGAACACAAAGTTTCTTTTCAGTAGCAAACTCCTTTCCATAAATATATATGGGGAGGTACAAGCTCCAACTCGGTTTTACAGTGAAAACTGCAGGAACTTCAAACCGGCACTAGGAAACAGACTGAGAAAGCAGAGAAAAAGTGTCTCCTGCAAACCGTTCCCTTGGTGCTAGATGAACGAACGTATATCCACTTGCTCAGTTCTGAGAGATAAGTGTGTGTGAAAGCCGTCCTTCACCTAGCTTGTTGGGAACACAAAGTTTCTTTTCAGTTGCAAAACCCACTCCATACATATATATGGGGAGGTACTAGCTCCAACTCGGTTTTACAGTGAAAACTGCAGGAACTTCAAACCGGCACTAGGAACAGACTGAGAAAGCAGAGAAAAAGTGTCTCCTGCAACCCGTTCAATTGGTGCTAGGTGAAAGAACGTCTCTCCACTTGCTCAGTTCTGAGAGATAAGTGTGTGTGAAAGCCGTCCTTCAACTAGCTTGTTGGGAACACAAAGTTTCTTTTCAGTTGCAAACACCATTCCATACATATATATGGGTAGGTACTAGCTCCAAATCGGTTTGACAGTAAAAACTGCAGGAAATTCAAACCGGCACTAGGAAACAGACTGAGAAACAGAGAAAAATTGTCTCCTGTAACCCGTTCCCTTGGAGCTAGATGAACGAAGGTCTCTCCACTTGCTCAGTTCTGAGAGATAATTGTGTGTGAAAGCCGTCCTTCACCTAGCTTGTTGCGAACACAAAGTTTCTTTTCAGTTGCAAACTCCATTCCATACATATATATGGGGAGGTACAAGCTCCAACTCGGTTTTACAGTGAAAATTGCAGGAACTTCAAACCGGCACTAGGAAACAGACTGAGAAAGCAGACAAATAGTGTCTCCTGCAACCCGTTCCCTTGGTGCTAGATGAACGAACGTCTCTCCACTTGCTCAGTTCCGAGAGATAAGTGTGTGTGAAAGCCGCCCTTCACCTAGCTTGTTGGGAACAGAAAGTTTCTTTTCAGTTGCAAACTCCATTCCATACATATATATGGGGAGGTACTAGCTCAAACTCGGTTTGACAGTGAAAACTGCAGGAACTTCAAACCGGCACTAGGAAACAGACTGAGAAAGCAGAGAAAAAGTGTCTCCTGCAAACCGTTCCCTTGGTGCTAGATGAACGAACGTATCTCCACTTGCTCAGTTCTGAGAGATAAGTGTGTGTGAAAGCCGTCCTTCACCTAGCTTGTTGGGAACACAAAGTTTCTTTTCAGTTGCAAAACCCACTCCATACATATATATGGGGAGGTACTAGCTCCAACTCGGTTTTACAGTGAAAACTGCAGGAACTTCAAACCGGCACTAGGAACAGACTGAGAAAGCAGAGAAAAAGTGTCTCCTGCAACCCGTTCAATTGGTGCTAGGTGAAAGAACGTCTCTCCACTTGCTCAGTTCTGAGAGATAAGTGTGTGTGAAAGCCGTCCTTCAACTAGCTTGTTGGGAACACAAAGTTTCTTTTCAGTTGCAAACACCATTCCATACATATATATGGGTAGGTACTAGCTCCAACTCGGTTTGACAGTAAAAACTGCAGGAAATTCAAACCGGCACTAGGAAACAGACTGAGAAACAGAGAAAAAGTGTCTCCTGTAACCCGTTCCCTTGGAGCTAGATGAACGAAGGTCTCTCCACTTGCTCAGTTCTGAGAGATAATTGTGTGTGAAAGCCGTACTTCACCTAGCTTGTTGCGAACACAAAGTTTCTTTTCAGTTGCAAACTCCATTCCATACATATATATGGGGAGGTACAAGCTCCAACTCGGTTTTACAGTGAAAATTGCAGGAACTTCAAACCGGCACTAGGAAACAGACTGAGAAAGTAGACAAATAGTGTCTCCTGCAACCCGTTCCCTTGGTGCTAGATGAACGAACGTCTCTCCACTTGCTCAGTTCCGAGAGATAAGTGTGTGTGAAAGCCGCCCTTACCCTAGCTTGTTGGGAACAGAAAGTTTCTTTTCAGTTGCAAACTCCATTCCATACATATATATGGGGAGGTACTAGCTCAAACTCGGTTTGACAGTGAAAACTGCAGGAAATTCTAACCGGCACTAGGAAACAGACTGAGAAAGCAGAGAAAAAGTGTCTCCTGCAACCCGTACCCTTGGTGCTAGATGAACGAACGTCTCTCCACTTGCTCAGTTCTGAGAGATAAGCGTGTGTGAAAGCCGTCCTTCACCTACCTTGTTGGGAACAAAAAGTTTCTTTTAAGTTGCAAACTCCATTCGATACATATATATGGGGAGGTACTAGCTCCAACTCGGTTTTACAGTGAAAACTGCAGGAACTTCAAACCGGCACTAGGAAACAGACTGAGAAAGCAGAGAAAATGTGTCTCCTGCAAACCGTTCCCTTGGTGCTAGATGAACGAACATCTCTCCACTTGCTCAGTTCTGAGAGATAAGTGTGTGTGAAAGCCGTCCTTCAAATAGCTTGTTGGGAACACAAAGATTCTTTTCAGTTGCAAACTCCATTCCATACATATATATGGGGAGGTACAAGCTCCAACTATGTTTTAAAGTGAAAACTGCAGGAACTTCAAACCGGCACTAGGAAAAAGACTGAGACAGCAGAGAAAAAGTGTCTCCTGCAAACCGTTCCATTGGTGCTAGATGAACGAACGCCTCTCCACTTGCTCAGTTCCGAGAGATAAGTGTGTGTGAAAGCCGCCCTTCACCTAGCTTGTTGGGAACAGAAAGTTTCTTTTCAGTTGCAAACTCCATTCCATACATATATATGGGGAGGTACTAGCTCAAACTCTGTTTGACAGTGAAAACTGCAGGAACTTCTAACCGGCACAAGGAAACGGACTGATAAAGCAGAATAAAAGTGTCTCCTGCAACCCGTTCCCTTTGTGCTAGATGAACGAACGTCTCTCCACTTGCTCAGTTCTGAGAGATAAGTGTGTGTGAAAGCCGTCCTTCACCTAGCTTGTTGGGAACACAAATTTTCTTTTCAGTTGCAAACTCCATTCCATACATATATATGGGGAGGTACAAGCTCCAACTCGGTTTCACAGTGAAAATTGCAGGAACTTCAAACCGGCACTAGGAAACAGACTGAGAAAGCAGAGATAATGTGTCTCCTGCAACCCGTTCTCTTGGTGCTAGATGAACGAACGTCTCTCCACTTGCTCAGTTCTGAGAGATAAGAGTGTGTGAAAGCCATCCTTCAACTAGCTTGTTGGGAACACAAACTTTCTTTTCAGTTGCAAACTCCATTCCATACATATATATGGGGAGGTACTAGCTCCAACTCGGTTTTACAGTGAAAACTGCAGGAACTTCAAACCGGCACTAGGAAACAGACTGAGAAAGCAGAGAAAAAGTGTCTCCTGCAAACCGTTCCCTTGGTGCTAGATGAACGAACGTATCTCCACTTGCTCAGTTCTGAGAGATAAGTGTGTGTGAAAGCCGTCCTTCACCTAGCTTGTTGGGAACACAAAGTTTCTTTTCAGTTGCAAACTCCATTCCATACATATATAGGGGGAGGTACTAGATCCAACTCGGTTTTACAGTGAAAACTGAAGGAACTTCAAACCGGCACTAGGAACAGACTGAGAAAGCAGAGAAAAAGTGTCTCCTGCAACCCGTTCACTTGGTGCTAGGTGAAAGAACGTCTCTCCACTTGCTCAGTTCTGAGAGATAAGTGTTTGTGAAAGCCGTCCTTCACCTAACTTGTTGGGAACACAAAGTTTCTTTTCAGTTGCAAACTCCTTTCCATACATATATATGGGGAGGTACAAGCTCCAACTCGTTTTCACAGTGAAAACTGCAGGAACTTCAAACCGGCACTAGGAAACGGACTGAGAAAGCAGAATAAAAGTGTCTCCTGCAACCCGTTCCCTTGTGCTAGATGAACGAACGTCTCTCCACTTGCTCAGTTCTGAGAGATAAGTGTGTGTGAAAGCCGTCCTTCACCTAGCTTGTTGGGAACACAAATTTTCTTTTCAGTTGCAAACTCCATTCCATACATATATATGGGGAGGTACAAGCTCCAACTCGGTTTCACAGTGAAAACTGCAGGAACTTCAAACCGGCACTAGGAAACAGACTGAGAAAGCAGAGATAATGTGTCTCCTGCAACCCGTTCTCTTGGTGCTAGATGAACGAACGTCTCTCCACTTGCTCAGTTCTGAGAGATAAGTGTGTGTGAAAGCCATCCTTCAACTAGCTTGTTGGGAACACAAACTTTCTTTTCAGTTGCAAACTCCATTCCATACATATATATGGGGAGGTACTAGCTCAAACTCGGTTTGACAGTGAAAACTGCAGGAACTTCAAACCGGCACTAGGAAACAGACTGAGAAAGCAGAGAAAAAGTGTCTCCTGCAAACCGTTCCCTTGGTGCTAGATGAACGAACGTATCTCCACTTGCTCAGTTCTGAGAGATAAGTGTGTGTGAAAGCCGTCCTTCAACTAGCTTGTTGGGAACACAAAGTTTCTTTTCAGTTGCAAAACCCACTCCATACATATATATGGGGAGGTAATAGCTCCAACTCGGTTTTACAGTGAAAACTGCAGGAACTTCAAACCGGCACTAGGAACAGACTGAGAAAGCAGAGAAAAAGTGTCTCCTGCAACCCGTTCACTTGGTGCTAGGTGAAAGAACGTCTCTCCACTTGCTCAGTTCTGAGAGATAAGTGTGTGTGAAAGCCGTCATTCAACTAGCTTGTTGGGAACACAAAGTTTCTTTTCAGTTGCAAACACCATTCCATACATATATATGGGTAGGTACTAGCTCCAACTCGGTTTGACAGTTAAAACTGCAGGAAATTCAAACCGGCACTAGGAAACAGACTGAGAAAAAGAGAAAAAGTGTCTCCTGTAACCCGTTCCCTTGGTGCTAGATGAACGAAGGTCTCTCCACTTGCTCAGTTCTGAGAGATAATTGTGTGTGAAAGCCGTCCTTCACCTAGCTTGTTGCGAACACATAGTTTCTTTCCAGTTGCAAACTCCATTCCATACATAAATATGGGTAGGTACAAGCTCCAACTCGGTTTTACAGTGAAAATTGCAGGAACTTCAAACCGGCACTAGGAAACAGACTGAGAAAGCAGAGAAATAGTGTCTCCTGCAACCCGTTCCCTTGGTGCTAGATGAACGAACGTCTCTCCACTTGCTCAGTTCCGAGAGATAAGTGTGTGTGAAAGCCGCCCTTCACCTAGCTTGTTGGGAACAGAAAGTTTCTTTTCAGTTGCAAACTCCATTCCATACATATATATGGGGAGGTACTAGCTCAAACTCGGTTTCACAGTGAAAACTGCAGGAACTTCAAACCGGCACTAGGAAACAGACTGAGAAAGCAGAGATAATGTCTCTCCTGCAACCCGTTCTCTTGGTGCTAGATGAACGAACGTCTCTCCACTTGCTCAGTTCTGAGAGATAAGAGTGTGTGAAAGAAATCCTTCAACTAGCTTGTTGGGAACACAAACTTTCTTTTCAGTTGCAAACTCCATTCCATACATATATATGGGGAGGTACTAGCTCCAACTCGGTTTTACAGTGAAAACTGCAGGAACTTCAAACCGGCACTAGGAAACAGACTGAGAAAGCAGAGAAAAAGTGTCTCCTGCAAACCGTTCCCTTGGTGCTAGATGAACGAACGTATCTCCACTTGCTCAGTTCTGAGAGATAAGTGTGTGTGAAAGCCGTCCTTCACCTAGCTTGTTGGGAACACAAAGTTTCTTTTCAGTTGCAAAACCCACTCCATACATATATATGGGGAGGTACTAGCTCCAACTCGGTTTTACAGTGAAAACTGCAGGAACTTCAAACCGGCACTAGGAACAGACTGAGAAAGCAGAGAAGAAGTGTCTCCTGCAACCCGTTCACTTGGTGCTAGGTGAAAGAACGTCTCTCCACTTGCTAAGTTCTGAGAGATAAGTGTGTGTGAAAGCCGTCCTTCAACTAGCTTGTTGGGAACCCAAAGTTTCTTTTCAGTTGCAAACACCATTCCATACATATATATGGGTAGGTACTAGCTCCAACTCGGTTTGACAGTTAAAACTGCAGGAAATTCAAACCGGCACTAGGAAACAGACTGAGAAACAGAGAAAAAGTGTCTCCTGTAACCCGTTCCCTTGGTGCTAGATGAACGAAGGTCTCTCCACTTACTCAGTTCTGAGAGATAATTGTGTGTGAAAGCCGTCATTCACATAGCTTGTTGCGAACACAAAGTTTCTTTTCAGTTGCAAACCCCATTCCATACATATATATGGGTAGGTACAAGCTCCAACTCGGTTTTACAGTGAAAATTGCAGGAACTTCAAACCGGCACTAGGAAACAGACTGAGAAAGCAGAGAAATAGTGTCTCCTGCAACCCGTTCCCTTGGTGCTAGATGAACGAACGTCTCTCCACTTGCTCAGTTCCGAGAGATAAGTGTGTGTGAAAGCCGCCCTTCACCTAGCTTGTTGGGAACAGAAAGTTTCTTTTCAGTTGCAAACTCCATTCCATACATATATATGGGGAGGTACTAGCTCAAACTCGGTTTGACAGTGAAAACTGCAGGAACTTCTAACCGGCACTAGGAAACATACTGAGAAAGCAGAGAAAATGTGTCTCCTGCAACCCGTTCCCTTGGTGCTAGATGAACGAACGTCTCTCCACTTGCTCAGTTCTGAGAGATAAGTGTGTGTGAAAGCCGTTCTTCGCCTAGCTTTTTGGGAACACAAAATTTCTTTTCAGTTGCAAACTCCATTCCATACATATATATGGGGAGGTACAAGCTACAACTCGGTTTTACAGTGAAAACTGCAGGAACTTCAAATCGGCACTAGGAAACAGACTGAGAAAGCAGAGAAAAAGTGTCTCCTGCATCTCGTTCCCTTGGTGCTAGATGAACGAACGTCTCTCCACTTGCTCAGTTCCGAGAGATAAGTGTGTGTGAAAGCCTTCCTTCACCTAGCTTGTTGGGAACACAAAGTTTCTTTTCAGGTGCAAACTCCATTCCATACATATATATGGGGAGGTACTAGCTCCAACTCGGTTTTACAGTGAAAACTGCAGGAACTTCAAACCGGCACTAGGAAAGAGACTGAGAAAGCAGAAAAGAAGTGTCACCTGCAACCCATTCCATTTGGTGCTAGATGAACGAACGTCTCTCCACTTGCTCAGTTCTGAGAGATTAGTGTGTGTGAAAGCCGCTGTTCACCTAGCTTGTTGGGAACACAAAGTTTCTTTTCAGTTGCAAACTCCATTCCATACATATATATGGGGAGGTACTAGCTCCAACTCGGTTTTAAAGTGAAAACTGCAGGAACTTCAAACCGGCACTAGGAACAGACTGAGAAAGCAGAGAAAAAGTGTCTCCTGCAACCCGTTCAATTGGTGCTAGATGAACGAACGTCTCTCCACTTACTAGGTTCCGAGAGATAAGTGTGTGTGAAAGCCGTCCTTCACCTAGCTTATTGGGAACACAAAGTTTCTTTTCAGTTGCAAACTCCATTCCATACATATATATGGGGAGGTACTAACTCCAACTCGGTTTGACAGTTAAAACTGCAGGAACTTCTAACCGGCACTAGGAAACAGACTGAGAAAGCAGAGAAAAAGTGTCTCCTGCAACCCGTTCCCTTGGTTGTAGATGAACGAACGTCTCTCCACTTGCTCAGTTCTGAGGGATAAGTGTGTGTGAAAGCCGTCCTTCACCTAGCTTTTTGGGAACACAAAGTTTCTTTTCAGTTGCAAACTCCATTCCATACATATATATGGGGAGGTACAAGCTAAAACCCGATTTTACAGTGAAAACTGCAGGAACTTCTAAAAGGCACTTGGAAACAGACTGAGAAAGCAGAGAAAAAGTGTCTCCTGCAACCCGTTCCCTTGGTTGTAGATGAACGAACGTCTCTCCACTTGCTCAGTTCTAAGAGATAAGTGTGTGTGAAAGCCGCTGTTCACCTAGCTTGTTGGGAACACAAAGTTTCTTTTCAGTTGCAAACTCCATTCCATACATATATATGGGGAGGTACTAGCTCCAACACTGTTTGACAGTTAAAACTGCAGGAAATTCAAACCGGCACTAGGAAACAGACTGAGAATCAGAGAAAAAGTGTCTCCTGTAACCCGTTCCCTTGGTGCTAGATGAACGAAGGTCTCTCCACTTGCTCAGTTCTGAGAGATAATTGTGTGTGAAAGCCGTACTTCACCTAGCTTGTTGCGAACACAAAGTTTCTTTTCAGTTGCAAACTCCATTCCATACATATATATGGGGAGGTACAAGCTCCAACACGGTTTTACAGTGAAAATTGCAGGAACTTCAAACCGGCACTAGGAAACAGACTGAGAAAGCAGAGAAAAAGTGTCTCCTGCAACCCGTTCCCTTGGTGCTAGATGAACGAACGTCTGTCCACTTGCTCAGTTCCGAGAGCTAAGTGTGTGTGAAAGCCGTCCTTCACCTAGATTGTTGGGAACACAAAGTTTCTTTTCAGTTGCAAACTCCATTCCATACATATATATGGGGAGGTACTAACTCTAACTCGGTTTGACAGTGAAAACTGCAGGAACTTCTAACCGGCACTAGGAAACAGACTGAGAAAGCAGAGAAAAAGTGTCTCCTGAAACCCGTTCCCTTCTTTTTAGATGAACGAACGTCTCTCCACTTGCTCAGTTCTGAGAGATAAGTGTGTGTGAAAGCCGTCCTTCACATAGCTTTTTGGGAACACGAAGTTTCTTTTCAGTTGCAAACTCCATTCCATACATATATAAGGGGAGGTACAATCTACAACTCGATTTTACAGTGAAAACTGCAGGAACTTCAAACCGGCACTAGGAAACAGACTGAGAAAGCAGAGAAAAAGTGTCCCCTGCAACCCGTTCCCTTGGTGCTAGATGAACGAACGTCTCTCCACTTGCTCAGTTCTGAGAGATATTTGTGTGTGAAAGCCGTCCTTCACCTAGCTTGTTGGGAACACAAAGTTTCTTTTCAGTTGCAAACTCCATTCAATAAATATATATGGGGAGGTACTAGCTCCAACTCGGTTTGACAGTGAAAACTGCAGGAACTTCAAACCGGCACTAGGAAACAGACTGAGAAAGCAGAGGAAAAGTGTCTCCTGCAACCCGTTCCCTTGGTGCTAGATGAACGAACGTCTCTCCACTTGCTCAGTTCTGAGAGATAATTGTGTGTGAAAGCCGTCCTTCAACTTGCTTGTTGGGAACAAAAGTTTCTTTTCAGTTGCAAACTCCATTCCATACATATATAGGGGGAGGTACAAGCTCCAACTCGGTTTTACAGTGAAAACTGCAGGAACTTCAAACCGGCACTAGGAAACAGACTGAGAAAGCAGAGGAAAAGTGTCTCCTGCAACCCGTTCAATTGGTGCTAGATAAAAGAACGTCTCTCCACTTGCTCAGTTCTGAGAGATAAGTGTGTGTGAAAGCCGTCCTTCAACTAGCTTTTTGGGAACACAAAGTTACTTTTCAGTTGCAAACTCCATTCCATACATATATATGGGGAGGTAATAGCCCCAACTCGGTTTGACAGTGAAAACTGCAGGAACTTCAAACCGGCACTAGGAAACAGACTGAGAAAGCAGAGAAAAAGTGTCTCCTGCAACCAGTTCCCTTGGTGCTAGATGAACGAACGTCTCTCCACTTGCTCAGTTCTGAGAGATAAGTGTGTGTGAAAGCCGTCCTTCACCTAGCTTGTTGGGAACACAAAGTTTCTTTTAAGTTGCAAACTCCATTCGATACATATATATGGGGAGGTACTAGCTCCAACTCGGTTTTACAGTGAAAACTGCAGGAACTTCAAACCGGCACTAGGAAACAGACTGAGAAAGCAGAGAAATAGTGTCTCCTACAAACCGTTCCATTGGTGCTAGATGAACGAACGTCTCTCCACTTGCTCAGTTCTGAGAGATAAGTGTGTGTGAAAGAGTTCCTTCACCTAGCTTGTTGGGAACACAAAGTTTCTTTTCAGTTGCAAACTCCATTCCATACATATATATGGGGAGGTACAAGCTCCAACTCGGTTTTACAGTGAAAACTGCAGGAACTTCAAACCGGCACTAGGAAACAGACTGACAAAGCAGAGAAAAAGTGTCTCCTGCAACCCGTTCCCTTGGTGCTAGATGAACGAACGTCTCTTCACTTGCTCAGTTTTTAGAGATAAGTCTGTGTGAAAGCCGTCCTTCACCTAGCTTGTTGGGAACACAAAGTTTCTTTTCAGTTGCAAACCCCAATCCATACATATATATGGGGAGATACTAGCTCCAACTCGGTTTGACAGTGAAAACTGCAGGAACTTCAAACCGGCACTAGGAAACAGACTGAGAATGCAGAGAAAATGTGTCTCCTGCAACCCGTTCCCTTGGTGCTAGATGAACGAACGTCTCTCCACTTGCTCAGTTCTGAGAGATAAGTGTGTGTGAAAGCCGTCCTTCACCTAGCTTGTTGGGAACACAAAGTTTCTTTTCAGTTGCAATCTCCATTCCATACATATATATGGGGAGGTACTAGCTCCAACTCGGTTTTACAGTGAAAACTGCAGGAAATTCAAACCGGCACTAGGAAACATACTGAGAAAGCAGAGAAAAAGTGTCTCCTGCAACCCGTTCCCTTGGTGCTAGATGAACGAACGTCTCTCCACTTGCTCAGTTCTGAGAGATAAGCGTGTGTGAAAGCCGTCCTTCACCTACCTTGTTGGGAACACAAAGTTCCTTTTCAGTTGCAAACTCCATTCGATACATATATATGGGGAGGTACTAGCTCCAACTCGGTTTTACAGTGAAAACTGCAGGAACTTCAAACCGGGACTAGGAAACAGACTGAGAAAGCAGAGAAAAAGTGTCTCCTGCAACTCGTTCCCTTGGTGCTAGATGAACGAACGTCTCTCCACTTGCTCAGTTCCGAGAGATAATTGTGTGTGAAAGCCGTCCTTCACCTAGCTTGTTGGGAACACAAAGTTTCTTTTCAGGTGCAAACTCCATTCCATACATATATATGGGGAGGTACAAGCTCCAACTCGGTTTTACAGTGAAAATTGCAGGAACTTCAAACCGGCACTAGGAAACAGACTGAGAAAGCAGAGAAAAAGTGTCTCCTGCAACCCGTTCCCTTGGTGCAAGATGAACGAACGTCTCTCCACTTGCTAGGTTCCGAGAGATAAGTGTGTGTGAAAGCCGTCCTTCACCTAGCTTATTGGGAACACAAAGTTTCTTTTCAGTTGCAAACTCCATTCCATACATATATATGGGGAGGTACTAACTCCAACTCGGTTTGACAGTTAAAACTGCAGGAACTTCTAACCGGCACTAGGAAACAGACTGAGAAAGCAGAGAAAAAGTGTCTCCTGCAACCCGTTCCCTTGGTTGTAGATGAACGAACGTCTCTCCACTTGCTCATTTCTGAGAGATATGTGTGTGTGAAAGCCGTCCTTCACCTAGCTTTTTGGGAACACAAAGTTTCTTTTCAGTTGCAAACTCCATTCCATACATATATATGGGGAGGTACAAGCTCCAACTCGGTTTCACAGTGAAAACTGCAGGAACTTCAAACCGGCACTAGGAAACAGATTGAGAAAGCAGAGATAATGTGTCTCCTGCAACCCGTTCTCTTGGTGCTAGATGAACGAACGTCTCTCCACTTGCTCAGTTCTGAGAGATAAGAGTGTGTGAAAGCCATCCTTCAACTAGCTTGTTGGGAACACAAACTTTCTTTTCAGTTGCAAACTCCATTCCATACATATATATGGGGAGGTACTAGCTCCAACTCGGTTTTACACTGAAAACTGCAGGAACTTCAAACCGGCACTAGGAAACAGACTGAGAAAGCAGAGAAAAAGTGTCTCCTGCAAACCGTTCCCTTGGTGCTAGATGAACGAACGTATCTCCACTTGCTCAGTTCTGAGAGATAAGTGTGTGTGAAAGCCGTCCTTCACCTAGCTTGTTGGGAACACAAAGTTTCTTTTCAGTTGCAAAACCCACTCCATACATATATATGGGGAGGTACTAGCTCCAACTCGGTTTTACAGTGAAAACTGCAGGAACTTCAAACCGGCACTAGGAACAGACTGAGAAAGCAGAGAAAAAGTGTCTCCTGCAACCCGTTCACTTGGTGCTAGGTGAAAGAACGTCTCTCCACTTGCTCAGTTCTCAGAGATAAGTGTTTGTGAAAGCCGTCCTTCACCTAACTTGTTGGGAACACAAAGTTTCTTTTCAGTTGCAAACTCCTTTCCATAAATATATATGGGGAGGTACAAGCTCCAACTCGTTTTCACAGTGAAAACTGCAGGAACTTCAAACCGGCACTAGGAAATGGACTGAGAAAGCAGAATAAAAGTGTCTCCTGCAACCCGTTCCCTTTGTGCTAGATGAACGAACGTCTCTCCACTTGCTCAGTTCTGAGAGATAAGTGTGTGTGAAATCCGTCCTTCACCTAGCTTGTTGGGAACACAAATTTTCTTTTCAGTTGCAAACTCCATTCCATACATATATATGGGGAGGTACAAGCTCCAACTCTGTTTCACAGTGAAAACTGCAGGAACTTCAAACCGGCACTAGGAAACAGACTGAGAAAGCAGAGATAATGTGTCTCCTGCAACCCGTTCTCTTGGTGCTAGATGAACGAACGTCTCTCCACTTGCTCAGTTCTGAGAGATAAGTGTGTGTGAAAGCCATCCTTCAACTAGCTTGTTGGGAACACAAACTTTCTTTTCAGTTGCAAACTCCATTCCATACATATATATGGGGAGGTACTAGCTCCAACTCGGTTTTACAGTGAAAACTGCAGGAACTTCAAACCGGCACTAGGAAACAGACTGAGAAAGCAGAGAAAAAGTGTCTCCTGCAAACCGTTCCCTTGGTGCTAGATGAACGAACGTATCTCCACTTGCTCAGTTCTGAGAGATAAGTGTGTGTGAAAGCCGTCCTTCAACTAGCTTGTTGGGAACACAAAGTTTCTTTTCAGTTGCAAAACCCACTCCATACATATATATGGGGAGGTACTAACTCCAACTCGGTTTTACAGTGAAAACTGCAGGAACTTCAAACCGGCACTAGGAACAGACTGAGAAAGCAGAGAAAAAGTGTCTCCTGCAACCCGTTCACTTGGTGCTAGGTGAAAGAACGTCTCTCCACTTGCTCAGTTCTGAGAGATAAGTGTGTGTGAAAGCCGTCCTTCAACTAGCTTGTTGGGAACACAAAGTTTCTTTTCAGTTGCAAACACCATTCCATACATATATATGGGTAGGTACTAGCTCCAACTCGGTTTGACAGTTAAAACTGCAGGAAATTCAAACCGGCACTAGGAAACAGACTGAGAAACAGAGAAAAAGTGTCTCCTGTAACCCGTTCCCTTGGTGCTAGATGAACGAAGGTCTCTCCACTTGCTCAGTTCTGAGAGATAATTGTGTGTGAAAGCCGTCCTTCACCTAGCTTGTTGCGAACACATAGTTTCTTTTAGGTTGCAAACTCCATTCCATACATATATATGGGTAGGTACAAGCTCCAACTCGGTTTTACAGTGAAAATTGCAGGAACTTCAAACCGGCACTAGGAAACAGACTGAGAAAGCAGAGAAATAGTGTCTCCTGCAACCCGTTCCCTTGGTGCTAGATGAACGAACGTCTCTCCACTTTCTCAGTTCCGAGAGATAAGTGTGTGTGAAAGCCGCCCTTCACCTAGCTTGTTGGGAACAGAAAGTTTCTTTTCAGTTGCAAACCCCATTCCATACATATATATGGGGAGGTACTAGCTCAAACTCGGTTTGACAGTGAAAACTGCAGGAACTTCTAACCGGCACAAGGAAACGGACTGAGAAAGCAGAATAAAAGTGTCTCCTGCAACACGTTCCCTTTGTGCTAGATGAACGAACGTCTCTCCACTTGCTCAGTTCTGAGAGATAATTGTGTGTGAAAGCCGTCCTTCACCTAGCTTGTTGGGAACACAAATTTTCTTTTCAGTTGCAAACTCCATTCCATACATATATATGGGGAGGTACAAGCTCCAACTCGGTTTCACAGTGAAAACTGCAGGAACTTCAAACCGGCACTAGGAAACAGACTGAGAAAGCAGAGAAATAGTGTCTCCTGCAACCCGTTCCCTTGGTGCTAGATGAACGAACGTCTCTCCACTTGCTCAGTTCCGAGAGATAAGTGTGTGTGAAAGCCACCCTTCACCTAGCTTGTTGGGAACAGAAAGTTTCTTTTCAGTTGCAAACTCCATTCCATACATATATATGGGGAGGTACTAGCTCAAACTCGGTTTGACAGTGAAAACTGCAGGAACTTCAAACCGGCACTAGGAAACAGACTGAGAAAGCAGAGAAAATGTGTCTCCTGCAACCCGTTCCCTTGGTGCTAGATGAACAAACGTCTCTCCACTTGCTCAGTTCTGAGAGATATGTGTGTGTGAAAGCCGTTCTTCGCCTAGCTTTTTGGGAACACAAAATTTCTTTTCAGTTGCAAACTCCATTCCATACATATATATGGGGAGGTACAAGCTACAACTCGGTTTTACAGTGAAAACTGCAGGAACTTCAAACCGGCACTAGGAAACAGACTGAGAAAGCAGAGAAAAAGTGTCTCCTGCAACTCGTTCCCTTGGTGCTAGATGAACGAACGTCTCTCCACTTGCTCAGTTCCGAGAGATAAGTGTGTGTGAAAGCCGTCCTTCACCTAGCTTGTTGGGAACACAAAGTTTCTTTTCAGGTGCAAACTCCATTCCATACATATATATGGGGAGGTACTAGCTCCAACTCGGTTTTACAGTGAAAACTGCAGGAACTTCAAACCGGCACTAGGAAAGAGACTGAGAAAGCAGAAAAGAAGTGTCACCTGCAACCCATTCCATTTGGTGCTAGATGAACGAACGTCTCTCCACTTGCTCAGTTCTGAGAGATTAGTGTGTGTGAAAGCCGCTGTTCACCTAGCTTGTTGGGAACACAAAGTTTCTTTTCAGTTGCAAACTCCATTCCATACATATATATGGGGAGGTACTAGCTCCAACTCGGTTTTAAAGTGAAAACTGCAGGAACTTCAAACCGGCACTAGGAACAGACTGAGAAAGCAGAGAAAAAGTGTCTCCTGCAACCCGTTCAATTGGTGCAAGGTGAAAGAACGTCTCTCCACTTGCTCAGTTCTGAGAGATAAGTGTGTGTGAAAGCCGTCCTTCAACTAGCTTCTTGGGAACACAAAGTTTCTTTTCAGTTGCAAACTCCATTCCATAAATATATATGGGTAGGTAGTAGCTCCAACACGGTTTGACAGTTAAAACTGCAGGAAATTCCAACCGGCACTAGGAAACAGACTGAGAAACAGAGAAAAAGTGTCTCCTGTAACCCGTTCCCTTGGTGCTAGATGAACGAAGGTCTCTCCACTTGCTCAGTTCTGAGAGATATTTGTGTGTGAAAGCCGTCCTTCACCTAGCTTGTTGCGAACACAAAGTTTCTTTTCAGTTGCAAACTCCATTCCATACATATACATGGGGAGGTACAAGCTCCAACTCGGTTTTACAGTGAAAATTGCAGGAACTTCAAACCGGCACTAGGAAAAAGACTGAGAAAGCAGAGAAAAAGTGTCTCCTGCAACCCGTTCCCTTGGTGCTAGATGAACGAACGTCTCTCCACTTACTAGGTTCCGAGAGATAAGTGTGTGTGAAAGCCGTTCTTCACCTAGCTTATTGGGAACACAAAGTTTCTTTTCAGTTGCAAACTCCATTCCATACATATATATGGGGAGGTACTAACTCCAACTCGGTTTGACAGTTAAAACTGCAGGAACTTCTAACCGGCACTAGGAAACAGACTGAGAAAGCAGAGAAAAAGTGTCTCCTGCAACCCGTTCCCTTGGTTGTAGATGAACGAACGTCTCTCCACTTGCTCAGTTCTGAGAGATAAGTGTGTGTGAAAGCCGTCCTTCACCTAGCTTTTTGGGAACACAAAGTTTCTTTTCAGTTGCAAACTCCATTCCATACATATATATGGGGAGGTACAAGCTAAAACCCGATTTTACAGTGAAAACTGCAGGAACTTCTAAAAGGCACTTGGAAACAGACTGAGAAAGCAGAGAAAAAGTGTCTCCTGCAACCCGTTCCCTTGGTTGTAGATGAACGAACGTCTCTCCACTTGCTCAGTTCTAAGAGATAAGTGTGTGTGAAAGCCGTCCTTCACCTAGCTTGTAGGGAACACAAAGTTTCTTTTCAGTTGCAAACTCCATTCCATACATATTTAAGGGGAGGTACTAGCTCCAACTCGGTTTGACAGTGAAAACTGCAGGAACTTCAAACCGGCACTAGGAAACAGAGTGAGAAAGCAGAGAAAAAGTGTCTCCTGCAACCCGTTCCCTTGGTGCTAGATGAACGAACGTCTCTCCACTTGCTCAGTTCTGAGAGATATTTGTGTGTGAAAGCCGTCCTTCACCTAGCTTGTTGGGAACACAAAGTTTCTTTTCAGTTGCAAACTCCATTCCATACATATATATGGGGAGGTACTAGCTCCAACTCGGTTTTACAGTGAAAACTGCAGGAACTTCAAACCGGCACTAGGAAAGAGACTGAGAAAGCAGAAAAGATGTGTCACCTGCAACCAATTCCATTTGGTGCTAGATGAACGAACGTCTCTCCACTTGCTCAGTTCTGAGAGATAAGTGTGTGTGAAAGCCGCTGTTCACCTAGCTTGTTGGGAACACAAAGTTTCTTTTCAGTTGCAAACTCCATTCCATACATATATATGGGGAGGTACTAGCTCCAACACTGTTTGACAGTTAAAACTGCAGGAAATTCAAACCGGCACTAGGAAACAGACTGAGAATCAGAGAAAAAGTGTCTCCTGTAACCCGTTCCCTTGGTGCTAGATGAACGAACGTCTCTCCACTTGCTCAGTTCCGAGAGCTAAGTGTGTGTGAAAGCCGTCCTTCACCTAGATTGTTGGGAACACAAAGTTTCTTTTCAGTTGCAAACTCCATTCGATACATATATATGGGGAGGTACTAACTCTAACTCGGTTTGACAGTGAAAACTGCAGGAACTTCTAACCGGCACTAGGAAACAGACTGAGAAAGCAGAGAAAAAGTGTCTCCTGAAACCCGTTCCCTTGGTTTTAGATGAACGAACGTCTCTCCACTTGCTCAGTTCTGAGAGATAAGTGTGTGTGAAAGCCGTCCTTCACATAGCTTTTTGGGAACACAAAGTTTCTTTTCAGTTGCAAACTCCATTCCATACATATATAAGGGGAGGTACAATCTACAACTCGATTTTACAGTGAAAACTGCAGGAACTTCAAACCGGCACTAGGAAACAGACTGAGAAAGCAGAGAAAAAGTGTCTCCTGCAACCCGTTCCCTTGGTGCTAGATGAACGAACGTCTCTCCACTTGCTCAGTTCTGAGAGATATGTGTGTGTGAAAGCCGTCCTTCACCTAGCTTGTTGGGAACACAAAGTTTCTTTTCAGTTGCAAACTCCATTCAATAAATATATATGGGGAGGTACTAGCTCCAACTCGGTTTGACAGTGAAAACTGCAGGAACTTCAAACCGGCACTAGGAAACAGACTGAGAAAGCAGAGGAAAAGTGTCTCCTGCAACCTCTTCCCTTGGTGCTAGATGAACGAACGTCTCTCCACTTGCTCAGTTCTGAGAGATAATTGTGTGTGAAAGCCGTCCTTCACCTTGCTTGTTGGGAACAAAAGTTTCTTTTCAGTTGCAAACTCCATTCCATACATATATAGGTGGAGGTACAAGCTCCAACTCGGTTTTACAGTGAAAACTGCAGGAACTTCAAACCGGCACTAGGAAACAGACTGAGAAAGCAGAGGAAAAGTGTCTCCTGCAACCCGTTCAATTGGTGCTAGATAAAAGAACGTCTCTCCACTTGCTCAGTTCTGAGAGATAAGTGTGTGTGAAAGCCGTCCTTCAACTAGCTTTTAGGGAACACAAAGTTACTTTTCAGTTGCAAACTCCATTCCATACATATATATGGGGAGGTAATAGCCCCAACACGGTTTGACAGTGAAAACTGCAGGAACTTCAAACCGGCACTAGGAAACAGACTGAGAAAGCAGAGAAAAAGTGTCTCCTGCAACCCGTTCCCTTGGTGCTAGATGAACGAACGTCTCTCCACTTGCTCAGTTCTGAGAGATAAGTGTGTGTGAAAGCCGTCCTTCACCTAGCTTGTTGGGAACACAAAGTTTCTTTTAAGTTGCAAACTCCATTCGATACTTATATATGGGGAGGTACTAGCTCCAACTCGGTTTTACAGTGAAAACTGCAGGAACTTCAAACCGGCACTAGGAAACAGACTGAGAAAGCAGAGAAAAAGTGTCTCCTAAAAACCGTTCCATTGGTGCTAGATGAACGAACGTCTCTCCACTTGCTCAGTTTTTAGAGATAAGTCTGTGTGAAAGCCGTCCTTCACCTAGCTTGTTGGGAACACAAAGTTTCTTTTCAGTTGCAAACCCCAATCCATACATATATATGGGGAGATACTAGCTCCAACTCGGTTTGACAGTGAAAACTGCAGGAACTTCAAACCGGCACTAGGAAACAGACTGAGAATGCAGTGAAAATGTGTCTCCTGCAACCCGTTCCCTTGGTGCTAGATGAACGAACGTCTCTGCAATTGCTCAGTTCTGAGAGATAAGTGTGTGTGAAAGCCGTCCTTCACCTAGCTTGTTGGGAAAACAAAGTTTCTTTTCAGTTGCAAACTCCATTCCATACATATATATGGGGAGGTACTAGCTCCAACTCGGTTTTACAGTGAAAACTGCAGGAAATTCAAACCGGCACTAGGAAACATACTGAGAAAGCAGAGAAAAAGTGTCTCCTGCAACCCGTTCCCTTGGTGCTAGATGAACGAACGTCTCTCCACTTGCTCAGTTCTGAGAGATAAGCGTGTGTGAAAGCCGTCCTTCACCTACCTTGTTGGGAACACAAAGTTTCTTTTAAGTTGCAAACTCCATTCGATACATATATATGGGGAGGTACTAGCTCCAACTCGGTTTTACAGTGAAAACTGCAGGAACTTCAAACCGGGACTAGGAAACAGACTGAGAAAGCAGAGAAAAAGTGTTTCCAGCAACTCGTTCCCTTGGTGCTAGATGAACGAACGTCTCTCCACTTGCTCAGTTCTGAGAGATTAGTGTGTGTGAAAGCCGCTGTTCACCTAGCTTGTTGGGAACACAAAGTTTCTTTTCAGTTGCAAACTCCATTCCATACATATATATGGGGAGGTACTAGCTCCAACTCGGTTTTAAAGTGAAAACTGCAGGAACTTCAAACCGGCACTAGGAACAGACTGAGAAAGCAGAGAAAAAGTGTCTCCTGCAACCCGTTCAATTGGTGCTAGGTGAAAGAACGTCTCTCCACTTGCTCAGTTCTGAGAGATAAGTGTGTGTGAAAGCCGTCCTTCAACTAGCTTGTTGGGAACACAAAGTATCTTTTCAGTTGCAAACTCCATTCCATACATATATATGGGTAGGTAGTAGCTCCAACTCGGTTTGACAGTTAAAACTGCAGGAAATTCAAACCGGCACTAGGAAACAGACTGAGAAACAGAGAAAAAGTGTCTCCTGTAACCCGTTCCCTTGGTGCTACATGAACGAAGGTTTCTCCACTTGCTCAGTTCTGAGAGATATTTGTGTGTGAAAGCCGTCCTTCACCTAGCTTGTTGCGAACACAAAGTTTCTTTTCAGTTGCAAACTCCATTCCATACATATATATGGGGAGGTACAAGCTCCAACTCGGTTTTACAGTGAAAATTGCAGGAACTTCAAACCGGCACTAGAAAACAGACTGAGAAAGCAGAGAAAAAGTGTCTCCTGCAACCCGTTCCCTTGGTGCTAGATGAACGAACGTCTCTCCACTTGCTAGGTTCCGAGAGATAAGTGTGTGTGAAAGCCGTCCTTCACCTAGCTTATTGGGAACACAAAGTTTCTTTTCAGTTGCAAACTCCATTCCATACATATATATGGGGAGGTACTAACTCCAACTCGGTTTGACAGTTAAAACTGCAGGAACTTCTAACCGGCACTAGGAAACAGACTGAGAAAGCAGAGAAAAAGTGTCTCCTGCAACCCGTTCCATTGGTGCTAGATGAACGAACGTCTCTCCACTTGCTCAGTTCTGAGAGATATGTGTGTGTGAAAGCCGTCCTTCACCTAGCTTTTTGGGAACACAAAGTTTCTTTTCAGTTGCAAACTCCATTCCATACATATATATGGGGAGGTACAAGCTAAAACCCGATTTTACAGTGAAAACTGCAGGAACTTCTAAAAGGCACTAGGAAACAGACTGAGAAAGCAGAGAAAAAGTGTCTCCTGCAACCCGTTCCCTTGGTTGTAGATGAACGAACGTCTCTCCACTTGCTCAGTTCTAAGAGATAAGTGTGTGTGAAAGCCGTCCTTCACCTAGCTTGTAGGGAACACAAAGTTTATTTTCAGTTGCAAACTCCATTCCATACATATTTAAGGGGAGGTACAAGCTCCAACTCGGTTTGACAGTGAAAACTGCAGGAACTTCAAACCGGCACTAGGAAACAGACTGAGAAAGCAGAGAAAAAGTGTCTCCTGCAACCCGTTCCCTTGGTGCTAGATGAACGAACGTCTCTCCACTTGCTCAGTTCTGAGAGATATTTGTGTGTGAAAGCCGTCCTTCACCTAGCTTGTTGGGAACACAAAGTTTCTTTTCAGTTGCAAACTCCATTCCATACATATATATGGGGAGGTACTAGCTCCAACTCGGTTTTACAGTGAAAACTGCAGGAACTTCAAACCGGCACTAGGAAAGAGACTGAGAAAGCAGAAAAGATGTGTCACCTGCAACCCATTCCATTTGGTGCTAGATGAACGAACGTCTCTCCACTTGCTCAGTTCTGAGAGATAAGTGTGTGTGAAAGCCGCTGTTCACCTAGCTTGTTGGGAACACAAAGTTTCTTTTCAGTTGCAAACTCCATTCAATACACATATATGGGGAGGTACTAGCTCCAACACTGTTTGACAGTTAAAACTGCAGGAAATTCTAACCGGCACTAGGAAACAGACTGAGAAAGCAGAGAAAAAGTGTCTCCTGCAACCCGTTCCCTTGGTTTTAGATGAACGAACGTCTCTCCACTTGCTCAGTTCTGAGAGATAAGTGTGTGTGAAAGCCGTCCTTCACATAGCTTTTTGGGAACACAAAGTTTCTTTTCAGTTGCAAACTCCATTCCATACATATATAAGGGGAGGTACAAGCTACAACCCGATTTTACAGTGAAAACTGCAGGAACTTCAAACCGGCACTAGGAAACAGACTGAGAAAGCAGAGAAAAAGTGTCTCCTGCAACCCGTTCCCTTGGTGCTAGATGAACGAACGTCTCTCCACTTGCTCAGTTCTGAGAGATATGTGTGTGTGAAAGCCGTCCTTCACCTAGCTTGTTGGGAACACAAAGTTTCTTTTCAGTTGCAAACTCCATTCAATAAATATATATGGGGAGGTACTAGCTCCAACTCGGTTTGACAGTGAAAACTGCAGGAACTTCAAACCGGCACTAGGAAACAGACTGAGAAAGCAGAGAAAAAGTGTCTCCTGCAACACGTTCCCTTTGTGCTAGATGAACGAACGTCTCTCCACTTGCTCAGTTCTGAGAGATAATTGTGTGTGAAAGCCGTCCTTCACCTTGCTTGTTGGGAACAAAAGTTTCTTTTCAGTTGCAAACTCCATTCCATACATATATAGGGGGAGGTACAAGCTCCAACTCGGTTTTACAGTGAAAACTGCAGGAACTTCAAACCGGCACTAGGAAACAGACTGAGAAAGCAGAGGAAAAGTGTCTCCTGCAACCCGTTCAATTGGTGCTAGATAAAAGAACGTCTCTCCACTTGCTCAGTTCTGAGAGATAAGTGTGTGTGAAAGCCGTCCTTCAACTAGCTTTTTGGGAACACAAAGTTACTTTTCAGTTGCAAACTCCATTCCATACATATATATGGGGAGGTAATAGCCCCAACTCGGTTTGACAGTGAAAACTGCAGGAACTTCAAACCGGCACTAGGAAACAGACTGAGAAAACACAGAAAAAGTGTCTCCTGCAACCCGTTCCCTTGGTGCTAGATGAACGAACATCTCTCCACTTGCTCAGTTCTGAGAGATAAGTGTGTGTGAAAGCCGTCCTTCACCTAGCTTGTTGGGAACACAAAGTTTCTTTTAAGTTGCAAACTCCATTCGATACATATATATGGGGAGGTACTAGCTCCAACTCGGTTTTACAGTGAAAACTGCAGGAACTTCAAACCGGCACTAGGAAACAGACTGAGAAAGCAGAGAAAAAGTGTCTCCTACAAACCGTTCCATTGGTGCTAGATGAACGAACGTCTCTCCACTTGCTCAGTTCTGAGAGATAAGTGTGTGTGAAAGAGTTCCTTCACCTAGCTTGTTGGGAACACAAAGTTTCTTTTCAGTTGCAAACTCCATTCCATACATATATATGGGGAGGTACAAGCTCCAACTCGGTTTTACAGTGAAAACTGCAGGAACTTCAAACCGGCACTAGGAAACAGACTGACAAAGCAGAGAAAAAGTGTCTCCTGCAACCCGTTCCCTTGGTGCTAGATGAACGAACGTCTCTTCACTTGCTCAGTTTTTAGAGATAAGTCTGTGTGAAAGCCGTCCTTCACCTAGCTTATTGGGAACACAAAGTTTCTTTTCAGTTGCAAACACCAATCCATACATATATATGGGGAGATACTAGCTCCAACACGGTTTGACAGTGAAAACTGCAGGAACTTCAAACCGGCACTAGGAAACAGACTGAGAATGCAGAGAAAATGTGTCTCCTGCAACCCGTTCCCATGGAGCTAGATGAACGAACGTCTCTGCAATTGCTCAGTTCTGAGAGATAAGTGTGTGTGAAAGCCGTCCTTCACCTAGCTTGTTGGGAACACAAAGTTTCTTTTCAGTTGCAAACTCCATTCCATACATATATATGGGGAGGTACTAGCTCCAACTCGGTTTTACAGTGAAAACTGCAGGAAATTCAAACCGGCACTAGGAAACATACTGAGAAAGCAGAGAAAAAGTGTCTCCTGCAACCCGTTCCCTTGGTGCTAGATGAACGAACGTCTCTCCACTTGCTCAGTTCTGAGAGATAAGCGTGTGTGAAAGCCGTACTTCACCTACCTTGTTGGGAACACAAAGTTTCTTTTAAGTTGCAAACTCCATTCGATACATATATATGGGGAGGTACTAGCTCCAACTCGGTTTTACAGTGAAAACTGCAGGAACTTCAAACCGGCACTAGGAAAAGACTGAGAAAGCAGAGAAAATGTGTCTCCTGCAAACCGTTCCCTTGGTGCTAGATGAACGAACGTCTCTCCACTTGCTCAGTTCTGAGAGATAAATGTGTGTGAAAGCCGTTCTTCACCTAGCTTGTTGGGAACACAAAGATTCTTTTCAGTTGCAAACTCCATTCCATACATATATATGGGGAGGTACAAGCTCCAACTATGTTTTAAAGAGTAAACTGCAGGAACTTCAAACCGGCACTAGGAAAAAGACTGAGACAGCAGAGAAAAAGTGTCTCCTGCAAACCGTTCCCTTGGTGCTAGATGAACGAATGTCTATCCACTTGCTCAGTTCTGAGAGATAAGTGTGTGTGAAAGCCGTCCTTCACCTAACTTGTTGGGAACACAAAGTTTCTTTTCAGTTGCAAACTCCTTTCCATAAATATATATGGGGAGGTACAAGCTCCAACTCGTTTTCACAGTGAAAACTGCAGGAACTTCAAACCGGCACTAGGAAACGGACTGAGAAAGCAGAATAAAAGTGTCTCCTGCAACCCGTTCCCTTGGTGCTAGATGAACGAACGTCTCTCCACTTGCTCAGTTCTGAGAGATAAGTGTGTGTGAAAGCCGTCCTTCACCTAGCTTGTTGGGAACACAAATTTTCTTTTCAGTTGCAAACTCCATTCCATACATATATATGGGGAGGTACAAACTCCAACTCGGTTTCACAGTGAAAACTGCCGGAACTTCAAATCGGCACTAGGAAACAGACTGAGAAAGCAGAGATAATGTGTCTCCTGCAACCCTTTTTCTTGGTGCTAGATGAACGAACGTCTCTCCACTTGCTCAGTTCTGAGAGATAAGTGTGTGTGAAAGCCATCCTTCAACTAGCTTGTTGGGAACACAAACTTTCTTTTCAGTTGCAAACTCCATTCCATACATATATATGGGGAGGTACTAGCTCCAACTCGGTTTTACAGTGAAAACTGCAGGAACTTCAAACCGGCACTAGGAAACAGACTGAGAAAGCAGAGAAAAAGTGTCTCCTGCAAACCGTTCCCTTGGTGCTAGATGAACGAACGTATCTCCACTTGCTCAGTTCTGAGAGATAAGTGTGTGTGAAAGCCGTCCTTCACCTAGCTTGTTGGGAACACAAAGTTTCTTTTCAGTTGCAAAACCCACTCCATACATATATATGGGGAGGTACTAGCTCCAAATCTGTTTTACAGTGAAAACTGCAGGAACTTCAAACCGGCACTAGGAAACAGACTGAGAAAGCAGAGAAAAAGTGTCTCCTGCAACCCGTTCCCTTGGTGCTAGATGAACGAACGTCTCTCCACTTGCTCAGTTCTGAGAGATAAGTGTGTGTGAAAGCCATCCTTCAACTAGCTTGTTGGGAACACAAACATTCTTTTCAGTTGCAAACCCCATTCCATACATATATATGGGGAGGTACTAGCTGCAACTCGGTTTTACAGTGAAAACTGCAGGAACTTCAAACCGGCACTAGGAAACAGACTGAGAAAGCAGAGAAAAAGTGTCCCTTGCAAACCGTTCCCTTGGTGCTAGATGAACGAACGTCTCTCCACTTGCTCAGTTCTGAGAGATAAGTGTGTGTGAAAGCCGTCCTTCACCTAGCTTGTTGGGAACACAAAGTTTCTTTTCAGTTGCAAACCCCTATCCATACATATATATGGGGAGATACTAGCTCCAACTCGGTTTTACAGTGAAAACTGCAGGAACTTCAAACCGACACTAGGAAACAGACTGAGAAAGCAGAGAAAAATTGTCTCCTGCAAAACGTTCCCTTGATGCTAGATGAACGAACGTCTCTCCACTTGCTCAGTTCTGAGAGATAAGTGTGTGTGAAAGCCATCCTTCAACTAGCTTGTTGGGAACACAAACTTTCTTTTCAGTTGCAAACTCCATTCCATACATATATATGGGGAGGTACTAGCTTCAACTCGGTTTTACAGTGAAAACTGCAGGAACTTCAAACCGGCACTAGGAAACAGACTGAGAAAACAGAGAAAAAGTGTCTCCTGCAAACCGTTCCCTTGGTGCTAGATGAACGAACGTATCTCCACTTGCTCAGTTCTGAGAGATAAGTGTGTGTGAAAGCCGTCCTTCACCTAGCTTGTTGGGAACACAAAGTTTCTTTTCAGTTGCAAAACCCACTCCATACATATATATGGGGAGGTACTAGCTCCAACTCTGTTTTACAGTGAAAACTGCAGGAACTTCAAACCGGCACTAGGAAACAGACTGAGAAAGCAGAGAAAAAGTGTCTCCTGCAAACCGTTCCCTTGATGCTAGATGAACGAACGTCTCTCCACTTGCTCAGTTCTGAGAGATAAGTGTGTGCTAAAGCCGTCCTTCACCTAGCTTGTTGGGAACACAAAGTTTCTTTTCAGTTGCAAACTCCATTCCATACATATATATGGAGAGTTACAAGTTCCAACTCGTTTTCACAGTGAAAACTGCAGGAACTTCAAACCGGCACTAGGAAACGGACTGAGAAAGCAGAGAAAATGTGTCTCCTGCAAACCGTTCACTTGGTGCTAGATGAACGAACGTCTCTCCACTTGCTCAGTTCTGAGAGATAAGTGTGTGTGAAAGCCGTCCTTCACCTAGCTTGTTGGGAACACAAATTTTCTTTTCAGTTGCAAACTCCATTCCATACATATATATGGGGAGGTACAAGCTCCAACTCGGTTTGACAGTGAAAACTGCAGGAACTTCAACCCGGCACTAGGAAACAGACTGAGAAAGCAGAGAAAATGTGTCTCCTGCAACCCGTTCCCTTGGTGCTACATGAACGAACGTCTCTCCACTTGCTCAGTTCTGAGAGATAAGTGTGTGTGAAAGCCATCCTTCAACTAGCTTGTTGGGAACACAAACTTTCTTTTCAGTTGCAAACTCCATTCCATACATATATATGGGGAGGTACTAGCTCCAACTCGGTTTTACAGTGAAAACTGCAGAAACTTCAAACCGGCACTAGGAAACAGACTGAGAAAGCAGAGAAAAAGTGTCTCCTGCAAACCGTTCACTTGGTGCTAGATGAACGAACGTATCTCCACTTGCTCAGTTCTGAGAGATAAATGTGTGTGAAAGCCGTTCTTCACCTAGCTTGTTGGGAACACAAAGATTCTTTTCAGTTGCAAACTCCATTCCATACATATATATGGGGAGGTACAAGCTCCAACTATGTTTTAAAGAGTAAACTGCAGGAACTTCAAACCGGCACTAGGAAAAAGACTGAGACAGCAGAGAAAAAGTGTCTCCTGCAAACCGTTCCCTTGGTGCTAGATGAACGAATGTCTATCCACTTGCTCAGTTCTGAGAGATAAGTGTGTGTGAAAGCCGTCCTTCACCTAACTTGTTGGGAACACAAAGTTTCTTTTCAGTTGCAAACTCCTTTCCATAAATATATATGGGGAGGTACAAGCTCCAACTCGTTTTCACAGTGAAAACTGCAGGAACTTCAAACCGGCACTAGGAAACGGACTGAGAAAGCAGAATAAAAGTGTCTCCTGCAACCCGTTCCCTTGGTGCTAGATGAACGAACGTCTCTCCACTTGCTCAGTTCTGAGAGATAAGTGTGTGTGAAAGCCGTCCTTCACCTAGCTTGTTGGGAACACAAATTTTCTTTTCAGTTGCAAACTCCATTCCATACATATATATGGGGAGGTACAAACTCCAACTCGGTTTCACAGTGAAAACTGCCGGAACTTCAAATCGGCACTAGGAAACAGACTGAGAAAGCAGAGATAATGTGTCTCCTGCAACCCTTTTTCTTGGTGCTAGATGAACGAACGTCTCTCCACTTGCTCAGTTCTGAGAGATAAGTGTGTGTGAAAGCCATCCTTCAACTAGCTTGTTGGGAACACAAACTTTCTTTTCAGTTGCAAACTCCATTCCATACATATATATGGGGAGGTACTAGCTCCAACTCGGTTTTACAGTGAAAACTGCAGGAACTTCAAACCGGCACTAGGAAACAGACTGAGAAAGCAGAGAAAAAGTGTCTCCTGCAAACCGTTCCCTTGGTGCTAGATGAACGAACGTATCTCCACTTGCTCAGTTCTGAGAGATAAGTGTGTGTGAAAGCCGTCCTTCACCTAGCTTGTTGGGAACACAAAGTTTCTTTTCAGTTGCAAAACCCACTCCATACATATATATGGGGAGGTACTAGCTCCAAATCTGTTTTACAGTGAAAACTGCAGGAACTTCAAACCGGCACTAGGAAACAGACTGAGAAAGCAGAGAAAAAGTGTCTCCTGCAACCCGTTCCCTTGGTGCTAGATGAACGAACGTCTCTCCACTTGCTCAGTTCTGAGAGATAAGTGTGTGTGAAAGCCATCCTTCAACTAGCTTGTTGGGAACACAAACATTCTTTTCAGTTGCAAACCCCATTCCATACATATATATGGGGAGGTACTAGCTGCAACTCGGTTTTACAGTGAAAACTGCAGGAACTTCAAACCGGCACTAGGAAACAGACTGAGAAAGCAGAGAAAAAGTGTCCCTTGCAAACCGTTCCCTTGGTGCTAGATGAACGAACGTCTCTCCACTTGCTCAGTTCTGAGAGATAAGTGTGTGTGAAAGCCGTCCTTCACCTAGCTTGTTGGGAACACAAAGTTTCTTTTCAGTTGCAAACCCCTATCCATACATATATATGGGGAGATACTAGCTCCAACTCGGTTTTACAGTGAAAACTGCAGGAACTTCAAACCGACACTAGGAAACAGACTGAGAAAGCAGAGAAAAATTGTCTCCTGCAAAACGTTCCCTTGATGCTAGATGAACGAACGTCTCTCCACTTGCTCAGTTCTGAGAGATAAGTGTGTGTGAAAGCCATCCTTCAACTAGCTTGTTGGGAACACAAACTTTCTTTTCAGTTGCAAACTCCATTCCATACATATATATGGGGAGGTACTAGCTTCAACTCGGTTTTACAGTGAAAACTGCAGGAACTTCAAACCGGCACTAGGAAACAGACTGAGAAAACAGAGAAAAAGTGTCTCCTGCAAACCGTTCCCTTGGTGCTAGATGAACGAACGTATCTCCACTTGCTCAGTTCTGAGAGATAAGTGTGTGTGAAAGCCGTCCTTCACCTAGCTTGTTGGGAACACAAAGTTTCTTTTCAGTTGCAAAACCCACTCCATACATATATATGGGGAGGTACTAGCTCCAACTCTGTTTTACAGTGAAAACTGCAGGAACTTCAAACCGGCACTAGGAAACAGACTGAGAAAGCAGAGAAAAAGTGTCTCCTGCAAACCGTTCCCTTGATGCTAGATGAACGAACGTCTCTCCACTTGCTCAGTTCTGAGAGATAAGTGTGTGCTAAAGCCGTCCTTCACCTAGCTTGTTGGGAACACAAAGTTTCTTTTCAGTTGCAAACTCCATTCCATACATATATATGGAGAGTTACAAGTTCCAACTCGTTTTCACAGTGAAAACTGCAGGAACTTCAAACCGGCACTAGGAAACGGACTGAGAAAGCAGAGAAAATGTGTCTCCTGCAAACCGTTCACTTGGTGCTAGATGAACGAACGTCTCTCCACTTGCTCAGTTCTGAGAGATAAGTGTGTGTGAAAGCCGTCCTTCACCTAGCTTGTTGGGAACACAAATTTTCTTTTCAGTTGCAAACTCCATTCCATACATATATATGGGGAGGTACAAGCTCCAACTCGGTTTGACAGTGAAAACTGCAGGAACTTCAACCCGGCACTAGGAAACAGACTGAGAAAGCAGAGAAAATGTGTCTCCTGCAACCCGTTCCCTTGGTGCTACATGAACGAACGTCTCTCCACTTGCTCAGTTCTGAGAGATAAGTGTGTGTGAAAGCCATCCTTCAACTAGCTTGTTGGGAACACAAACTTTCTTTTCAGTTGCAAACTCCATTCCATACATATATATGGGGAGGTACTAGCTCCAACTCGGTTTTACAGTGAAAACTGCAGAAACTTCAAACCGGCACTAGGAAACAGACTGAGAAAGCAGAGAAAAAGTGTCTCCTGCAAACCGTTCACTTGGTGCTAGATGAACGAACGTATCTCCACTTGCTCAGTTCTGAGAGATAAGTGTGTGTGAAAGCCGTCCTTCACCTAGCTTGTTGGGAACACAAAGTTTCTTTTCAGTTCCAAAACCCACTCCATACATATATATGGGGAGGTACTAGCTCCAACTCTGTTTTACAGTGAAAACTGCAGGAACTTCAAACCGGCACTAGGAAACAGACTGAGAAAGCAGAGAAAAAGTGTCTCCTGCAAACCGTTCCCTTGATGCTAGATGAACGAACGTCTCTCCACTTGCTCAGTTCTGAGAGATAAGTGTGTGCTAAAGCCGTCCTTCACCTAGCTTGTTGGGAACACAAATTTTCTTTTCAGTTGCAAACTCCATTCCATACATATATATGGGGAGGTACAAGCTCCAACTCGTTTTCACAGTGAAAACTGCAGGAACTACAAACCGGCACTAGGAAACGGACTGAGAAAGCAGAGAAAAAGTGTCTCCTGCAAACCGTTCCCTTGGTGCTAGATGAACGAACGTCTCTCCACTTGCTCAGTTCTGAGAGATAAGTGTGTGTGAAAGCCGTCCTTCACCTAGCTTGTTGGGAACACAAATTTTCTTTTCAGTTGCAAACTCCATTCCATACATATATATGGGGAGGTACAAGCTCCAACTCGGTTTCACAGTGAAAACTGCAGGAACTTCAACCCGGCACTAGGAAACAGACTGAGAAAGCAGAGAAAATGTGTCTCCTGCAACCCGTTCCCTTGGTGCTAGATGAACGAACGTCTCTCCACTTGCTCAGTTCTGAGAGATAAGTGTGTGTGAAAGCCATCCTTCAACTAGCTTGTTGGGAACACAAACTTTCTTTTCAGTTGCAAACTCCATTCCATACATATATATGGGGAGGTACTAGCTCCAACTCGGTTTTACAGTGAAAACTGCAGAAACTTCAAACCGGCACTAGGAAACAGACTGAGAAAGCAGAGAAAAAGTGTCTCCTGCAAACCGTTCCCTTGGTGCTAGATGAACGAACGTATCTCCACTTGCTCAGTTCTGAGAGATAAGTGTGTGTGAAAGCCGTCCTTCACCTAGCTTGTTGGGAACACAAAGTTTCTTTTCAGTTGCAAAACCCACTCCATACATATATATGGGGAGGTACTAGCTCCAACTCTGTTTTACAGTGAAAACTGCAGGAACTTCAAACCGGCATTAGGAAACAGACTGAGAAAGCAGAGAAAAGGTGTCTCCTGCAAACCGTTCCCTTGATGCTAGATGAACGAAAGTCTCTCCACTTGCTCAGTTCTGAGAGATAAGTGTGTGCTAAAGCCGTCCTTCACCTAGCTTGTTGGGAACACAAAGTTTCTTTTCAGTTGCAAACTCCATTCCATACATATATATGGGGAGGTACAAGCTCCAACTCGTTTTCACAGTGAAAACTGCAGGAACTACAAACCGGCACTAGGAAACGGACTGAGAAAGCAGAGAAAAAGTGTCTCCTGCAACCCGTTCCCTTGGTGCTAGATGAACGAACGTCTCTCCACTTGCTCATTTCTGAGAGATAAGTGTGTGTGAAAGCCGTCCTTCACCTAGCTTGTTGGGAACACAAATTTTCTTTTCAGTTGCAAACTCCATTCAATACATATATATGGGGAGGTACAAGCTCCAACTCTGTTTCACAGTGAAAACTGCAGGAACTTCAAACCGGCACTAGGAAACAGACTGAGAAAGCAGAGAAAATGTGTCCCCTGCAACCCGTTCCCTTGGTGCTAGATGAACGAACGTCTCTCAACTTGCTCACTTCTGAGAGATAATTGTGTGTGAAAGCCATCCTTCAACTAGCTTGTTGGGAACACAAACTTTCTTTTCAGTTGCAAACTCCATTCCATACATATATATGGGGAGGTACTAGCTCCAACTCGGTTTTACAGTGAAAACTGCAGGAACTTCAAACCGGCACTAGGAAACAGACTGAGAAAGCAGAGAAAAATTGTCTCCTGCAAACCGTTCCCTTGGTGCTAGATGAACGATCGTCTCTCCACTTGCTCAGTTCTGAGAGATAAGTGTGTGTGAAAGCCATACTTCAACTAGCTTGTTGGGAACACAAACTTTCTTTTCAGTTGCAAACTCCATTACATACATATATATGGGGAGGTACTAGCTCCAACTCGGTTTTACAGTGAAAACTGCAGAAACTTCAAACCGGCACTAGGAAACAGACTGAGAAAGCAGAGAAAAAGTGTCTCCTGCAAACCGTTCCCTTGGTGCTAGATGAACGAACGTATCTCCACTTGCTCAGTTCTGAGAGATAAGTGTGTGTGAAAGCCGTCCTTCAACTAGCTTGTTGGGAACACAAACTTTCTTTTCAGTTGCAAACTCCATTCCATACATATATATGGGGAGGTACTAGCTCCAACTCGGTTTTACAGTGAAAACTGCAGAAACTTCAAACCGGCACTAGGAAACAGACTGAGAAAGCAGAGAAAATGTGTCTCCTGCAACCCGTTCCCTTGGTGCTAGATGAACGAACGTCTCTCCACTTGCTCAGTTCTGAGAGATAAGTGTGTGTGAAAGCCATCCTTCAACTAGCTTGTTGGGAACACAAACATTCTTTTCAGTTGCAAACCCCATTCCATACATATATATGGGGAGGTACTAGCTGCAACTCGGTTTTACAGTGAAAACTGCAGGAACTTCAAACCGGCACTAGGAAACAGACTGAGAAAGCAGAGAAAAAGTGTCCCTTGCAAACCGTTCCCTTGGTGCTAGATGAACGAACGTCTCTCCACTTGCTCAGTTCTGAGAGATAAGTGTGTGTGAAAGCCGTCCTTCACCTAGCTTGTTGGAAACACAAAGTTTCTTTTCAGTTGCAAACCCCTATCCATACATATATATGGGGAGATACTAGCTCCAACTCGGTTTTACAGTGAAAACTGCAGGAACTTCAAACCGACACTAGGAAACAGACTGAGAAAGCAGAGAAAAATTGTCTCCTGCAAAACGTTCCCTTGATGCTAGATGAACGAACGTCTCTCCACTTGCTCAGTTCTGAGAGATAAGTGTGTGTGAAAGCCATCCTTCAACTAGCTTGTTGGGAACACAAACTTTCTTTTCAGTTGCAAACTCCATTCCATACATATATATGGGGAGGTACTAGCTCCAACTCTGTTTTACAGTGAAAACTGCAGGAACTTCAAACCGGCACTAGGAAACAGACTGAGAATACAGAGAAGAAGTGTCTCCTGCAAACCGTTCCCTTGGTGCTAGATGAACGAACGTATCTCCACTTGCTCAGTTCTGAGAGATAAGTGTGTGTGAAAGCCGTCCTTCACCTAGCTTGTTGGGAACACAAAGTTTCTTTTCAGTTGCAAAACCCACTCCATACATATATATGGGGAGGTACTAGCTCCAACTCTGTTTTACAGTGAAAACTGCAGGAACTTCAAACCGGCACTAGGAAACAGACTGAGAAAGCAGAGAAAAAGTGTCTCCTGCAAACCGTTCCCTTGATGCTAGATGAACGAACGTCTCTCCACTTGCTCAGTTCTGAGAGATAAGTGTGTGTGAAAGCCGTCCTTCACCTAGCTTGTTGGGAACACAAAGTTTCTTTTCAGTTGCAAACTCCATTCCATACATATATATGGAGAGTTACAAGTTCCAACTCGTTTTCACAGTGAAAACTGCAGGAACTTCAAACCGGCACTAGGAAACGGACTGAGAAAGCAGAGAAAATGTGTCTCCTGCAAACCGTTCACTTGGTGCTAGATGAACGAACGTCTCTCCACTTGCTCAGTTCTGAGAGATAAGTGTGTGTGAAAGCCGTCCTTCACCTAGCTTGTTGGGAACACAAATTTTCTTTTCAGTTGCAAACTCCATTCCATACATATATATGGGGAGGTACAAGCTCCAACTCGGTTTCACAGTGAAAACTGCAGGAACTTCAACCCGGCACTAGGAAACAGACTGAGAAAGCAGAGAAAATGTGTCTCCTGCAACCCGTTCCCTTGGTGCTACATGAACGAACGTCTCTCCACTTGCTCAGTTCTGAGAGATAAGTGTGTGTGAAAGCCATCCTTCAACTAGCTTGTTGGGAACACAAACTTTCTTTTCAGTTGCAAACTCCATTCCATACATATATATGGGGAGGTACTAGCTCCAACTCGGTTTTACAGTGAAAACTGCAGAAACTTCAAACCGGCACTAGGAAACAGACTGAGAAAGCAGAGAAAAAGTGTCTCCTGCAAACCGTTCACTTGGTGCTAGATGAACGAACGTATCTCCACTTGCTCAGTTCTGAGAGATAAGTGTGTGTGAAAGCCGTCCTTCACCTAGCTTGTTGGGAACACAAAGTTTCTTTTCAGTTGCAAAACCCACTCCATACATATATATGGGGAGGTACTAGCTCCAACTCTGTTTTACAGTGAAAACTGCAGGAACTTCAAACCGGCACTAGGAAACAGACTGAGAAAGCAGAGAAAAAGTGTCTCCTGCAAACCGTTCCCTTGATGCTAGATGAACGAACGTCTCTCCACTTGCTCAGTTCTGAGAGATAAGTGTGTGCTAAAGCCGTCCTTCACCTAGCTTGTTGGGAACACAAATTTTCTTTTCAGTTGCAAACTCCATTCCATACATATATATGGGGAGGTACAAGCTCCAACTCGTTTTCACAGTGAAAACTGCAGGAACTACAAACCGGCACTAGGAAACGGACTGAGAAAGCAGAGAAAAAGTGTCTCCTGCAAACCGTTCCCTTGGTGCTAGATGAACGAACGTCTCTCCACTTGCTCAGTTCTGAGAGATAAGTGTGTGTGAAAGCCGTCATTCACCTAGCTTGTTGGGAACACAAACTTTCTTTTCAGATGCAAACTCCATTCCATACATATATATGGGGAGGTACTAGCTCCAACTCGGTTTTACAGTGAAAACTGCAGGAACTTCAAACCGGCACTAGGAAACAGACTGAGAAAGCAGAGATAAATTGTCTCCTGCAAACCGTTCCCTTGGTGCTAGATGAACGAACGTATCTCCACTTGCTCAGTTCTGAGAGATAAGTGTGTGTGAAAGCCGTCCTTCACCTAGCTTGTTGGGAACACAAAGTTTCTTTTCATTTGCAAAACCCACTCCATACATATATATGGGGAGGTACTAGCTCCAGCTCTGTTTTACAGTGAAAACTGCAGGAACTTCAAACCGGCACTAGGAAACAGACTGAGAAAGCACAGAAAAAGTGTCTCCTGCAAACCGTTCCCTTGATGCTAGATGAACGAACGTCTCTCCACTTGCTCAGTTCTGAGAGATAAGTGTGTGCTAAAGCCGTCCTTCACCTAGCTTGTTGGGAACACAAAGTTTCTTTTCAGTTGCAAACTCCATTCCATACATATATATGGAGAGGTACAAGTTCCAACTAGTTTTCACAGTGAAAACTGCAGGAACTTCAAACCGGCACTAGGAAACGGACTGAGAAAGCAGAGAAAAATTGTCTCCTGCAAACCGTTCCCTTGGTGCTAGATGAACGAACGTCTCTCCACTTGCTCAGTTCTGAGAGATAAGTGTGTGTGAAAGCCGTCCTTCACATAGCTTGTTGGGAACACAAATTTTCTTTTCAGTTGCAAACTCCATTCCATACATATATATGGGGAGGTACAAGCTCCAACTCGGTTTCACAGTGAAAACTGCAGGAACTTCAACCCGGCACTAGGAAACAGACTGAGAAAGCAGAGAAAATGTGTCTCCTGCAACCCGTTCCCTTGGTGCTAGATGAACGAACGTCTCTCCACTTGCTCAGTTCTGAGAGATAAGTGTGTGTGAAAGCCATCCTTCAACTAGCTTGTTGGGAACACAAACTTTCTTTTCAGTTGCAAACTCCATTCCATACATATATATGGGGAGGTACTAGCTCCAACTCGGTTTTACAGTGAAAACTGCAGAAACTTCAAACCGGCACTAGGAAACAGACTGAGAAAGCAGAGAAAAAGTGTCTCCTGCAAACCGTTCCCTTGGTGCTAGATGAACGAACGTATCTCCACTTGCTCAGTTCTGAGAGATAAGTGTGTGTGAAAGCCGTCCTTCACCTAGCTTGTTGGGAACACAAAGTTTCTTTTCAGTTGCAAAACCCACTCCATACATATATATGGGGAGGTACTAGCTCCAACTCTGTTTTACAGTGAAAACTGCAGGAACTTCAAACCGGCACTAGGAAACAGACTGAGAAAGCAGAGAAAAATTGTCTCCTGCAAACCGTTCCCTTGGTGCTAGATGAACGAACGTCTCTCCACTTGCTCAGTTCTGAGAGATAAGTGTGTGTGAAAGCCATACTTCAACTAGCTTGTTGGGAACACAAACTTTCTTTTCAGTTGCAAACTCCATTACATACATATATATGGGGAGGTACTAGCTCCAACTCGGTTTTACAGTGAAAACTGCAGAAACTTCAAACCGGCACTAGGAAACAGACTGAGAAAGCAGAGAAAAAGTGTCTCCTGCAAACCGTTCCCTTGGTGCTAGATGAACGAACGTATCTCCACTTGCTCAGTTCTGAGAGATAAGTGTGTGTGAAAGCCGTCCTTCAACTAGCTTGTTGGGAACACAAACTTTCTTTTCAGTTGCAAACTCCATTCCATACATATATATGGGGAGGTACTAGCTCCAACTCGGTTTTACAGTGAAAACTGCAGAAACTTCAAACCGGCACTAGGAAACAGACTGAGAAAGCAGAGAAAATGTGTCTCCTGCAACCCGTTCCCTTGGTGCTAGATGAACGAACGTCTCTCCACTTGCTCAGTTCTGAGAGATAAGTGTGTGTGAAAGCCATCCTTCAACTAGCTTGTTGGGAACACAAACATTCTTTTCAGTTGCAAACCCCATTCCATACATATATATGGGGAGGTACTAGCTGCAACTCGGTTTTACAGTGAAAACTGCAGGAACTTCAAACCGGCACTAGGAAACAGACTGAGAAAGCAGAGAAAAAGTGTCCCTTGCAAACCGTTCCCTTGGTGCTAGATGAACGAACGTCTCTCCACTTGCTCAGTTCTGAGAGATAAGTGTGTGTGAAAGCCGTCCTTCACCTAGCTTGTTGGAAACACAAAGTTTCTTTTCAGTTGCAAACCCCTATCCATACATATATATGGGGAGATACTAGCTCCAACTCGGTTTTACAGTGAAAACTGCAGGAACTTCAAACCGACACTAGGAAACAGACTGAGAAAGCAGAGAAAAATTGTCTCCTGCAAAACGTTCCCTTGATGCTAGATGAACGAACGTCTCTCCACTTGCTCAGTTCTGAGAGATAAGTGTGTGTGAAAGCCATCCTTCAAATAGCTTGTTGGGAACACAAACTTTCTTTTCAGTTGCAAACTCCATTCCATACATATATATGGGGAGGTACTAGCTCCAACTCTGTTTTACAGTGAAAACTGCAGGAACTTCAAACCGGCACTAGGAAACAGACTGAGAATACAGAGAAAAAGTGTCTCCTGCAAACCGTTCCCTTGGTGCTAGATGAACGAACGTATCTCCACTTGCTCAGTTCTGAGAGATAAGTGTGTGTGAAAGCCGTCCTTCACCTAGCTTGTTGGGAACACAAAGTTTCTTTTCAGTTGCAAAACCCACTCCATACATATATATGGGGAGGTACTAGCTCCAACTCTGTTTTACAGTGAAAACTGCAGGAACTTCAAACCGGCACTAGGAAACAGACTGAGAAAGCAGAGAAAAAGTGTCTCCTGCAAACCGTTCCCTTGATGCTAGATGAACGAACGTCTCTCCACTTGCTCAGTTCTGAGAGATAAGTGTGTGCTAAAGCCGTCCTTCACCTAGCTTGTTGGGAACACAAAGTTTCTTTTCAGTTGCAAACTCCATTCCATACATATATATGGAGAGTTACAAGTTCCAACTCGTTTTCACAGTGAAAACTGCAGGAACTTCAAACCGGCACTAGGAAACGGACTGAGAAAGCAGAGAAAATGTGTCTCCTGCAAACCGTTCCCTTGGTGCTAGATGAACGAACGTCTCTCCACTTGCTCAGTTCTGAGAGATAAGTGTGTGTGAAAGCCGTCCTTCACCTAGCTTGTTGGGAACACAAATTTTCTTTTCAGTTGCAAACTCCATTCCATACATATATATGGGGAATTACAAGCTCCAACTCGGTTTCACAGTGAAAACTGCAGGAACTTCAACCCGGCACTAGGAAACAGACTGAGAAAGCAGAGAAAATGTGTCTCCTGCAACCCGTTCCCTTGGTGCTACATGAACGAACGTCTCTCCACTTGCTCAGTTCTGAGAGATAAGTGTGTGTGAAAGCCATCCTTCAACTAGCTTGTTGGGAACACAAACTTTCTTTTCAGTTGCAAACTCCATTCCATACATATATATGGGGAGGTACTAGCTCCAACTCGGTTTTACAGTGAAAACTGCAGAAACTTCAAACCGGCACTAGGAAACAGACTCAGAAAGCAGAGAAAAAGTGTCTCCTGCAAACCGTTCACTTGGTGCTAGATGAACGAACGTATCTCCACTTGCTAAGTTCTGAGAGATAAGTGTGTGTGAAAGCCGTCCTTCACCTAGCTTGTTGGGAACACAAAGTTTCTTTTCAGTTGCAAAACCCACTCCATACATATATATGGGGAGGTACTAGCTCCAACTCTGTTTTACAGTGAAAACTGCAGGAACTTCAAACCGGCACTAGGAAACAGACTGAGAAAGCAGAGAAAAAGTGTCTCCTGCAAACCGTTCCCTTGATGCTAGATGAACGAACGTCTCTCCACTTGCTCAGTTCTGAGAGATAAGTGTGTGCTAAAGCCGTCCTTCACCTAGCTTGTTGGGAACACAAATTTTCTTTTCAGTTGCAAACTCCATTCCATACATATATATGGGGAGGTACAAGCTCCAACTCGTTTTCACAGTGAAAACTGCAGGAACTACAAACCGGCACTAGGAAACGGACTGAGAAAGCAGAGAAAAAGTGTCTCCTGCAAACCGTTCCCTTGGTGCTAGATGAACGAACGTCTCTCCACTTGCTCAGTTCTGAGAGATAAGTGTGTGTGAAAGCCGTCATTCACCTAGCTTGTTGGGAACACAAAGTTTCTTTTCAGATGCAAACTCCATTCCATACATATATATGGGGAGGTACTAGCTCCAACTCGGTTTTACAGTGAAAACTGCAGGAACTTCAAACCGGCACTAGGAAACAGACTGAGAAAGCAGAGATAAATTGTCTCCTGCAAACCGTTCCCTTGGTGCTAGATGAACGAACGTATCTCCACTTGCTCAGTTCTGAGAGATAAGTGTGTGTGAAAGCCGTCCTTCACCTAGCTTGTTGGGAACACAAAGTTTCTTTTCATTTGCAAAACCCACTCCATACATATATATGGGGAGGTACTAGCTCCAGCTCTGTTTTACAGTGAAAACTGCAGGAACTTCAAACCGGCACTAGGAAACAGACTGAGAAAGCACAGAAAAAGTGTCTCCTGCAAACCGTTCCCTTGATGCTAGATGAACGAACGTCTCTCCACTTGCTCAGTTCTGAGAGATAAGTGTGTGCTAAAGCCGTCCTTCACCTAGCTTGTTGGGAACACAAAGTTTCTTTTCAGTTGCAAACTCCATTCCATACATATATATGGAGAGGTACAAGTTCCAACTAGTTTTCACAGTGAAAACTGCAGGAACTTCAAACCGGCACTAGGAAACGGACTGAGAAAGCAGAGAAAAATTGTCTCCTGCAAACCGTTCCCTTGGTGCTAGATGAACGAACGTCTCTCCACTTGCTCAGTTCTGAGAGATAAGTGTGTGTGAAAGCCGTCCTTCACCTAGCTTGTTGGGAACACAAATTTTCTTTTCAGTTGCAAACTCCATTCCATACATATATATGGGGAGGTACAAGCTCCAACTCGGTTTCACAGTGAAAACTGCAGGAACTTCAACCCGGCACTAGGAAACAGACTGAGAAAGCAGAGAAAATGTGTCTCCTGCAACCCGTTCCCTTGGTGCTAGATGAACGAACGTCTCTCCACTTGCTCAGTTCTGAGAGATAAGTGTGTGTGAAAGCCATCCTTCAACTAGCTTGTTGGGAACACAAACTTTCTTTTCAGTTGCAAACTCCATTCCATACATATATATGGGGAGGTACTAGCTCCAACTCGGTTTTACAGTGAAAACTGCAGAAACTTCAAACCGGCACTAGGAAACAGACTGAGAAAGCAGAGAAAAAGTGTCTCCTGCAAACCGTTCCCTTGGTGCTAGATGAACGAACGTATCTCCACTTGCTCAGTTCTGAGAGATAAGTGTGTGTGAAAGCCGTCCTTCACCTAGCTTGTTGGGAACACAAAGTTTCTTTTCAGTTGCAAAACCCACTCCATACATATATATGGGGAGGTACTAGCTCCAACTCTGTTTTACAGTGAAAACTGCAGGAACTTCAAACCGGCACTAGGAAACAGACTGAGAAAGCAGAGAAAAAGTGTCTCCTGCAAACCGTTCCCTTGATGCTAGATGAACGAACGTCTCTCCACTTGCTCAGTTCTGAGAGATAAGTGTGTGCTAAAGCCGTCCTTCACCTAGCTTGTTGGGAACACAAAGTTTCTTTTCAGTTGCAAACTCCATTCCATACATATATATGGAGAGTTACAAGTTCCAACTCGTTTTCACAGTGAAAACTGCAGGAACTTCAAACCGGCACTAGGAAACGGACTGAGAAAGCAGAGAAAATGTGTCTCCTGCAAACCGTTCACTTGGTGCTAGATGAACGAACGTCTCTCCACTTGCTCAGTTCTGAGAGATAAGTGTGTGTGAAAGCCGTCCTTCACCTAGCTTGTTGGGAACACAAATTTTCTTTTCAGTTGCAAACTCCATTCCATACATATATATGGGGAGGTACAAGCTCCAACTCGGTTTCACAGTGAAAACTGCAGGAACTTCAACCCGGCACTAGGAAACAGACTGAGAAAGCAGAGAAAATGTGTCTCCTGCAACCCGTTCCCTTGGTGCTACATGAACGAACGTCTCTCCACTTGCTCAGTTCTGAGAGATAAGTGTGTGTGAAAGCCATCCTTCAACTAGCTTGTTGGGAACACAAACTTTCTTTTCAGTTGCAAACTCCATTCCATACATATATATGGGGAGGTACTAGCTCCAACTCGGTTTTACAGTGAAAACTGCAGAAACTTCAAACCGGCACTAGGAAACAGACTGAGAAAGCAGAGAAAAAGTGTCTCCTGCAAACCGTTCACTTGGTGCTAGATGAACGAACGTATCTCCACTTGCTAAGTTCTGAGAGATAAGTGTGTGTGAAAGCCGTCCTTCACCTAGCTTGTTGGGAACACAAAGTTTCTTTTCAGTTGCAAAACCCACTCCATACATATATATGGGGAGGTACTAGCTCCAACTCTGTTTTACAGTGAAAACTGCAGGAACTTCAAACCGGCACTAGGAAACAGACTGAGAAAGCAGAGAAAAAGTGTCTCCTGCAAACCGTTCCCTTGATGCTAGATGAACGAACGTCTCTCCACTTGCTCAGTTCTGAGAGATAAGTGTGTGCTAAAGCCGTCCTTCACCTAGCTTGTTGGGAACACAAATTTTCTTTTCAGTTGCAAACTCCATTCCATACATATATATGGGGAGGTACAAGCTCCAACTCGTTTTCACAGTGAAAACTGCAGGAACTACAAACCGGCACTAGGAAACGGACTGAGAAAGCAGAGAAAAAGTGTCTCCTGCAAACCGTTCCCTTGGTGCTAGATGAACGAACGTCTCTCCACTTGCTCAGTTCTGAGAGATAAGTGTGTGTGAAAGCCGTCATTCACCTAGCTTGTTGGGAACACAAACTTTCTTTTCAGATGCAAACTCCATTCCATACATATATATGGGGAGGTACTAGCTCCAACTCGGTTTTACAGTGAAAACTGCAGGAACTTCAAACCGGCACTAGGAAACAGACTGAGAAAGCAGAGATAAATTGTCTCCTGCAAACCGTTCCCTTGGTGCTAGATGAACGAACGTATCTCCACTTGCTCAGTTCTGAGAGATAAGTGTGTGTGAAAGCCGTCCTTCACCTAGCTTGTTGGGAACACAAAGTTTCTTTTCATTTGCAAAACCCACTCCATACATATATATGGGGAGGTACTAGCTCCAGCTCTGTTTTACAGTGAAAACTGCAGGAACTTCAAACCGGCACTAGGAAACAGACTGAGAAAGCACAGAAAAAGTGTCTCCTGCAAACCGTTCCCTTGATGCTAGATGAACGAACGTCTCTCCACTTGCTCAGTTCTGAGAGATAAGTGTGTGTGAAAGCCATCCTTCAACTAGCTTGTTGGGAACACAAACTTTCTTTTCAGTTGCAAACTCCATTCCATACATATATATGGGGAGGTACTAGCTCCAACTCGGTTTTACAGTGAAAACTGCAGAAACTTCAAACCGGCACTAGGAAACAGACTGAGAAAGCAGAGAAAAGGTGTCTCCTGCAAACCGTTCCCTTGATGCTAGATGAACGAAAGTCTCTCCACTTGCTCAGTTCTGAGAGATAAGTGTGTGCTAAAGCCGTCCTTCACCTAGCTTGTTGGGAACACAAAGTTTCTTTTCAGTTGCAAACTCCATTCCATACATATATATGGGGAGCTACAAGCTCCAACTCGTTTTCACTGTGAAAACTGCAGGAACTACAAACCGGCACTAGGAAACGGACTGAGAAAGCAGAGAAAAAGTGTCTCCTGCAACCCGTTCCCTTGGTGCTAGATGAACGAACGTCTCTCCACTTGCTCAGTTCTGAGAGATAAGTGTGTGTGAAAGCCGTCCTTCACCTAGCTTGTTGGGAACACAAATTTACTTTTCAGTTGCAAACTCCATTCAATACATATATATGGGGAGGTACAAGCTCCAACTCTGTTTCACAGTGAAAACTGCAGGAACTTCAAACCGGCACTAGGAAACAGACTGAGAAAGCAGAGAAAATGTGTCCCCTGCAACCCGTTCCCTTGGTGCTAGATGAACGAACGTCTCTCAACTTGCTCACTTCTGAGAGATAATTGTGTGTGAAAGCCATCCTTCAACTAGCTAGTTGGGAACACAAACTTTCTTTTCAGTTGCAAACTCCATTCCATACATATATATGGGGAGGTACTAGCTCCAACTCGGTTTTACAGTGAAAACTGCAGGAACTTCAAACCGGCACTAGGAAACAGACTGAGAAAGCAGAGAAAAATTGTCTCCTGCAAACCGTTCCCTTGGTGCTAGATGAACGAACGTCTCTCCACTTGCTCAGTTCTGAGAGATAAGTGTGTGTGAAAGCCATACTTCAACTAGCTTGTTGGGAACACAAACTTTCTTTTCAGTTGCAAACTCCATTACATACATATATATGGGGAGGTACTAGCTCCAACTCGGTTTTACAGTGAAAACTGCAGAAAATTCAAACCGGCACTAGGAAACAGACTGAGAAAGCAGAGAAAAAGTGTCTCCTGCAAACCGTTCCCTTGGTGCTAGATGAACGAACGTATCTCCACTTGCTCAGTTCTGAGAGATAAGTGTGTGTGAAAGCCGTCCTTCAACTAGCTTGTTGGGAACACAAACTTTCTTTTCAGTTGCAAACTCCATTCCATACATATATATGGGGAGGTACTAGCTCCAACTCGGTTTTACAGTGAAAACTGCAGAAACTTCAAACCGGCACTAGGAAACAGACTGAGAAAGCAGAGAAAATGTGTCTCCTGCAACCCGTTCCCTTGGTGCTAGATGAACGAACGTCTCTCCACTTGCTCAGTTCTGAGAGATAAGTGTGTGTGAAAGCCATACTTCAACTAGCTTGTTGGGAACACAAACTTTCTTTTCAGTTGCAAACTCCATTCCATACATATATATGGGGAGGTACTAGCTCCAACTCGGTTTTACAGTGAAAACTGCAGAAACTTCAAACCGGCACTAGGAAACAGACTGAGAAAGCAGAGAAAAAGTGTCTCCTGCAAACCGTTCCCTTGGTGCTAGATGAACGAACGTATCTCCACTTGCTCAGTTCTGAGAGATAAGTGTGTGTGAAAGCCGTCCTTCACCTAGCTTGTTGGGAACACAAACTTTCTTTTCAGTTGCAAAACCCACTCCATACATATATATGGGGAGGTACTAGCTCCAACTCTGTTTTACAGTGAAAACTGCAGGAACTTAAAACCGGCACTAGGAAACAGACTGAGAAACAGAGAAAAAGTGTCTCCTGCAAACCGTTCCCTTGATGCTAGATGAACGAAAGTCTCTCCACTTGCTCAGTTCTGAGAGATAAGTGTGTGCTAAAGCCGTACTTCACCTAGCTTGTTGGGAACACAAAGTTTCTTTTCAGTTGCAAACTCCATTCCATACATATATATGGGGAGGTACAAGCTCCAACTCGTTTTCACAGTGAAAACTGCAGGAACTACAAACCGGCACTAGGAAACGGACTGAGAAAGCAGAGAAAAAGTGTCTCCTGCAACCCGTTCCCTTGGTGCTAGATGAACGAACGTCTCTCCACTTGCTCAGTTCTGAGAGATAAGTGTGTGTGAAAGCCGTCCTTCACCTAGCTTGTTGGGAACACAAAGTTTCTTTTCAGTTGCAAACTCCATTCAATACATATATATGGGGAGGTACAAGCTCCAACTCGGTTTCACAGTGAAAACTGCAGGAACTTCAAACCGGCACTAGGAAACAGACTGAGAAAGCAGAGAAAAAGTGTCTCCTGCAAACCGTTCCCTTGGTGCTAGATGAACGAAAGTCTCTCCACTTGCTCAGTTCTGAGAGATAAGCGTGTGTGAAAGCCGTCCTTCACCTAGCTTGTTGGGAACACAAAGTTTCTTTTCAGTTGCAAACTCCATTCCATACATATATATGGGGAGGTACTAGCTCCAACTCGGTTTTACAGTGAAAACTGCAGGAACTTCAAACAGGCACTAGGAAACAGACTGAGAAAGCAGTGAAAAAGTGTCTCCTGCAAAACGTTCCCTTGGTGCTAGATGAACGAACGTCTCTCCACTTGCTCAGTTTTGAGAGATAAGTGTGTGTGAAAGCCGTCCTTCACTTAGCTTGTTGTGAACACAAAGTTTCTTTTCAGTTGCAAACTCCATTCCATACATATATATGGGGAGGTACAAGCTCCAACTCTGTTTCACAGAGAAAACTGCAGGAACTTCAAACCAGCACTAGGAAACAGACTGAGAAAGCAGAGAAAAAGTGTCTCCTGCAACCCGTTCCCTTGGTGCTAGATGAACGAAGGTCTCTCCACTTGCTCAGTTCTGAGAGGTAAGTGTGTGTGAAAGCCATACTTCAACTAGCTTGTTGGGAACACAAACATTCTTTTCAGTTGCAAACTCCATTCCATACATATATATGGGGAGGAACAAGCTGCAACTCGGTTTTACAGTGAAAACTGCAGGAACTTCAAACCAGCACTAGGAAACAGACTGAGAAAGCAGAGAAAAAGTGTCTCTTGCAAACCGTTCCCTTGGTGCTAGATGAAAGAACGTCTCTCCACTTGCTCAATTCTGAGAGATAAGTGTGTGTGAAAGCCGTCCTTCACCTAGCTTGTTGGGAACACAAAGTTTCTTTTCAGTTGCAAACCGAATCCATACATATATATGGGGAGATACTAGCTCCAACACGGTTTTACAGTGAAAACTGCAGGAACTTCAAACCGGCACTAGGAAACAGACTGAGAAAGCAGAGAAAAAGTGTCTCCAGCAAACAGTTCCCTTGGTGCTAGATGAACGAACGTCTATCCACTTGCTCAGTTCTGAGAGATAAGCGTGTGTGAAAGCCGTCCTTCACCTAGCTTGTTGGGAACACAAAGTTTCTTTTCAGTTGCAAACTCCATTCCATACATATATAAGGGGAGGTACTAGCTTCAACTCGGTTTGACAGTGAAACCTGCAGGAACTTCAAACCGGAACTAGGAAACAGACTGAGAATGCAGAGAAAAAGTGTCTCCTGCAACCCGTTCCCTTGGTGCTAGCTGAACGAACGTCTCTCCACTTGCTCAGTTCTGAGAATATGTGTGTGTGAAAGCCGTCCTTCACCTAGCTTGTTGGGAACACAAAGTTTCTTTTCAGTTCCAAACTCCATTCCATACATATATATTGGGAGGTAGAAGCTCCAACTCGGTTTCACAGTGAAAACTGCAGGAACTTCAAACCGGCACTAGGAAACAGACTGAGAAAGCAGAGAAAATGTGTCTCCTGCAAACTGTTCCCTTGGTGCTAGATGAACGAACGTCTCTCCACTTGCTCAGTTCTGAGAGATAAGTGTGTGTGAAAGCCGTCCTTCACTTAGCTTGTTGTGAACACAAAGTTTCTTTTCAGTTGCAAACTCCATTCCATACATATATATGGGGAGGTACAAGCTGCAACTCGGTTTTACAGTGAAAACTGCAGGAACTTCAAACCGGCACTAGGAAACAGACTGAGAAAGCAGAGAAAAAGTGTCTCTTGCAAACCGTTCCCTTGGTGCTAGATGAAAGAACGTCTCTCCACTTGCTCAATTCTGAGAGATAAGTGTGTGTGAAAGCCGTCCTTCACCTAGCTTGTTGGGAACACAAAGTTTCTTTTCAGTTGCAAACCCCAATCCATACATATATATGGGGAGATACTAGCTCCAACTCGGTTTTACAGTGAAAACTGCAGGAACTTCAAACCGGCACTAGGAAACAGACTGAGAAAGCAGAGAAAAAGTGTCTCCAGCAAACAGTTCCCTTGGTGCTAGATGAACGAACGTCTCTCCACTTGCTCAGTTCTGAGAATATGTGTGTGTGAAAGCCGTCCTTCACCTAGCTTGTTGGGAACACAAAGTTTCTTTTCAGTTCCAAACTCCATTCCATACATATATATTGGGAGGTAGAAGCTCCAACTCGGTTTCACAGTGAAAACTGCAGGAACTTCAAACCGGCACTAGGAAACAGACTGAGAAAGCAGAGAAAATGTGTCTCCTGCAAACCGTTCCCTTGGTGCTAGATGAACGAACGTCTCTCCACTTGCTCAGTTCTGAGAGATAAGTGTGTGTGAAAGCCGTCCTTAACTTAGCTTGTTGTGAACACAAAGTTTCTTTTCAGTTGCAAACTCCATTCCATACATATATATGGGGAGGTACAAGCTCCAACTCTCTTTCACAGAGAAAACTGCAGGTACTTCAAACCGGCACTAGGAAACAGACTGAGAAAGCAGAGAAAAAGTGTCTCCTGCAACCCGTTCCCTTGGTGCTAGATGAACGAACGTCTCTCCACTTGCTCAGTTCTGAGAGATAAGTGTGTGTGAAAGCCATCCTTCAACTAGCTTGTTGGGAACACAAACATTCTTTTCAGTTGCAAACCCCATTCCATACATATATATGGGGAGGTACTAGCTGCAACTCGGTTTTACAGTGAAAACTGCAGGAACTTCAAACCGGCACTAGGAAACAGACTGAGAAAGCAGAGAAAAAGTGTCCCTTGCAAACCGTTCCCTTGGTGCTAGATGAACGAACGTCTCTCCACTTGCTCAGTTCTGAGAGATAAGTGTGTGTGAAAGCCGTCCTTCACCTAGCTTGTTGGGAACACAAAGTTTCTTTTCAGTTGCAAACCCCTATCCATACATATATATGGGGAGATACTAGCTCCAACTCGGTTTTACAGTGAAAACTGCAGGAACTTCAAACCGGCACTAGGAAACAGACTGAGAAAGCAGAGAAAAATTGTCTCCTGCAAAACGTTCCCTTGATGCTAGATGAACGAACGTCTCTCCACTTGCTCAGTTCTGAGAGATAAGTGTGTGTTAAAGCCATCCTTCACCTAGCTTGTTGGGAACACAAACTTTCTTTTCAGTTGCAAACTCCATTCCATACATATATATGGGGAGGTACAAGCTCCAACTCCGTTTCACAGTGAAAACTGCAGGAACTTCAAACCAGCACTAGGAAACAGACTGAGAAACCAGAGAAAAAGTGTCTCCTGCAAACCATTCCCTTGGTGCTAGATGAACGAACGTCTCTCCACTTGCTCAGTTCTGAGAGATAAGTGTGTGTGAAAGCCGTCCTTCATCTAGCTTGTTGGGAACACAAAGTTTCTTTTCAGTTGCAAACTTCATTCCTTACATATATAAGGGGAGGTACTAGCTCCAACTCGGTTTGACAGTGAAAACTGCAGGAACTTCAAACCGGAACTAGGAAACAGACTGAGAATGCAGAGAAAAAGTGTCTCCTGCAACCCGTTCCCTTGGTGCTAGATGAACGAACGTCTCTCCACTTGCTCAGTTCTGAGAGATAAATGAGTGTGAAAGCCGTTCTTCACCTAGCTTGTTGGGAACACAAAGTTTCTTTTCAGTTGCAAACTCCATTCCATACATATATATGGGGAGGTACTAGCTCCAACTCGGTTTTACAGTGAAAACTGCAGGAAATTCAAACCGGCACTAGGAAACATACTGAGAAAGCAGAGAAAAAGTGTCTCCTGCAACCCGTTCCCTTGGTGCTAGATGAACGAACGTCTCTCCACTTGCTCAGTTCTGAGAGATAAGTGTGTGTGAAAGCCATCCTTCAACTAGCTTGTTGGGAACACAAACTTTCTTTTCAGTTGCAAACTCAATTCCATACATATATATGGGGAGGTACTAGCTCCAACACGGTTTTACAGTGAAAACTGCAGGAACTTCAAACCGGCACTAGGAAACAGACTGAGAAAGCAGAGAAAAAGTGTCTCCAGCAAACAGTTCCCTTGGTGCTAGATGAACGAACGTCTATCCACTTGCTCAGTTCTGAGAGATAAGCGTGTGTGAAAGCCGTCCTTCACCTAGCTTGTTGGGAACACAAAGTTTCTTTTCAGTTGCAAACTCCATTCCATACATATATAAGGGGAGGTACTAGCTTCAACTCGGTTTGACAGTGAAACCTGCAGGAACTTCAAACCGGAACTAGGAAACAGACTGAGAATGCAGAGAAAAAGTGTCTCCTGCAACCCGTTCCCTTGGTGCTAGCTGAACGAACGTCTCTCCACTTGCTCAGTTCTGAGAATATGTGTGTGTGAAAGCCGTCCTTCACCTAGCTTGTTGGGAACACAAAGTTTCTTTTCAGTTCCAAACTCCATTCCATACATATATATTGGGAGGTAGAAGCTCCAACTCGGTTTCACAGTGAAAACTGCAGGAACTTCAAACCGGCACTAGGAAACAGACTGAGAAAGCAGAGAAAATGTGTCTCCTGCAAACTGTTCCCTTGGTGCTAGATGAACGAACGTCTCTCCACTTGCTCAGTTCTGAGAGATAAGTGTGTGTGAAAGCCGTCCTTCACTTAGCTTGTTGTGAACACAAAGTTTCTTTTCAGTTGCAAACTCCATTCCATACATATATATGGGGAGGTACAAGCTGCAACTCGGTTTTACAGTGAAAACTGCAGGAACTTCAAACCGGCACTAGGAAACAGACTGAGAAAGCAGAGAAAAAGTGTCTCTTGCAAACCGTTCCCTTGGTGCTAGATGAAAGAACGTCTCTCCACTTGCTCAATTCTGAGAGATAAGTGTGTGTGAAAGCCGTCCTTCACCTAGCTTGTTGGGAACACAAAGTTTCTTTTCAGTTGCAAACCCCAATCCATACATATATATGGGGAGATACTAGCTCCAACTCGGTTTTACAGTGAAAACTGCAGGAACTTCAAACCGGCACTAGGAAACAGACTGAGAAAGCAGAGAAAAAGTGTCTCCAGCAAACAGTTCCCTTGGTGCTAGATGAACGAACGTCTCTCCACTTGCTCAGTTCTGAGAATATGTGTGTGTGAAAGCCGTCCTTCACCTAGCTTGTTGGGAACACAAAGTTTCTTTTCAGTTCCAAACTCCATTCCATACATATATATTGGGAGGTAGAAGCTCCAACTCGGTTTCACAGTGAAAACTGCAGGAACTTCAAACCGGCACTAGGAAACAGACTGAGAAAGCAGAGAAAATGTGTCTCCTGCAAACCGTTCCCTTGGTGCTAGATGAACGAACGTCTCTCCACTTGCTCAGTTCTGAGAGATAAGTGTGTGTGAAAGCCGTCCTTAACTTAGCTTGTTGTGAACACAAAGTTTCTTTTCAGTTGCAAACTCCATTCCATACATATATATGGGGAGGTACAAGCTCCAACTCTCTTTCACAGAGAAAACTGCAGGTACTTCAAACCGGCACTAGGAAACAGACTGAGAAAGCAGAGAAAAAGTGTCTCCTGCAACCCGTTCCCTTGGTGCTAGATGAACGAACGTCTCTCCACTTGCTCAGTTCTGAGAGATAAGTGTGTGTGAAAGCCATCCTTCAACTAGCTTGTTGGGAACACAAACATTCTTTTCAGTTGCAAACCCCATTCCATACATATATATGGGGAGGTACTAGCTGCAACTCGGTTTTACAGTGAAAACTGCAGGAACTTCAAACCGGCACTAGGAAACAGACTGAGAAAGCAGAGAAAAAGTGTCCCTTGCAAACCGTTCCCTTGGTGCTAGATGAACGAACGTCTCTCCACTTGCTCAGTTCTGAGAGATAAGTGTGTGTGAAAGCCGTCCTTCACCTAGCTTGTTGGGAACACAAAGTTTCTTTTCAGTTGCAAACCCCTATCCATACATATATATGGGGAGATACTAGCTCCAACTCGGTTTTACAGTGAAAACTGCAGGAACTTCAAACCGGCACTAGGAAACAGACTGAGAAAGCAGAGAAAAATTGTCTCCTGCAAAACGTTCCCTTGATGCTAGATGAACGAACGTCTCTCCACTTGCTCAGTTCTGAGAGATAAGTGTGTGTTAAAGCCATCCTTCACCTAGCTTGTTGGGAACACAAACTTTCTTTTCAGTTGCAAACTCCATTCCATACATATATATGGGGAGGTACAAGCTCCAACTCCGTTTCACAGTGAAAACTGCAGGAACTTCAAACCAGCACTAGGAAACAGACTGAGAAACCAGAGAAAAAGTGTCTCCTGCAAACCATTCCCTTGGTGCTAGATGAACGAACGTCTCTCCACTTGCTCAGTTCTGAGAGATAAGTGTGTGTGAAAGCCGTCCTTCATCTAGCTTGTTGGGAACACAAAGTTTCTTTTCAGTTGCAAACTTCATTCCTTACATATATAAGGGGAGGTACTAGCTCCAACTCGGTTTGACAGTGAAAACTGCAGGAACTTCAAACCGGAACTAGGAAACAGACTGAGAATGCAGAGAAAAAGTGTCTCCTGCAACCCGTTCCCTTGGTGCTAGATGAACGAACGTCTCTCCACTTGCTCAGTTCTGAGAGATAAATGAGTGTGAAAGCCGTTCTTCACCTAGCTTGTTGGGAACACAAAGTTTCTTTTCAGTTGCAAACTCCATTCCATACATATATATGGGGAGGTACTAGCTCCAACTCGGTTTTACAGTGAAAACTGCAGGAAATTCAAACCGGCACTAGGAAACATACTGAGAAAGCAGAGAAAAAGTGTCTCCTGCAACCCGTTCCCTTGGTGCTAGATGAACGAACGTCTCTCCACTTGCTCAGTTCTGAGAGATAAGTGTGTGTGAAAGCCATCCTTCAACTAGCTTGTTGGGAACACAAACTTTCTTTTCAGTTGCAAACTCAATTCCATACATATATATGGGGAGGTACTAGCTCCAACACGGTTTTACAGTGAAAACTGCAGGAACTTCAAACCGGCACTAGGAAACAGACTGAGAAAGCAGAGAAAAAGTGTCTCCTGCAAACCGTTCCCTTGGTGCTAGATGAACGAACGTATCTCCACTTGCTCAGTTCTGAGAGATAAGTGTGTGTGAAAGCCGTCCTTCACCTAGCTTGTTGGGAACACAAAGTTTCTTTTCAGTTGCAAAACCCACTCCATACATATATATGGGGAGGTACTAGCTCCAACTCTGTTTTACAGTGAAAACTGCAGGAACTTCAAACCGGGACTAGGAAACAGACTGAGAAAGCACAGAAAAAGTGTCTCCTGCAAACCGTTCCCTTGATGCTAGATGAACGAACGTCTCTCCACTTGCTCAGTTCTGAGAGATAAGTGTGTGCTAAAGCCGTCCTTCACCTAGCTTGTTGGGAACACAAAGTTTCTTTTCAGTTGCAAACTCCATCCCATACATATATATGGAGAGGTACAAGTTCCAACTCGTTTTCACAGTGAAAACTGCAGGAAATTCAAACCGGCACTAGGAAACGGACTGAGAAAGCAGAGAAAAAGTGTCTCCTGCAAACCGTTCCCTTGGTGCTAGATGAACGAACGTCTCTCCACTTGCTCAGTTCTGAGAGATAAGTGTGTGTGAAAGCCGTCCTTCACCTAGCTTGTTGGGAACACAAATTATCTTTTCAGTTGCAAACTCCATTCCATACATATATATGGGGAGGTACAAGCTCCAACTCGGTTTCACAGTGAAAACTGCAGGAACTTCAACCCGGCACTAGGAAACAGACTGAGAAAGCAGAGAAAATGTGTCTCCTGCAACCCGTTCCCTTGGTGCTAGATGAACGAACGTCTCTCCACTTGCTCAGTTCTGAGAGATAAGTGTGTGTGAAAGCCATCCTTCAACTAGCTTGTTGGGAACACAAACTTTCTTTTCAGTTGCAAACTCCATTCCATACATATATATGGGGAGGTACTAGCTCCAACTCGGTTTTACAGTGAAAACTGCAGAAACTTCAAACCGGCACTAGGAAACAGACTGAGAAAGCAGAGAAAAAGTGTCTCCTGCAAACCGTTCCCTTGGTGCTAGATGAACGAACGTATCTCCACTTGCTCAGTTCTGAGAGATAAGTGTGTGTGAAAGCCGTCCTTCACCTAGCTTGTTGGGAACACAAAGTTTCTTTTCAGTTGCAAAACCCACTCCATACATATATATGGGGAGGTACTAGCTCCAACTCTGTTTTACAGTGAAAACTGCAGGAACTTCAAACCGGCACTAGGAAACAGACTGAGAAAGCAGAGAAAAAGTGTCTCCTGCAAACCGTTCCCTTGATGCTAGATGAACGAAAGTCTCTCCACTTGCTCAGTTCTGAGAGATAAGTGTGTGCTAAAGCCGTCCTTCACCTAGCTTGTTGGGAACACAAATTTTCTTTTCAGTTGCAAACTCCATTCAATACATATATATGGGGAGGTACAAGCTCCAACTCTGTTTCACAGTGAAAACTGCAGGAACTTCATACCGGCACTAGGAAACAGACTGAGAAAGCAGAGAAAATGTGTCCCCTGCAACCCGTTCCCTTGGTGCTAGATGAACGAACGTCTCTCAACTTGCTCACTTCTGAGAGATAATTGTGTGTGAAAGCCATCCTTCAACTAGCTTGTTGGGAACACAAACTTTCTTTTCAGTTGCAAACTCCATTCCATACATATATATGGGGAGGTACTAGCTCCAACTCGGTTTTACAGTGAAAACTGCAGGAACTTCAAACCGGCACTAGGAAACAGACTGAGAAAGCAGAGAAAAATTGTCTCCTGCAAACCGTTCCCTTGGTGCTAGATGAACGAACGTCTCTCCACTTGCTCAGTTCTGAGAGATAAGTGTGTGTGAAAGCCGTCCTTCAACTAGCTTGTTGGGAACACAAACATTCTTTTCAGTTGCAAACTCCATTCCATACATATATATGGGGAGGTACTAGCTCCAACTCGGTTTTACAGTGAAAACTGCAGAAACTTCAAACCGGCACTAGGAAACAGACTGAGAAAGCAGAGAAAATGTGTCTCCTGCAACCCGTTCCCTTGGTGCTAGATGAACGAACGTCTCTCCACTTGCTCAGTTCTGATAGATAAGTGTGTGTGAAAGCCATTCTTCAACTAGCTTGTTGGGAACACAAACTTTCTTTTCAGTTGCAAACTCCATTCCATACATATATATGGGGAGGTACTAGCTCCAACTCGGTTTTACAGTGAAAACTGCAGAAACTTCAAACCGGCACTAGGAAACAGACTGAGAAAGCAGAGAAAAAGTGTCTCCTGCAAACCGTTCCCTTGGTGCTAGATGAACGAACGTATCTCCACTTGCTCAGTTCTGAGAGATAAGTGTGTGTGAAAGCCGTCCTTCACCTAGCTTGTTGGGAACACAAAGTTTCTTTTCAGTTGCAAAACCCACTCCATACATATATATGGGGAAGTACTAGCTCCAACTCTGTTTTACAGTGAAAACTGCAGGAACTTAAAACCGGCACTAGGAAACAGACTGAGAAAGCAGAGAAAAAGTGTCTCCTGCAAACCGTTCCCTTGATGCTAGATGAACGAAAGTCTCTCCACTTGCTCAGTTCTGAGAGATAAGTGTGTGCTAAAGCCGTCCTTCACCTAGCTTGTTGGGAACACAAAGTTTCTTTTCAGTTGCAAACTCCATTCCATACATATACATGGGGAGGTACAAGCTCCAACTCGTTTTCACAGTGAAAACTGCAGGAACTACAAACCGGCACAAGGAAACGGACTGAGAAAGCAGAGAAAAAGTGTCTCCTGCAACCCGTTCCCTTGGTGCTAGATGAACGAACGTCTCTCCACTTGCTCAGTTCTGAGAGATAAGTGTGTGTGAAAGCCGTCCTTCACCTAGCTTGTTGGGAACACAAATTTTCTTTTCAGTTGCAAACTCCATTCAATACATATATATGGGGAGGTACAAGCTCCAACTCGGTTTCACAGTGAAAACTGCAGGAACTTCAAACCGGCACTAGGAAACAGACTGAGAAAGCAGAGATAATGTGTCCCCTGCAACCCGTTCCCTTGGTGCTAGATGAACGAACGTCTCTCAACTTGCTCACTTCTGAGAGATAAGTGTGTGTGAAAGCCATCCTTCAACTAGCTTGTTGGGAACACAAACTTTCTTTTCAGTTGCAAACTCCATTCCATACATATATATGGGGAGGTACTAGCTCCAACTCGGTTTTACAGTGAAAACTGCAGGAACTTCAAACCGGCACTAGGAAACAGACTGAGAAAGCAGAGAAAAATTGTCTCCTGCAAACCGTTCCCTTGGTGCTAGATGAACGAACGTCTCTCCACTTGCTCAGTTCTGAGAGATAAGTGTGTGTGAAAGCCATCCTTCAACTAGCTTGTTGGGAACACAAACTTTCTTTTCAGTTGCAAACTCCATTACATACATATATATGGGGAGGTACTAGCTCCAACTCGGTTTTACAGTGAAAACTGCAGAAACTTCAAACCGGCACTAGGAAACAGACTGAGAAAGCAGAGAAAAAGTGTCTCCTGCAAACCGTTCCCTTGGTGCTAGATGAACGAACGTATCTCCACTTGCTCAGTTCTGAGAGATAAGTGTGTGTGAAAGCCGTCCTTCACCTAGCTTGTTGGGAACACAAAGTTTCTTTTCAGTTGCAAAACCCACTCCATACATATATATGGGGAGGTACTAGCTCCAACTCTGTTTTACAGTGAAAACTGCAGGAACTTCAAACCGGCACTAGGAAACAGACTGAGAAAGCACAGAAAAAGTGTCCCCTGCAAACCGTTCCCTTGATGCTAGATGAACGAACGTCTCTCCACTTGCTCAGTTCTGAGAGGTAAGTGTGTGCTAAAGCCGTCCTTCACCTAGCTTGTTGGGAACACAAAGTTTCTTTTCAGTTGCAAACTCCATTCCATACATATATATGGGGAGGTAGAAGCTCCAACTCGTTTTCACAGTGAAAACTGCAGGAACTTCAAACCGGCACTAGGAAACGGACTGAGAAAGCAGAGAAAAAGTGTCTCCTGCAAACCGTTCCCTTGGTGCTAGATGAACGAACGTCTCTCCACTTGCTCAGTTCTGAGAGATAAGTGTGTATGAAAGCCGTCCTTCACCTAGCTTGTTGGGAACACAAACTTTCTTTTCAGTTTCAAACTCCATTCCATACATATATATGGGGAGGTACAATCTCCAACTCGGTTTCACAGTGAAAACTGCAGGAACTTCAAACCGGCACTAGGAAACAGACTGAGAAAGCAGAGAAAATGTGTCCCCTGAAACCCGTTCCCTTGGTGCTAGATGAACGAACGTCTCTCAACTTGCTCACTTCTGAGAGATAAGTGTGTGTGAAAGCCATCCTTCAACTAGCTTGTTGGGAAAACAAACTTTCTTTTCAGTTGCAAACTCCATTCCATACATATATATGGGGAGGTACTAGCTCCAACTCGGTTTTACAGTGAAAACTGCAGGAACTTCAAACCGGCACTAGGAAACAGACTGAGAAAGCACAGAAAAAGTGTCTCCTGCAAACCGTTCCCTTGATGCTAGATGAACGAACGTCTCTCCACTTGCTCAGTTCTGAGAGATAAGTGTGTGCTAAAGCCGTCCTTCACCTAGCTTGTTGGGAACACAAAGTTTCTTTTCAGTTGCAAACTCCATTCCATACATATATATGGGGAGGTACAAGCTCCAACTCGTTTTCACAGTGAAAACTGCAGGAACTTGAAACCGGCACTAGGAAACGGACTGAGAAAGCAGAGAAAAAGTGTCTCCTGCAAACCTTTCCCTTGGTGCTAGATGAACGAACGTCTCTCCACTTGCTCAGTTCTGAGAGATAAGTGTGTGTGAAAGCCGTACTTCACCTAGCTTGTTGGGAACACAAATTTTCTTTTCAGTTGCAAACTCCATTCCATACATATATATGGGGAGGTACAAGCTCCAACTCGGTTTCACAGTGAAAACTGCAGGAACTTCAAAACTGCACTAGGAAACAGACTGAGAAAGCAGAGAAAATGTGTCTCCTGCAACCCGTTCCCTTGGTGCTAGATGAACGAACGTCTCTCCACTTGCACAGTTCTGAGAGATAAGTGTGTGTGAAAGCCATCCTTCAACTAGCTTGTTGGGAACACAAACATTCTTTTCAGTTGCAAACTCCATTCCATACATATATATGGGGAGGTACTAGCTCCAACTCGGTTTTACAGTGAAAACTGCAGGAACTTCAAACCGGCACTAGGAAACAGACTGAGAAAGCAGAGAAAAATTGTCTCCTGCAAACCCTTCCCTTGGTGCTAGATGAACGAACGTATCTCCTCTTGCTCAGTTCTGAGAGATAAGTGTGTGTGAAAGCCGTCCTTCACCTAGCTTGTTGGGAACACAAAATTTCTTTTCAGTTGCAAAACCCACTCCATACATATATATGATGAGATACTAGCTCCAAATCTGTTTTACAGTGAAAACTGCAGGAACTTCAAACCGGCACTAGGAAACAGACTGAGAAAGCAGAGAATAAGTGTCTCCTGCAACCCGTTCCCTTGGTGCTAGATGAACGAACTTCTCTCCACTTGCTCAGTTCCGAGAGGTTAGCGTGTGTGAAAGCCGTCCTTCACCTAGCTTGTTGGGAACACAAAGTTTCTTTTCAGTTGCAAACCCCATTCCATACATATATATGGGGAGGTACTAGCTCCAACTCGATTTTACAGTGAAAACTGCAGGAAATTCAAACCGGCACTAGGAAACAGACTGAGAAAGCAGAGAAATAGTGTCTCCTGCAAAACGTTCCCTTGGTGCTAGATGAACGAAAGTCTCTCCACTTGCTCAGTTCTGAGAGATAAGCGTGTGTGAAAGCCGTCCTTCACCTAGCTTGTTGGGAACACAAAGTTTCTTTTCAGTTGCAAACTCCATTCCATAAATATATATGGGGAGGTACTAGCTCCAACTCGGTTTTACAGTGAAAACTGCAGGAACTTCAAACCGGCACTAGGAAACAGACTGAGAAAGCAGAGAAAAAGTGTCTCCTGCACACCGTTCCCTTTGTGCTAGATGAACGAACGTCTCTCCACTTGCTCAGTTCTGAGAGATATGTGTGTGTGAAAGCCGTCCTTCACTTAGCTTGTTGTGAACACAAACTTTCTTTTCAGTTGCAAACTCCATTCCATACATATATATGGGTTAGGTACAAGCTCCAAATCTGTTTCACAGAGAAAACTGCAGGAACTTCAAACCGGCACTAGGAAACAGACTGAGAAAGCAGAGAAAAAGTGTTTCCTGCAACCCGTTCCCTTGGTGCTAGATGAACGAACGTCTCTCCACTTGCTCCGTTCTGAGAGATATGTGTGTGTGAAAGCCATCCTTCAAGTAACTTGTTGGGAACACAAACATTCTTTTCAGTTGCAAAATCCATTCCATACATATATATGGGGAGGTACTAGCTGCAACTCGGTTTTACAGTGAAAACTGCAGGAACTTCAAACCGGCACTAGGAAACAGACTGAGAAAGCAGAGAAAAAGTGTCCCTTGCAAACCGTTCCCTTGGTGCTAGATGAACGAACGTCTCTCCACTTGCTCAGTTCTGAGAGATAAGTGTGTGTGAAAGCCGTCCTTCACCTAGCTTGTTGGGAACACAAAGTTTCTTTTCAGTTGCAAACCCCTATCCATACATATATATGGGGAGATACTAGCTCCAACTCGGTTTTACAGTGAAAACTGCAGGAACTTCAAACCGGCACTAGGAAACAGACTGAGAAAGCAGAGAAAATGTGTCTCCTGCAAAACGTTCCCTTGATGCTAGATGAACGAACGTCTCTCCACTTGCTCAGTTCTGAGAGATAACTGTGTGTTAAAGCCATCCTTCACATAGCTTGTTGGGAACACAAAGTTTCTTTTCAGTTGCAAACTCCATTCCATACATATATATGGGGAGGTACAAGCTCCAACTCCGTTTCACAGTGAAAACTGCAGGAACTTCAAACCGGCACTAGGAAACAGACTGAGAAACCAGAGAAAAAGTGTCTCCTGCAAACCATTCCCTTGGTGCTAGATGAACGAACGTCTCTCCACTTGCTCAGTTCTGAGAGATAAGTGTGTGTGAAAGCCGTCCTTCATCTAGCTTGTTGGGAACACAAAGTTTCTTTTCAGTTGCAAACTTCATTCCTTACATATATAAGGGGAGGTACTAGCTCCAACTCGGTTTGACAGTGAAAACTGCAGGAACTTCAAACCGGAACTAGGAAACAGACTGAGAATGCAGAGAAAAATTGTCTCCTGCAACCCGTTCCCTTGGTGCTAGATGAACGAACGTCTCTCCACTTGCTCAGTTCTGAGAGATAAATGTGTGTGAAAGCCGTCCTTCACCTAGCTTGTTGGGAACACAAAGTTTCTTTTCAGTAGCAAACTCCATTCCATACATTTATATGGGGAGGTACTAGCTCCAACTCGGTTTTACAGTGAAAAATGCAGGAAATTCAAACCGGCACTAGGAAACATACTGAGAAAGCAGAGAAAAAGTGTCTCCTGCAACCCGTTCCCTTGGTGCTAGATGAAAGAACGTCTCTCCACTTGCTCAGTTCTGAGAGATAAGTGTGTGTTAAAGCCATCTTTCAACTAGCTTGTTGGGAACACAAACTTTCTTTTCAGTTGCAAACTCCATTCCATACATATATATGGGGAGGTACTAGCTCCAACACGGGTTTACAGTGAAAACTGCAGGAACTTCAAACCGGCACTAGGAAACAGACTGAGAAAGCAGAGAAAAAGTGTCTCCTGCAAACCGTTCCCTTGGTGCTAGATGAACGAACGTATCTCCACTTGCTCAGTTCTGAGAGATAAGTGTGTGTGAAAGCCATCCTTCAACTAGCTTGTTGGGAACACAAACTTTCTTTTCAGTTGCAAACTCCATTCCATACATATATATGGGGAGGTACTAGCTCCAACTCGGTTTTACAGTGAAAACTGCAGGAACTTCTAACCGGCACTAGGAAACAGATTGAGAAAGCAGAGAAATAGTGTCTCCTGCAAACCGTTCCCTTGGTGCTAGATGAACGAACGTATCTCCACTTGCTCAGTTCTGAGAGATAAGTGTGTGTGAAAGCCGTCCTTCACCTAGCTTGTTGGGAACACAAAGTTTCTTTTCAGTTGCAAAACCCACTCCATACATATATATGATGAGATACTAGCTCCAAATCTGTTTTACAGTGAAAACTGCAGGAACTTCAAACCGGCACTAGGAAACAGACTGAGAAAGCAGAGAATAAGTGTCTCCTGCAACCCGTTCCCTTGGTGCTAGATGAACGAACTTCTCTACACTTGCTCAGTTCCGAGAGGTTAGCGTGTGTGAAAGCCGTCCTTCACCTAGCTTGTTGGGAACACAAAGTTTCTTTTCAGTTGCAAACTCCATTCCATACATATATATGGGGAGGTACTAGCTCCAACTCGATTTTACAGTGAAAACTGCAGGAAATTCAAACCGGCACTAGGAAACAGACTGAGAAAGCAGAGAAATAGTGTCTCCTGCAAAACGTTCCCTTGGTGCTAGATGAACGAAAGTCTCTCCACTTGCTCAGTTCTGAGAGATAAGCGTGTGTGAAAGCCGTCCTTCACCTAGCTTGTTGGGAACACAAAGTTTCTTTTCAGTTGCAAACTCCATTCCATAAATATATATGGGGAGGTACTAGCTCCAACTCGGTTTTACAGTGAAAACTGCAGGAACTTCAAACCGGCACTAGGAAACAGACTGAGAAAGCAGAGAAAAAGTGTCTCCTGCACACCGTTCCCTTTGTGCTAGATGAACGAACGTCTCTCCACTTGCTCAGTTCTGAGAGATATGTGTGTGTGAAAGCCGTCCTTCACTTAGCTTGTTGTGAACACAAAGTTTCTTTTCAGTTGCAAACTCCATTCCATACATATATATGGGTTAGGTACAAGCTCCAAATCTGTTTCACAGAGAAAACTGCAGGAACTTCAAACCGGCACTAGGAACCAGACTGAGAAAGCAGAGAAAAAGTGTTTCCTGCAACCCGTTCCCTTGGTGCTAGATGAACGAACGTCTCTCCACTTGCTCCGTTCTGAGAGATATGTGTGTGTGAAAGCCATCCTTCAAGTAACTTGTTGGGAACACAAACATTCTTTTCAGTTGCAAAATCCATTCCATACATATATATGGGGAGGTACTAGCTGCAACTCGGTTTTACAGTGAAAACTGCAGGAACTTCAAACCGGCACTAGGAAACAGACTGAGAAAGCAGAGAAAAAGTGTCCCTTGCAAACCGTTCCCTTGGTGCTAGATGAACGAACGTCTCTCCACTTGCTCAGTTCTGAGATATAAGTGTGTGTGAAAGCCGTCCTTCACCTAGCTTGTTGGGAACACAAAGTTTCTTTTCAGTTGCAAACCCCTATCCATACATATATATGGGGAGATACTAGCTCCAACTCGGTTTTACAGTGAAAACTGCAGGAACTTCAAACCGGCACTAGGAAACAGACTGAGAAAGCAGAGAAAATGTGTCTCCTGCAAAACGTTCCCTTGATGCTAGATGAACGAACGTCTCTCCACTTGCTCAGTTCTGAGAGATAACTGTGTGTTAAAGCCATCCTTCACATAGCTTGTTGGGAACACAAAGTTTCTTTTCAGTTGCAAACTCCATTCCATACATATATATGGGGAGGTACAAGCTCCAACTCCGTTTCACAGTGAAAACTGCAGGAACTTCAAACCGGCACTAGGAAACAGACTGAGAAACCAGAGAAAAAGTGTCTCCTGCAAACCATTCCCTTGGTGCTAGATGAACGAACGTCTCTCCACTTGCTCAGTTCTGAGAGATAAGTGTGTGTGAAAGCCGTCCTTCATTTAGCTTGTTGGGAACACAAAGTTTCTTTTCAGTTGCAAACTTCATTCCTTACATATATAAGGGGAGGTACTAGCTCCAACTCGGTTTGACAGTGAAAACTGCAGGAACTTCAAACCGGAACTAGGAAACAGACTGAGAATGCAGAGAAAAAGTGTCTCCTGCAACCCGTTCCCTTGGTGCTAGATGAACGAACGTCTCTCCACTTGCTCAGTTCTGAGAGATAAATGTGTGTGAAAGCCGTCCTTCACCTAGCTTGTTGGGAACACAAAGTTTCTTTTCAGTAGCAAACTCCATTCCATACATATATATGGGGAGGTACTAGCTCCAACTCGGTTTTACAGTGAAAACTGCAGGAAATTCAAACCGGCACTAGGAAACATACTGAGAAAGCAGAGAAAAAGTGTCTCCTGCAACCCGTTCCCTTGGTGCTAGATGAAAGAACGTCTCTCCACTTGCTCAGTTCTGAGAGATAAGTGTGTGTGAAAGCCATCTTTCAACTAGCTTGTTGGGAACACAAACTTTCTTTTCAGTTGCAAACTCCATTCCATACATATATATGGGGAGGTACTAGCTCCAACACGGGTTTACAGTGAAAACTGCAGGAACTTCAAACCGGCACTAGGAAACAGACTGAGAAAGCAGAGAAAAAGTGTCTCCTGCAAACCGTTCCCTTGGTGCTAGATGAACGAACGTATCTCCACTTGCTCAGTTCTGAGAGATAAGTGTGTGTGAAAGCCGTCCTTCACCTAGCTTGTTGGGAACACAAAGTTTCTTTTCAGTTGCAAAACCCACTCCATACATATATATGGGGAGGTACTAGCTCCAACTCTGTTTTACAGTGAAAACTGCAGGAACTTCAAACCGGGACTAGGAAACAGACTGAGAAAGCAGAGAAAAAGTGTCTCCTGCAAACCGTTCCCTTGATGCTAGATGAACGAACGTCTCTCAACTTGCTCAGTTCTGAGAGATAAGTGTGTGCTAAAGCCGTCCTTCACCTAGCTTGTTGGGAACACAAAGTTTCTTTTCAGTTGCAAACTTCATTCCTTACATATATAAGGGGAGGTACTAGCTCCAACTCGGTTTGACAGTGAAAACTGCAGGAACTTCAAACCGGAACTAGGAAACAGACTGAGAATGCAGAGAAAAAGTGTCTCCTGCAACCCGTTCCCTTGGTGCTAGATGAACGAACGTCTCTCCACTTGCTCAGTTCTGAGAGATAAATGTGTGTGAAAGCCGTCCTTCACCTAGCTTGTTGGGAACAAAAAGTTTCTTTTCAGTAGCAAACTCCATTCCATACATATATATGGGGAGGTACTAGCTCCAACTCGGTTTTACAGTGAAAACTGCAGGAAATTCAAACCGGCACTAGGAAACATACTGAGAAAGCAGAGAAAAAGTGTCTCCTGCAACCCGTTCCCTTGGTGCTAGATGAAAGAACGTCTCTCCACTTGCTCAGTTCTGAGAGATAAGTGTGTGTGAAAGCCATCTTTCAACTAGCTTGTTGGGAACACAAACTTTCTTTTCAGTTGCAAACTCCATTCCATACATATATATGGGGAGGTACTAGCTCCAACACGGGTTTACAGTGAAAACTGCAGGAACTTCAAACCGGCACTAGGAAACAGACTGAGAAAGCAGAGAAAAAGTGTCTCCTGCAAACCGTTCCCTTGGTGCTAGATGAACGAACGTATCTCCACTTGCTCAGTTCTGAGAGATAAGTGTGTGTGAAAGCCGTCCTTCACCTAGCTTGTTGGGAACACAAAGTTTCTTTTCAGTTGCAAAACCCACTCCATACATATATATGGGGAGGTACTAGCTCCAACTCTGTTTTACAGTGAAAACTGCAGGAACTTCAAACCGGGACTAGGAAACAGACTGAGAAAGCAGAGAAAAAGTGGCTCCTGCAAACCGTTCCCTTGATGCTAGATGAACGAACGTCTCTCAACTTGCTCAGTTCTGAGAGATAAGTGTGTGCTAAAGCCGTCCTTCACCTAGCTTGTTGGGAACACAAAGTTTCTTTTCAGTTGCAAACTCCATTCCATACATATATATGGAGAGGTAGAAGTTCCAACTCGTTTTCACAGTGAAAACTGCAGGAACTTCAAACCGGCACTAGGAAACGGACTGAGAAAGCAGAGAAAAAGTGTCTCCTGCAAAACGTTCCCTTGGTGCTAGATGAAAGAACGTCTCTCCACTTGCTCAGTTCTGAGAGATAATTGTGTGTGAAAGCCGTCCTTCACCTAGCTTGTTGGGAACACAAATTTTCTTTTCAGTTGCAAACTCCATTCCATACATATATATGGGGAGGTACAAGCTCCAACTCGGTTTCACAGTGAAAACTGCAGGAACTTCAACCCGGCACTAGGAAACAGACTGAGAAAGCAGAGAAAATGTGTCTCCTGCAACCCGTTCCCTTGGTGCTAGATGAACGAACGTCTCTCCACTTGCTCAGTTCTGAGAGATAAGTGTGTGTGAAAGCCATCCTTCAACTAGCTTGTTGGGAACACAAACTTTCTTTTCAGTTGCAAACTCCATTCCATACATATATATGGGGAGGTACTAGCTCCAACTCGGTTTTACAGTGAAAACTGCAGAAACTTCAAACCGGCACTAGGAAACAGACTGAGAAAGCAGAGAAAAAGTGTCTCCTGCAAACCGTTCCCTTGGTGCTAGATGAACGAACGTATCTCCACTTGCTCAGTTCTGAGAGATAAGTGTGTGTGAAAGCCGTCCTTCACCTAGCTTGTTGGGAACACAAAGTTTCTTTTCAGTTGCAAAACCCACTCCATACATATATATGGGGAGGTACTAGCTCCAACTCTGTTTTACAGTGAAAACTGCAGGAACTTCAAACCGGCACTAGGAAACAGACTGAGAAAGCAGAGAAAAAGTGTCTCCTGCAAACCGTTCCCTTGATGCTAGATGAACGAAAGTCTCTCCACTTGCTCAGTTCTGAGAGATAAGTGTGTGCTAAAGCCGTCCTTCACCTAGCTTGTTGGGAACACAAAGTTTCTTTTCAGTTGCAAACTCCATTCCATACATATATATGGGGAGGTACAAGCTCCAACTCGTTTTCACAGTGAAAACTGCAGGAACTACAAACCGGCACTAGGAAACAGACTGAGAAAGCAGAGAAAAAGTGTCTCCTGCAAACCGTTCCCTTGGTGCTAGATGAACGAACGTCTCTCCACTTGCTCAGTTCTGAGAGATAAGTGTGTGTGAAAGCCGTCCTTCACCTAGCTTGTTGGGAACACAAAGTTTCTTTTCAGTTGCAAACTCCATTCCATACATATATATGGGGAGGTACTAGCTCCAACTCGGTTTTACAGTGAAAACTGCAGGAACTTCAAACCGGCACTAGGAAACAGACTGAGAAAGCAGAGAAAAATTGTCTCCTGCAAACCGTTCCCTTGGTGCTAGATGAACGAACGTCTCTCCACTTGCTCAGTTCTGAGAGATAAGTGTGTGTGAAAGCCATCCTTCAACTAGCTTGTTGGGAACACAAACTTTCTTTTCAGTTGCAAACTCCATTACATACATATATATGGGGAGGTACTAGCTCCAACTCGGTTTTACAGTGAAAACTGCAGAAACTTCAAACCGGCACTAGGAAACAGACTGAGAAAGCAGAGAAAAAGTGTCTCCTGCAAACCGTTCCCTTGGTGCTAGAAGAACGAACGTATCTCCACTTGCTCAGTTCTGAGAGATAAGTGTGTGTGAAAGCCATCCTTCAACTAGCTTGTTGGGAACACAAACTTTCTTTTCAGTTGCAAACTCCATTACATACATATATATGGGGAGGTACTAGCTCCAACTCGGTTTTACAGTGAAAACTGCAGAAACTTCAAACCGGCACTAGGAAACAGACTGAGAAAGCAGAGAAAAAGTGTCTCCTGCAAACCGTTCCCTTGGTGCTAGATGAACGAACGTATCTCCACTTGCTCAGTTCTGAGAGATAAGTGTGTGTGAAAGCCGTCCTTCACCTAGCTTGTTGGGAACACAAAGTTTCTTTTCAGTTGCAAAACCCACTCCATACATATATATGGGGAGGTACTAGCTCCAACTCTGTTTTACAGTGAAAACTGCAGGAACTTCAAACCGGGACTAGGAAACAGACTGAGAAAGCAGAGAAAAAGTGTCTCCTGCAAACCGTTCCCTTGATGCTAGATGAACGAACGTCTCTCAACTTGCTCAGTTCTGAGAGATAAGTGTGTGTGAAAGCCATCCTTCAACTAGCTTGTTGGGAACACAAACTTTCTTTTCAGTTGCAAACTCCATTACATACATATATATGGGGAGGTACTAGCTCCAACTCGGTTTTACAGTGAAAACTGCAGAAACTTCAAACCGGCACTAGGAAACAGACTGAGAAAGCAGAGAAAAAGTGTCTCCTGCAAACCGTTCCCTTGGTGCTAGATGAACGAACGTATCTCCACTTGCTCAGTTCTGAGAGATAAGTGTGTGTGAAAGCCGTCCTTCACCTAGCTTGTTGGGAACACAAAGTTTCTTTTCAGTTGCAAAACCCACTCCATACATATATATGGGGAGGTACTAGCTCCAACTCTGTTTTACAGTGAAAACTGCAGGAACTTCAAACCGGGACTAGGAAACAGACTGAGAAAGCAGAGAAAAAGTGTCTCCTGCAAAACGTTCCCTTGATGCTAGATGAACGAACGTCTCTCAACTTGCTCAGTTCTGAGAGATAAGTGTGTGCTAAAGCCGTCCTTCACCTAGCTTGTTGGGAACACAAAGTTTCTTTTCAGTTGCAAACTCCATTCCATACATATATATGGAGAGGTAGAAGTTCCAACTCGTTTTCACAGTGAAAACTGCAGGAACTTCAAACCGGCACTAGGAAACGGACTGAGAAAGCAGAGAAAAAGTGTCTCCTGCAAACCGTTCCCTTGGTGCTAGATGAAAGAACGTCTCTCCACTTGCTCAGTTCTGAGAGATAATTGTGTGTGAAAGCCGTCCTTCACCTAGCTTGTTGGGAACACAAATTTTCTTTTCAGTTGCAAACTCCATTCCATACATATATATGGGGAGGTACAAGCTCCAACTCGGTTTCACAGTGAAAACTGCAGGAACTTCAACCCGGCACTAGGAAACAGACTGAGAAAGCAGAGAAAATGTGTCTCCTGCAACCCGTTCCCTTGGTGCTAGATGAACGAAAGTCTCTCCACTTGCTCAGTTCTGAGAGATAAGTGTGTGTGAAAGCCATCCTTCAACTAGCTTGTTGGGAACACAAACTTTCTTTTCAGTTGCAAACTCCATTCCATACATATATATGGGGAGGTACTAGCTCCAACTCGGTTTTACAGTGAAAACTGCAGAAACTTCAAACCGGCACTAGGAAACAGACTGAGAAAGCAGAGAAAAAGTGTCTCCTGCAAACCGTTCCCTTGGTGCTAGATGAACGAACGTATCTCCACTTGCTCAGTTCTGAGAGATAAGTGTGTGTGAAAGCCGTCCTTCACCTAGCTTGTTGGGAACACAAAGTTTCTTTTCAGTTGCAAAACCCACTCCATACATATATATGGGGAGGTACTAGCTCCAACTCTGTTTTACAGTGAAAACTGCAGGAACTTCAAACCGGCACTAGGAAACAGACTGAGAAAGCAGAGAAAAAGTGTCTCCTGCAAACCGTTCCCTTGATGCTAGATGAACGAAAGTCTCTCCACTTGCTCAGTTCTGAGAGATAAGTGTGTGCTAAAGCCGTCCTTCACCTAGCTTGTTGGGAACACAAAGTTTCTTTTCAGTTGCAAACTCCATTCCATACATATATATGGGGAGGTACAAGCTCCAACTCGTTTTCACAGTGAAAACTGCAGGAACTACAAACCGGCACTAGGAAACAGACTGAGAAAGCAGAGAAAAAGTGTCTCCTGCAAACCGTTCCCTTGGTGCTAGATGAACGAACGTCTCTCCACTTGCTCAGTTCTGAGAGATAAGTGTGTGTGAAAGCCGTCCTTCACCTAGCTTGTTGGGAACACAAAGTTTCTTTTCAGTTGCAAACTCCATTCCATACATATATATGGGGAGGTACTAGCTCCAACTCGGTTTTACAGTGAAAACTGCAGGAACTTCAAACCGGCACTAGGAAACAGACTGAGAAAGCAGAGAAAAATTGTCTCCTGCAAACCGTTCCCTTGGTGCTAGATGAACGAACGTCTCTCCACTTGCTCAGTTCTGAGAGATAAGTGTGTGTGAAAGCCATCCTTCAACTAGCTTGTTGGGAACACAAACTTTCTTTTCAGTTGCAAACTCCATTACATACATATATATGGGGAGGTACTAGCTCCAACTCGGTTTTACAGTGAAAACTGCAGAAACTTCAAACCGGCACTAGGAAACAGACTGAGAAAGCAGAGAAAAAGTGTCTCCTGCAAACCGTTCCCTTGGTGCTAGATGAACGAACGTATCTCCACTTGCTCAGTTCTGAGAGATAAGTGTGTGTGAAAGCCGTCCTTCACCTAGCTTGTTGGGAACACAAAGTTTCTTTTCAGTTGCAAAACCCACTCCATACATATATATGGGGAGGTACTAGCTCCAACACTGTTTTACAGTGAAAACTGCAGGAACTTCAAACCGGCACTAGGAAACAGACTGAGAAAGCACAGAAAAAGTGTCCCCTGCAAACCGTTCCCTTGATGCTAGATGAACGAACGTCTCTCCACTTGCTCAGTTCTGAGAGGTAAGTGTGTTCTAAAGCCGTCCTTCACCTAGCTTGTTGGGAACACAAAGTTTCTTTTCAGTTGCAAACTCCATTCCATACATATATATGGGGAGGTAGAAGCTCCAACTCGTTTTCACAGTGAAAACTGCAGGAACTTCAAACCGGCACTAGGAAACGGCCTGAGAAAGCAGAGAAAAAGTGTCTCCTGCAAACCGTTCCCTTGGTGCTAGATGAACGAACGTCTCTCCACTTGCTCAGTTCTGAGAGATAAGTGTGTGTGAAAGCCGTCCTTCACCTAGCTTGTTGGGAACACAAATTTTCTTTTCAGTTGCAAACTCCATTCCATACATATATATGGGGAGGTACAAGCTCCAACTCGGTTTCACAGTGAAAACTGCAGGAACTTCAAAACGGCACTAGGAAACAGACTGAGAAAGCAGAGAAAATGTGTCTCCTGCAACCCGTTCCCTTGGTGCTAGATGAACGAACGTCTCTCCACTTGCACAGTTCTGAGAGATAAGTGTGTGTGAAAGCCATCCTTCAACTAGCTTGTTGGGAACACAAACTTTCTTTTCAGTTGCAAACTCCATTCCATACATATATATGGGGAGGTACTAGCTCCAACTCGGTTTTACAGTGAAAACTGCAGGAACTTCAAACCGGCACTAGGAAACAGACTGAGAAAGCAGAGAAAAATTGTCTCCTGCAAACCCTTCCCTTGGTGCTAGATGAACGAACGTATCTCCACTTGCTCAGTTCTGAGAGATAAGTGTGTGTGAAAGCCGTCCTTCACCTAGCTTGTTGGGAACACAAAGTTTCTTTTCAGTTGCAAAACCCACTCCATACATATATATGGGGAGGTACTAGCTCCAACTCTGTTTTACAGTGAAAACTGCAGGAACTTCAAACCGGCACTAGGAAACGGACTGAGAAAGCAGAGAAAAAGTTTCCCCTGCAAACCGTTCCCTTGGTGCTAGATGAACGAACTTCTCTCCACTTGCTCAGTTCTGAGAGATAAGTGTGTGTGAAAGCCGTCCTTCACCTAGCTTGTTGGGAACACAAATTTTCTTTTCAGTTGCAAACTCCATTCCATACATATATATGGGGAGGTACAAGCTCCAACTCGGTTTCACAGTGAAAACTGCAGGAACTACAAACCGGCACTAGGAAACAGACTGAGAAAGCAGAGAAAATGTGTCTCCTGAAACCCGTTCCCTTGGTGCTAGATGAACGAACGTCTCTCCACTTGCTCAGTTCTGAGAGATAAGTGTGTGTGAAAGCCATCCTTCAACTAGCTTGTTGGGAACACAAACTTTCTTTTCAGTTGCAAACTCCATTCCATACATATATATGGGGAGGTACTAGCTCCAACTCGGTTTTACAGTGAAAACTGCAGGAACTTCTAACCGGCACTAGGAAACAGATTGAGAAAGCAGAGAAATAGTGTCTCCTGCAAACCGTTCCCTTGGTGCTAGATGAACGAACGTATCTCCACTTGCTCAGTTCTGAGAGATAAGTGTGTGTGAAAGCCGTCCTTCACCTAGCTTGTTGGGAACACAAAGTTTCTTTTCAGTTGCAAAACCCACTCCATACATATATATGATGAGGTACTAGCTCCAAATCTGTTTTACAGTGAAAACTGCAGGAACTTCAAACCGGCACTAGGAAACAGACTGAGAAAGCAGAGAATAAGTGTCTCCTGCAACCCGTTCCCTTGGTTCTAGATGAACGAACTTCTCTCCACTTGCTCAGTTCCGAGAGGTTAGCGTGTGTGAAAGCCGTCCTTCACCTAGCTTGTTGGGAACACAAAGTTTCTTTTCAGTTGCAAACTCCATTCCATACATATATATGGGGAGGTACTAGCTCCAACTCGATTTTACAGTGAAAACTGCAGGAACTTCAAACCGGCACTAGGAAACAGATGAGAAAGCAGAGAAATAGTGTCTCCTGCAAAACGTTCCCTTGGTGCTAGATGAACGAAAGTCTCTCCACTTGCTCAGTTCTGAGAGATAAGCGTGTGTGAAAGCCGTCCTTCACCTAGCTTGTTGGGAACACAAAGTTTCTTTTCAGTTGCAAACTCCATTCCATACATATATATGGGGAGGTACTAGCTCCAACTCGGTTTTACAGTGAAAACTGCAGGAACTTCAAACCGGCAATAGGAAACAGACTGAGAAAGCAGAGAAAAAGTGTCTCCTGCACACCGTTCCCTTTGTGCTAGATGAACGAACGTCTCTCCACTTGCTCAGTTCTGAGAGATATGTGTGTGTGAAAGCCGTCCTTCACTTAGCTTGTTGTGAACACAAAGTTTCTTTTCAGTTGCAAACTCCATTCCATACATATATATGGGGAGGTACAAGCTCCAAATCTGTTTCACAGAGAAAACTGCAGGAACTTCAAACCGGCACTAGGAAACAGACTGAGAAAGCAGAGAAAAAGTGTTTCCTGCAACCCGTTCCCTTGGTGCTAGATGAACGAACGTCTCTCCACTTGCTCCGTTCTGAGAGATATGTGTGTGTGAAAGCCATCCTTCAAGTAACTTGTTGGGAACACAAACATTCTTTTCAGTTGCAAAATCCATTCCATACATATATATGGGGAGGTACTAGCTGCAACTCGGTTTTACAGTGAAAACTGCAGGAACTTCAAACCGGCACTAGGAAACAGACTGAGAAAGCAGAGAAAAAGTGTCCCTTGCAAACCGTTCCCTTGGTGCTAGATGAACGAGCGTCTCTCCACTTGCTCAGTTCTGAGAGATAAGTGTGTGTGAAAGCCGTCCTTCACCTAGCTTGTTGGGAACACAAAGTTTCTTTTCGGTTGCAAACCCCTATCCATACATATATATGGGGAGATACTAGCTCCAACTCGGTTTTACAGTGAAAACTGCAGGAACTTCAAACCGGCACTAGGAAACAGACTGAGAAAGCAGAGAAAATGTGTCTCCTGCAAAACGTTCCTTTGATGCTAGATGAACGAACGTCTCTCCACTTGCTCAGTTCTGAGAGATAACTGTGTGTTAAAGCCATCCTTCACATAGCTTGTTGGGAACACAAAGTTTCTTTTCAGTTGCAAACTCCATTCCATACATATATATGGGGAGGTACAAGCTCCAACTCCGTTTCACAGTGAAAACTGCAGGAACTTCAAACCGGAACTAGGAAACAGACTGAGAAACCAGAGAAAAAGTGTCTCCTGCAAACCATTCCCTTGGTGCTAGATGAACGAACGTCTCTCCACTTGCTCAGTTCTGAGAGATATGTGTGTGTGAAAGCCGTACTTCATCTAGCTTGTTGGGAACACAAAGTTTCTTTTCAGTTGCAAACTCCATTCCTTACATATATAAGGGGAGGTACTAGCTCCAACTCGGTTTGACAGTGAAAACTGCAGGAACTTCAAACCGGAACTAGGAAACAGACTGAGAATGCAGAGAAAAAGTGTCTCCTGCAACCCGTTCCCTTGGTGCTAGATGAACGAACGTCTCTCCACTTGCTCAGTTCTCAGAGATAAATGTGTGTGAAAGCCGTCCTTCACCTAGCTTGTTGGGAACACAAAGTTTCTTTTCAGTAGCAAACTCCATTCCATACATATATATGGGGAGGTACTAGCTCCAACTCGGTTTTACAGTGAAAACTGCAGGAAATTCAAACCGGCACTAGGAAACATACTGAGAAAGCAGAGAAAAAGTGTCTCCTTCAACCCGTTCCCTTGGTGCTAGATGAAAGAACGTCTCTCCACTTGCTCAGTTCTGAGAGATAAGTGTGTGTGAAAGCCATCTTTCAACTAGCTTGTTGGGAACACAAACTTTCTTTTCAGTTGCAAACTCCATTCCATACATATATATGGGGAGGTACTAGCTCCAACACGGGTTTACAGTGAAAACTGCAGGAACTTCAAACCGGCACTAGGAAACAGACTGAGAAAGCAGAGAAAAAGTGTCTCCTGCAAACCGTTCCCTTGGTGCTAGATGAACGAACGTATCTCCACTTGCTCAGTTCTGAGAGATAAGTGTGTGTGAAAGCCGTCCTTCACCTAGCTTGTTGGGAACACAAAGTTTCTTTTCAGTTGCAAAACCCACTCCATACATATATATGGGGAGGTACTAGCTCCAACTCTGTTTTACAGTGAAAACTGCAGGAACTTCAAACCGGGACTAGGAAACAGACTGAGAAAGCAGAGAAAAAGTGTCTCCTGCAAACCGTTCCCTTGATGCTAGATGAACGAACGTCTCTCCACTTGCTCAGTTCTGAGAGATAAGTGTGTGCTAAAGCCGTCCTTCACCTAGCTTGTTGGGAACACAAAGTTTCTTTTCAGTTGCAAACTCCATTCCATACATATATATGGAGAGGTAGAAGTTCCAACTCGTTTTCACAGTGAAAACTGCAGGAACTTCAAACCGGCACTAGGAAACGGACTGAGAAAGCAGAGAAAAAGTGTCTCCTGCAAACCGTTCCCTTGGTGCTAGATGAAAGAACGTCTCTCCACTTGCTCAGTTCTGAGAGATAATTGTGTGTGAAAGCCGTCCTTCACCTAGCTTGTTGGGAACACAAATTTTCTTTTCAGTTGCAAACTCCATTCCATACATATATATGGGGAGGTACAAGCTCCAACTCGGTTTCACAGTGAAAACTGCAGGAACTTCAACCCGGCACTAGGAAACAGACTGAGAAAGCAGAGAAAATGTGTCTCCTGCAACCCGTTCCCTTGGTGCTAGATGAACGAACGTCTCTCCACTTGCTCAGTTCTGAGAGATAAGTGTGTGTGAAAGCCATTCTTCAACTAGCTTGTTGGGAACACAAACTTTCTTTTCAGTTGCAAACTCCATTCCATACATATATATGGGGAGGTACTAGCTCCAACTCGGTTTTACAGTGAAAACTGCAGAAACTTCAAACCGGCACTAGGAAACAGACTGAGAAAGCAGAGAAAAAGTGTCTCCTGCAAACCGTTCCCTTGGTGCTAGATGAACGAACGTATCTCCACTTGCTCAGTTCTGAGAGATAAGTGTGTGTGAAAGCCGTCCTTCACCTAGCTTGTTGGGAACACAAAGTTTCTTTTCATTTGCAAAACCCACTCCATACATATATATGGGGAGGTACTAGCTCCAACTCTGTTTTACAGTGAAAACTGCAGGAACTTCAAACCGGCACTAGGAAACAGACTGAGAAAGCAGAGAAAAAGTGTCTCCTGCAAACCGTTCCCTTGATGCTAGATGAACGAAAGTCTCTCCACTTGCTCAGTTCTGAGAGATAAGTGTGTGCTAAAGCCGTCCTTCACCTAGCTTGTTGGGAACACAAACTTTCTTTTCAGTTGCAAACTCCATTCCATACATATATATGGGGAGGTACTAGCTCCAACTCGGTTTTACAGTGAAAACTGCAGAAACTTCAAACCGGCACTAGGAAACAGACTGAGAAAGCAGAGAAAAAGTGTCTCCTGCAAACCGTTCCCTTGGTGCTAGATGAACGAACGTATCTCCACTTGCTCAGTTCTGAGAGATAAGTGTGTGTGAAAGCCGTCCTTCACCTAGCTTGTTGGGAACACAAAGTTTCTTTTCAGTTGCAAAACCCACTCCATACATATATATGGGGAGGTACTAGCTCCAACTCTGTTTTACAGTGAAAACAGCAGGAACTTCAAACCGGCACTAGGAAACAGACTGAGAAAGCAGAGAAAAAGTGTCTCCTGCAAACCGTTCCCTTGATGCTATATGAACGAAAGTCTCTCCACTTGCTCAGTTCTGAGAGATAAGTGTGTGCTAAAGCCGTCCTTCACCTAGCTTGTTGGGAACACAAAGTTTCTTTTCAGTTGCAAACTCCATTCCATACATATATATGGGGATGTACAAGCTCCAACTCGTTTTCACAGTGAAAACTGCAGGAACTACAAACCGGCACTAGGAAACGGACTGAGAAAGCAGAGAAAAAGTGTCTCCTGCAAACCGTTCCCTTGGTGCTAGATGAACGAACGTCTCTCCACTTGCTCAGTTCTGAGAGATAAGTGTGTGTGAAAGCCGTCCTTCACCTAGCTTGTTGGGAACACAAATTTTCTTTTCAGTTGCAAACTCCATTCAATACATATATATGGGGAGGTACAAGCTCCAACTCGGTTTCACAGTGAAAACTGCAGGAACTTCAAACCGGCACTAGGAAACAGACTGAGAAAGCAGAGAAAATGTGTCCCCTGCAACCCGTTCCCTTGGTGCTAGATGAACGAACGTCTCTCAACTTGCTTACTTCTGAGAGATAAGTGTGTGTGAAAGCCATCCTTCAACTAGCTTGTTGGGAACACAAACTTTCTTTTCAGTTGCAAACTCCATTCCATACATATATATGGGGAGGTACTAGCTCCAACTCGGTTTTACAGTGAAAACTGCAGGAACTTCAAACCGGCACTAGGAAACAGACTGAGAAAGCAGAGAAAAATTGTCTCCTGCAAACCGTTCCCTTGGTGCTAGATGAACGAACGTCTCTCCACTTGCTCAGTTCTGAGAGATAAGTGTGTGTGAAAGCCATCCTTCAACTTGCTTGTTGGGAACACAAACTTTCTTTTCAGTTGCAAACTCCATTACATACATATATATGGGGAGGTACTAGCTCCAACTCGGTTTCACAGTGAAAACTGCAGGAACTTCAAACCGGCACTAGGAAACAGACTGAGAAAGCAGAGAAAATGTGTCTCCTGCAACCCGTTCCCTTGATGCTATATGAACGAAAGTCTCTCCACTTGCTCAGTTCTGAGAGATAAGTGTGTGCTAAAGCCGTCCTTCACCTAGCTTGTTGGGAACACAAAGTTTCTTTTCAGTTGCAAACTCCATTCCATACATATATATGGGGAGGTACAAGCTCCAACTCGTTTTCACAGTGAAAACTGCAGGAACTACAAACCGGCACTAGGAAACGGACTGAGAAAGCAGAGAAAAAGTGTCTCCTGCAAACCGTTCCCTTGGTGCTAGATGAACGAACGTCTCTCCACTTGCTCAGTTCTGAGAGATAAGTGTGTGTGAAAGCCGTCCTTCACCTAGCTTGTTGGGAACACAAATTTTCTTTTCAGTTGCAAACTCCATTCAATACATATATATGGGGAGGTACAAGCTCCAACTCGGTTTCACAGTGAAAACTGCAGGAACTTCAAACCGGCACTAGGAAACAGACTGAGAAAGCAGAGAAAATGTGTCCCCTGCAACCCGTTCCCTTGGTGCTAGATGAACGAACGTCTCTCAACTTGCTTACTTCTGAGAGATAAGTGTGTGTGAAAGCCATCCTTCAACTAGCTTGTTGGGAACACAAACTTTCTTTTCAGTTGCAAACTCCATTCCATACATATATATGGGGAGGTACTAGCTCCAACTCGGTTTTACAGTGAAAACTGCAGGAACTTCAAACCGGCACTAGGAAACAGACTGAGAAAGCAGAGAAAAATTGTCTCCTGCAAACCGTTCCCTTGGTGCTAGATGAACGAACGTCTCTCCACTTGCTCAGTTCTGAGAGATAAGTGTGTGTGAAAGCCATCCTTCAACTTGCTTGTTGGGAACACAAACTTTCTTTTCAGTTGCAAACTCCATTACATACATATATATGGGGAGGTACTAGCTCCAACTCGGTTTTACAGTGAAAACTGCAGAAACTTCAAACCGGCACTAGGAAACAGACTGAGAAAGCAGAGAAAAAGTGTCTCCTGCAAACCGTTCCCTTGGTGCTAGATGAACGAACGTCTCTCCACTTGCTCAGTTCTGAGAGATAAGTGTGTGTGAAAGCCGTCCTTCACCTAGCTTGTTGGGAACACAAAGTTTCTTTTCAGTTGCAAAACCCACTCCATACATATATATGGGGAGGTACTAGCTCCAACTCTGTTTTACAGTGAAAACTGCAGGAACTTCAAACCGGCACTAGGAAACAGACTGAGAAAGCACAGAAAAAGTATCCCCTGCAAACCGTTCCCTTGATGCTAGATGAACGAACGTCTCTCCACTTGCTCAGTTCTGAGAGGTAAGTGTGTGCTAAAGCCGTCCTTCACCTAGCTTGTTGGGAACACAAAGTTTCTTTTCAGTTGCAAACTCCATTCCATACATATATATGGGGAGGTACAAGCTCCAACTCGTTTTCACAGTGAAAACTGCAGGAACTTCAAACCGTGACTAGGAAACGGACTGAGAAAGCAGAGAAAAAGTGTCTCCTGCAAACCGTTCCCTTGGTGCTAGATGAACGAACGTCTCTCCACTTGCTCAGTTCTGAGAGATAAGTGTGTGTGAAAGCCGTCCTTCACCTAGCTTGTTGGGAACACAAATTTTCTTTTCAGTTGCAAACTCCATTCCATACATATATATGGGGAGGTACAAGCTCCAACTCGGTTTCACAGTGAAAACTGCAGGAACTTCAAACCGGCACTAGGAAACAGACTGAGAAAGCAGAGAAAATGTGTCTCCTGCAACCCGTTCCCTTGGTGCTAGATGAACGAACGTATCTCCACTTGCTCAGTTCTGAGAGATAAGTGTGTGTGAAAGCCGTCCTTCACCTAGCTTGTTGGGAACACAAATTTTCTTTTCAGTTGCAAACTCCATTCCATACATATATATGGGGAGGTACAAGCTCCAACTCGGTTTCACAGTGAAAACTGCAGGAACTTCAAACCGGCACTAGGAAACAGACTGAGAAAGCAGAGAAAATGTGTCTCCTGCAACCCGTTCCCTTGGTGCTAGATGAACGAACGTCTCTCCACTTGCTCAGTTCTCAGAGATAAATGTGTGTGAAAGCCGTCCTTCACCTAGCTTGTTGGGAACACAAAGTTTCTTTTCAGTAGCAAACTCCATTCCATACATATATATGGGGAGGTACTAGCTCCAACTCGGTTTTACAGTGAAAACTGCAGGAAATTCAAACCGGCACTAGGAAACATACTGAGAAAGCAGAGAAAAAGTGTCTCCTGCAACCCGTTCCCTTGGTGCTAGATGAAAGAACGTCTCTCCACTTGCTCAGTTCTGAGAGATAAGTGTGTGTGAAAGCCATCTTTCAACTAGCTTGTTGGGAACACAAACTTTCTTTTCAGTTGCAAACTCCATTCCATACATATATATGGGGAGGTACTAGCTCCAACACGGGTTTACAGTGAAAACTGCAGGAACTTCAAACCGGCACTAGGAAACAGACTGAGAAAGCAGAGAAAAAGTGTCTCCTGCAAACCGTTCCCTTGGTGCTAGATGAACGAACGTATCTCCACTTGCTCAGTTCTGAGAGATAAGTGTGTGTGAAAGCCGTCCTTCACCTAGCTTGTTGGGAACACAAAGTTTCTTTTCAGTTGCAAAACCCACTCCATACATATATATGGGGAGATACTAGCTCCAACTCTGTTTTACAGTGAAAACTGCAGGAACTTCAAACCGGGACTAGGAAACAGACTGAGAAAGCAGAGAAAAAGTGTCTCCTGCAAACCGTTCCCTTGATGCTAGATGAACGAACGTCTCTCCACTTGCTCAGTTCTGAGAGATAAGTGTGTGCTAAAGCCGTCCTTCACCTAGCTTGTTGGGAACACAAAGTTTCTTTTCAGTTGCAAACTCCATTCCATACATATATATGGAGAGGTAGAAGTTCCAACTCGTTTTCACAGTGAAAACTGCAGGAACTTCAAACCGGCACTAGGAAACGGACTGAGAAAGCAGACAAAAATTGTCTCCTGCAAACCGTTCCCTTGGTGCTAGATGAAAGAACGTCTCTCCACTTGCTCAGTTCTGAGAGATAATTGTGTGTGAAAGCCGTCCTTCACCTAGCTTGTTGGGAACACAAATTTTCTTTTCAGTTGCAAACTCCATTCCATACATATATATGGGGAGGTACAAGCTCCAACTCGGTTTCACAGTGAAAACTGCAGGAACTTCAACCCGGCACTAGGAAACAGACTGAGAAAGCAGAGAAAATGTGTCTCCTGCAACCCGTTCCCTTGGTGCTAGATGAACGAACGTCTCTCCACTTGCTCAGTTCTGAGAGATAAGTGTGTGTGAAAGCCATTCTTCAACTAGCTTGTTGGGAACACAAACTTTCTTTTCAGTTGCAAACTCCATTCCATACATATATATGGGGAGGTACTAGCTCCAACTCGGTTTTACAGTGAAAACTGCAGAAACTTCAAACCGGCACTAGGAAACAGACTGAGAAAGCAGAGAAAAAGTGTCTCCTGCAAACCGTTCCCTTGGTGCTAGATGAACGAACGTATCTCCACTTGCTCAGTTCTGAGAGATAAGTGTGTGTGAAAGCCGTCCTTCACCTAGCTTGTTGGGAACACAAAGTTTCTTTTCAGTTGCAAACTCCATTCCATACATATATATGGGGAGGTACAAGCTCCAACTCGTTTTCACAGTGAAAACTGCAGGAACTACAAACCGGCACTAGGAAACGGACTGAGAAAGCAGAGAAAAAGTGTCTCCTGCAAACCGTTCCCTTGGTGCTAGATGAACGAACGTCTCTCCACTTGCTCAGTTCTGAGAGATAAGTGTGTGTGAAAGCCGTCCTTCACCTAGCTTGTTGGGAACACAAAGTTTCTTTTCAGTTGCAAACTCCATTCCATACATATATATGGAGAGGTACAAGTTCCAACTCGTTTTCACAGTGAAAACTGCAGGAACTTCAAACCGGCACTAGGAAACGGACTGAGAAAGCAGAGAAAAAGTGTCTCCTGCAAACCGTTCCCTTGGTGCTAGATGAACGAACGTCTCTCCACTTGCTCAGTTCTGAGAGATAAGTGTGTGTGAAAGCCGTCCTTCACCTAGCTTGTTGGGAACACAAATTTTCTTTTCAGTTGCAAACTCCATTCCATACATATATATGGGGAGGTACAAGCTCCAACTCGGTTTCACAGTGAAAACTGCAGGAACTTCAACCCGGCACTAGGAAACAGACTGAGAAAGCAGAGAAAATGTGTCTCCTGCAACCCGTTCCCTTGGTGCTAGATGAACGAACGTCTCTCCACTTGCTCAGTTCTGAGAGTTAAGTGTGTGTGAAAGCCATCCTTCAACTAGCTTGTTGGGAACACAAACTTTCTTTTCAGTTGCAAACTCCATTCCATACATATATATGGGGAGGTACTAGCTCCAACTCGGTTTTACAGTGAAAACTGCAGAAACTTCAAACCGGCACTAGGAAACAGACTGAGAAAGCAGAGAAAAAGTGTCTCCTGCAAACCGTTCCCTTGGTGCTAGATGAACGAACGTATCTCCACTTGCTCAGTTCTGAGAGATAAGTGTGTGTGAAAGCCGTCCTTCACCTAGCTTGTTGGGAACACAAAGTTTCTTTTCAGTTGCAAAACCCACTCCATACATATATATGGGGAGGTACTAGCTCCAACTCTGTTTTACAGTGAAAACTGCAGGAACTTCAAACCGGCACTAGGAAACAGACTGAGAAAGCAGAGAAAAAGTGTCTCCTGCAAACCGTTCCCTTGATGCTATATGAACGAAAGTCTCTCCATTTGCTCAGTTCTGAGAGATAAGTGTGTGCTAAAGCCGTCCTTCACCTAGCTTGTTGGGAACACAAAGTTTCTTTTCAGTTGCAAACTCCATTCCATACATATATATGGGGAGGTACAAGCTCCAACTCGTTTTCACAGTGAAAACTGCAGGAACTACAAACCGGCACTAGGAAACGGACTGAGAAAGCAGAGAAAAAGTGTCTCCTGCAAACCGTTCCCTTGGTGCTAGATGAACGAACGTCTCTCCACTTGCTCAGTTCTGAGAGATAAGTGTGTGTGAAAGCCGTCCTTCACCTAGCTTGTTGGGAACACAAATTTTCTTTTCAGTTGCAAACTCCATTCAATACATATATATGGGGAGGTACAAGCTCCAACTCGGTTTCACAGTGAAAACTGCAGGAACTTCAAACCGGCACTAGGAAACAGACTGAGAAAGCAGAGAAAAATTGTCTCCTGCAAACCGTTCCCTTGGTGCTAGATGAACGAACGTCTCTCCACTTGCTCAGTTCTGAGAGATAAGTGTGTGTGAAAGCCATCCTTCAACTTGCTTGTTGGGAACACAAACTTTCTTTTCAGTTGCAAACTCCATTACATACATATATATGGGGAGGTACTAGCTCCAACTCGGTTTTACAGTGAAAACTGCAGAAACTTCAAACCGGCACTAGGAAACAGACTGAGAAAGCAGAGAAAAAGTGTCTCCTGCAAACCGTTCCCTTGGTGCTAGATGAACGAACGTATCTCCACTTGCTCAGTTCTGAGAGATAAGTGTGTGTGAAAGCCGTCCTTCACCTAGCTTGTTGGGAACACAAAGTTTCTTTTCAGTTGCAAAACCCACTCCATACATATATATGGGGAGGTACTAGCTCCAACTCTGTTTTACAGTGAAAACTGCAGGAACTTCAAACCGGCACTAGGAAACAGACTGAGAAAGCACAGAAAAAGTATCCCCTGCAAACCGTTCCCTTGATGCTAGATGAACGAACGTCTCTCCACTTGCTCAGTTCTGAGAGGTAAGTGTGTGCTAAAGCCGTCCTTCACCTAGCTTGTTGGGAACACAAAGTTTCTTTTCAGTTGCAAACTCCATTCCATACATATATATGGGGAGGTACAAGCTCCAACTCGTTTTCACAGTGAAAACTGCAGGAACTTCAAACCGTGACTAGGAAACGGACTGAGAAAGCAGAGAAAAAGTGTCTCCTGCAAACCGTTCCCTTGGTGCTAGATGAACGAACGTCTCTCCACTTGCTCAGTTCTGAGAGATAAGTGTGTGTGAAAGCCGTCCTTCACCTAGCTTGTTGGGAACACAAATTTTCTTTTCAGTTGCAAACTCCATTCCATACATATATATGGGGAGGTACAAGCTCCAACTCGGTTTCACAGTGAAAACTGCAGGAACTTCAAACCGGCACTAGGAAACAGACTGAGAAAGCAGAGAAAATGTGTCTCCTGCAACCCGTTCCCTTGGTGCTAGATGAACGAACGTATCTCCACTTGCTCAGTTCTGAGAGATAAGTGTGTGTGAAAGCCGTCCTTCACCTAGCTTGTTGGGAACACAAATTTTCTTTTCAGTTGCAAACTCCATTCCATACATATATATGGGGAGGTACAAGCTCCAACTCGGTTTCACAGTGAAAACTGCAGGAACTTCAAACCGGCACTAGGAAACAGACTGAGAAAGCAGAGAAAATGTGTCTCCTGCAACCCGTTCCCTTGGTGCTAGATGAACGAACGTCTCTCCACTGCTCAGTTCTCAGAGATAAATGTGTGTGAAAGCCGTACTTCACCTAGCTTGTTGGGAACACAAAGTTTCTTTTCAGTAGCAAACTCCATTCCATACATATATATGGGGAGGTACTAGCTCCAACTCGGTTTTACAGTGAAAACTGCAGGAAATTCAAACCGGCACTAGGAAACATACTGAGAAAGCAGAGAAAAAGTGTCTCCTGCAACCCGTTCCCTTGGTGCTAGATGAAAGAACGTCTCTCCACTTGCTCAGTTCTGAGAGATAAGTGTGTGTGAAAGCCATCTTTCAACTAGCTTGTTGGGAACACAAACTTTATTTTCAGTTGCAAACTCCATTCCATACATATATATGGGGAGGTACTAGCTCCAACACGGGTTTACAGTGAAAACTGCAGGAACTTCAAACCGGCACTAGGAAACAGACTGAGAAAGCAGAGAAAAAGTGTCTCCTGCAAACCGTTCCCTTGGTGCTAGATGAACGAACGTATCTCCACTTGCTCAGTTCTGAGAGATAAGTGTGTGTGAAAGCCGTCCTTCACCTAGCTTGTTGGGAACACAAAGTTTCTTTTCAGTTGCTAAACCCACTCCATACATATATATGGGGAGGTACTAGCTCCAACTCTGTTTTACAGTGAAAACTGCAGGAACTTCAAACCGGGACTAGGAAACAGACTGAGAAAGCAGAGAAAAAGTGTCTCCTGCAAACCGTTCCCTTGATGCTAGATGAACGAACGTCTCTCCACTTGCTCAGTTCTGAGAGATAAGTGTGTGCTAAAGCCGTCCTTCACCTAGCTTGTTGGGAACACAAAGTTTCTTTTCAGTTGCAAACTCCATTCCATACATATATATGGAGAGGTAGAAGTTCCAACTCGTTTTCACAGTGAAAACTGCAGGAACTTCAAACCGGCACTAGGAAACGGACTGAGAAAGCAGAGAAAAAGTGTCTCCTGCAAACCGTTCCCTTGGTGCTAGATGAACGAACGTCTCTCCACTTGCTCAGTTCTGAGAGATAATTGTGTGTGAAAGCCGTCCTTCACCTAGCTTGTTGGGAACACAAATTTTCTTTTCAGTTGCAAACTCCATTCCATACATATATATGGGGAGGTACAAGCTCCAACTCGGTTTCACAGTGAAAACTGCAGGAACTTCAACCCGGCACTAGGAAACAGACTGAGAAAGCAGAGAAAATGTGTCACCTGCAACCCGTTCCCTTGGTGCTAGATGAACGAACGTCTCTCCACTTGCTCAGTTCTGAGAGATAAGTGTGTGTGAAAGCCATCCTTCAACTAGCTTGTTGGGAACACAAACTTTCTTTTCAGTTGCAAACTCCATTCCATACATATATATGGGGAGGTACTAGCTCCAACTCGGTTTTACAGTGAAAACTGCAGAAACTTCAAACCGGCACTAGGAAACAGACTGAGAAAGCAGAGAAAAAGTGTCTCCTGCAAACCGTTCCCTTGGTGCTAGATGAACGAACGTCTCTCCACTTGCTCAGTTCTCAGAGATAAATGTGTGTGAAAGCCGTACTTCACCTAGCTTGTTGGGAACACAAAGTTTCTTTTCAGTTGCAAAACCCACTCCATACATATATATGGGGAGGTACTAGCTCCAACTCTGTTTTACAGTGAAAACTGCAGGAACTTCAAACCGGCACTAGGAAACAGACTGAGAAAGCAGAGAAAAAGTGTCTCCTGCAAACCGTTCCCTTGATGCTAGATGAACGAAAGTCTCTCCACTTGCTCAGTTCTGAGAGATAAGTGTGTGCTAAAGCCGTCCTTCACCTAGCTTGTTGGGAACACAAAGTTTCTTTTCAGTTGCAAACTCCATTCCATACATATATATGGGGAGGTACAAGCTCCAACTCGTTTTCACAGTGAAAACTGCAGGAACTACAAACCGGCACTAGGAAACGGACTGAGAAAGCAGAGAAAAAGTGTCTCCTGCAAACCGTTCCCTTGGTGCTAGATGAACGAACGTCTCTCCACTTGCTCAGTTCTGAGAGATAAGTGTGTGTGAAAGCCGTCCTTCACCTAGCTTGTTGGGAACACAAAGTTTCTTTTCAGTTGCAAACTCCATTCCATACATATATATGGAGAGGTACAAGTTCCAACTCGTTTTCACAGTGAAAACTGCAGGAACTTCAAACCGGCACTAGGAAACGGACTGAGAAAGCAGAGAAAAAGTGTCTCCTGCAAACCGTTCCCTTGGTGCTAGATGAACGAACGTCTCTCCACTTGCTCAGTTCTGAGAGATAAGTGTGTGTGAAAGCCGTCCTTCACCTAGCTTGTTGGGAACACAAATTTTCTTTTCAGTTGCAAACTCCATTCCATACATATATATGGGGAGGTACAAGCTCCAACTCGGTTTCACAGTGAAAACTGCAGGAACTTCAACCCGGCACTAGGAAACAGACTGAGAAAGCAGAGAAAATGTGTCTCCTGCAACCCGTTCCCTTGGTGCTAGATGAACGAACGTCTCTCCACTTGCTCAGTTCTGAGAGTTAAGTGTGTGTGAAAGCCATCCTTCAACTAGCTTGTTGGGAACACAAACTTTCTTTTCAGTTGCAAACTCCATTCCATACATATATATGGGGAGGTACTAGCTCCAACTCGGTTTTACAGTGAAAACTGCAGAAACTTCAAACCGGCACTAGGAAACAGACTGAGAAAGCAGAGAAAAAGTGTCTCCTGCAAACCGTTCCCTTGGTGCTAGATGAACGAACGTATCTCCACTTGCTCAGTTCTGAGAGATAAGTGTGTGTGAAAGCCGTCCTTCACCTAGCTTGTTGGGAACACAAAGTTTCTTTTCAGTTGCAAAACCCACTCCATACATATATATGGGGAGGTACTAGCTCCAACTCTGTTTTACAGTGAAAACAGCAGGAACTTCAAACCGGCACTAGGAAACAGACTGAGAAAGCAGAGAAAAGTGTCTCCTGCAAACCGTTCCCTTGATGCTATATGAACGAAAGTCTCTCCACTTGCTCAGTTCTGAGAGATAAGTGTGTGCTAAAGCCGTCCTTCACCTAGCTTGTTGGGAACACAAAGTTTCTTTTCAGTTGCAAACTCCATTCCATACATATATATGGGGAGGTACAAGCTCCAACTCGTTTTCACAGTGAAAACTGCAGGAACTACAAACCGGCACTAGGAAACGGACTGAGAAAGCAGAGAATAAGTGTCTCCTGCAAACCGTTCCCTTGGTGCTAGATGAACGAACGTCTCTCCACTTGCTCAGTTCTGAGAGATAAGCGTGTGTGAAAGCCGTCCTTCACCTAGCTTGTTGGGAACACAAATTTTCTTTTCAGTTGCAACCTCCATTCAATACATATATATGGGGAGGTACAAGCTCCAACTCGGTTTCACAGTGAAAACTGCAGGAACTTCAAACCGGCACTAGGAAACAGACTGAGAAAGCAGAGAAAATGTGTCCCCTGCAACCCGTTCCCTTGGTGCTAGATGAACGAACGTCTCTCAACTTGCTCACTTCTGAGAGATAAGTGTGTGTGAAAGCCATCCTTCAACTAGCTTGTTGGGAACACAAACTTTCTTTTCAGTTGCAAACTCCATTCCATATATATATATGGGGAGGTACTAGCTCCAACTCGGTTTTACAGTGAAAACTGCAGGAACTTCAAACCGGCACTAGGAAACAGACTGAGAAAGCAGAGAAAAATTGTCTCCTGCAAACCGTTCCCTTGGTGCTAGATGAACGAACGTCTCTCCACTTGCTCAGTTCTGAGAGATAAGTGTGTGTGAAAGCCATCCTTCAACTAGCTTGTTGGGAACACAAACTTTCTTTTCAGTTGCAAACTCCATTACATACATATATATGGGGAGGTACTAGCTCCAACTCGGTTTTACAGTGAAAACTGCAGAAACTTCAAACCGGCACTAGGAAAAAGACTGAGAAAGCAGAGAAAAAGTGTCTCCTGCAAACCGTTCCCTTGGTGCTAGATGAACGAACGTATCTCCACTTGCTCAGTTCTGAGAGATAAGTGTGTGTGAAAGCCGTCCTTCACCTAGCTTGTTGGGAACACAAAGTTTCTTTTCAGTTGCAAAACCCACTCCATACATATATATGGGGAGGTACTAGCTCCAACTCTGTTTTACAGTGAAAACTGCAGGAACTTCAAACCGGCACTAGGAAACAGACTGAGAAAGCACAGAAAAAGTATCCCCTGCAAACCGTTCCCTTGATGCTAGATGAACGAACGTCTCTCCACTTGCTCAGTTCTGAGAGGTAAGTGTGTGCTAAAGCCGTCCTTCACCTAGCTTGTTGGGAACACAAAGTTTCTTTTCAGTTGCAAACTCCATTCCATACATATATATGGGGAGGTACAAGCTCCAACTCGTTTTCACAGTGAAAACTGCAGGAACTTCAAACCGTGACTAGGAAACGGACTGAGAAAGCAGAGAAAAAGTGTCTCCTGCAAACCGTTCCCTTGGTGCTAGATGAACGAACGTCTCTCCACTTGCTCAGTTCTGAGAGATAAGTGTGTGTGAAAGCCGTCCTTCACCTAGCTTGTTGGGAACACAAATTTTCTTTTCAGTTGCAAACTCCATTCCATACATATATATGGGGAGGTACAAGCTCCAACTCGGTTTCACAGTGAAAACTGCAGGAACTTCAAACCGGCACTAGGAAACAGACTGAGAAAGCAGAGAAAATGTGTCTCCTGCAACCCGTTCCCTTGGTGCTAGATGAACGAACGTATCTCCACTTGCTCAGTTCTGTGAGATAAGTGTGTGTGAAAGCCGTCCTTCACCTAGCTTGTTGGGAACACAAAGTTTCTTTTCAGTTGCAAAACCCACTCCATACATATATATGATGAGGTACTAGCTCCAACTCTGTTTTACAGTGAAAACTGCAGGAACTTCAAACCGGCACTAGGAAACAGACTGAGAAAGCAGAGAATAAGTGTCCCCTGCAACCCGTTCCCTTGGTGCTAGATGAACGAACTTCTCTCCACTTGCTCAGTTCCGAGAAGTTAGCGTGTGTGAAAGCCGTCCTTCAACTAGCTTGTTGGGAACACAAAGTTTCTTTTCAGTTGCAAACTCCATTCCATACATATATATGGGGAGGTACTAGCTCCAACTCGATTTTACAGTGAAAACTGCAGGAACTTCAAACCGGCACTAGGAAACAGACTGAGAAAGCAGAGAAAAAGTGTCTCCTGCATAACGTTCCCTTGGTGCTAGATGAACGAAAGTCTCTCCACTTGCTCAGTTCTGAGAGATAAGCGTGTGTGAAAGCCGTCCTTCACCTAGCTTGTTGGGAACACAAAGTTTCTTTTCAGTTGCAAACTCCATTCCATACATATATATGGGTAGGTACTAGCTCCAACTCGGTTTTACAGTGAAAACTGCAGGAACTTCAAACCGGCACTAGGAAACAGACTGAGAAAGCAGAGAAAAAGTGTCTCCTGCACACCGTTCCCTTTGTGCTAGATGAACGAACGTCTCTCCACTTGCTCTGTTCTGAGAGATATGTGTGTGTCAAAGCCGTCCTTCACTTAGCTTGTTGTGAACACAAAGTTTCTTTTCAGTTGCAAACTCCATTCCATACATATATATGGGGAGGTACAAGCTCCAAATCTGTTTCACAGAGAAAACTGCAGGAACTTCAAACCGGCACTAGGAAACAGACTGAGAAAGCAGAGAAAATGTGTTTCCTGCAACCCGTTCCCTTGGTGCTGGATGAACGAACGTCTCTCCACTTGCTCCGTTCTGAGAGATATGTGTGTGTGAAAGCCATCCTTCAAGTAACTTGTTGGGAACACAAACATTCTTTTCAGTTGCAAACTCCATTCCATACATATATATGGGGAGGTACTAGCTGCAACTCGGTTTTACAGTGAAAACTGCAGGAATTTCAAACCGGCACTAGGAAACAGACTGAGAAAGCAGAGAAAAAGTGTCTCTTGCAAACCGTTCCCTTGGTGCTAGATGAACGAACGTCTCTCCACTTGCTCAGTTCTGAGAGATAAGTGTGTGTGAAAGCCGTGCTTCACCTAACTTGTTGGGAACACAAAGTTTCTTTTCAGTTGCAAACTCCATTCCATACATATATATGGGGAGGTAAAAGCTCCAAATCGGTTTCACAGTGAAAACTGCAGGAACTTCAAACCGGCACTAGGAAACAGACTGAGAAATCAGAGAAAATGTGTCTCCTGCAAACCGTTCCCTTGGTGCTAGATGAACGAACGTCTCTCCACTTGCTCAGTTCTGAGAGATAAGTGTGTGTGAAAGCCGTCCTTCACGTAGCTTGTTGGGAACACAAAGTTTCTTTTCAGTTGCAAACTCCATTTCATACATATATATGGGGAGGTACAAGCTCCAACTCGTTTTCACAGTGAAAACTGCAGGAACTTCTAACCGGCACTAGGAAACGGACTGAGAAAGCAGAGAAAAAGTGTCTCCTGCAAACCGTTCCCTTGGTGCTAGATGAACGAACGTCTCTCCATTTCTCAGTTCTGAGAGATAAATGTGTGTGAAAGCCGTCCTTCACCCAGCTTGTTGGGAACACAAAGTTCCTTTTCAGTTGCAAACTCCATTCCATACATATATATGGGGAGGTACAAGCTCCAACTCGGTTTCACAGTGAAAACTGCAGGAACTTCAAACCGGCACTAGGAAACAGACTGAGAAAGCAGAGAAAATGTGTCTCCTGCAACCCGTTCCCTTGGTGCTAGATGAACGAACGTCTCTCCACCTGCTCAGTTCTGAGAGATAAGTGTGTGTGAAAGCGGTCCTTCACCTAGCTTGTTGGGAACACAAAGTTTCTTTTCAGTTGCAAAACCCACTCCATACATATATATGGGGAGGTACTAGCTCCAACTCTGTTTTACAGTGAAAACTGCAGGAACATCAAACAGGCACTAGGAATGAGACTGAGAAAGCAGAGAAAAAGTGTCTCCTGCAACCCGTTCCCTTGGTGCTAGATGAACGAACGTCTCTCCACTTGCTCAGTTCCGAGAGATTAGCATGTGTGAAAGCCGTCCTTCACCTAGCTTGTTGGGAACACAAAGTTTCTTTTCAGTTGCAAACTCCATTCCATACATATATATGGGGAGGTACTAGCTCCAACTCGATTTTACAGTGAAAACTGCAGGAACTTCAAACAGGCACTAGGAAACAGACTGAGAAAGCAGAGAAAAAGTGTCTCCTGCAAAACGTTCCCTTGGTGCTAGATGAACGAACGTCTCTCCACTTGCTCAGTTCCGAGAGATTAGCATGTGTGAAAGCCGTCCTTCACCTAGCTTGTTGGGAACACAAAGTTTCTTTTCAGTTGCAAACTCCATTCCATACATATATATGGGGAGGTACAAGCTCCAACTCAGTTTCACAGAGAAAACTGCAGGAACTTCAAACCGGCACTAGGAAACAGACTGAGAAAGCAGAGAAAAAGTGTCTCCTGTAACCCGTTCCCTTGGTGCTAGATGAACGAACGTCTCTCCACTTGCTCAGTTCTGAGAGATAAGTGTGTGTGAAAGCCATCCTTCAACTAGCTTGTTGGGAACACAAACATTCTTTTCAGTTGCAAACTCCATTCCATACATATATATGGGGAGGTACTAGCTGCAACTCGGTTTTACAGTGAAAACTGCAGGAACTTCAAACCAGCACTAGGAAACGTACTGAGAAAGCAGAGAAAACGTGTCTCCTGCAAACCGTTCCCTTGGTGCTAGATGAACGAACGTCTCTCCACTTGCTCAGTTCTGAGAGATAAGTGTGTGTGAAAGCCGTCCTTCACCTAGCTTGTTGGGAACACAAATATTCTTTTCAGTTGCAAACTCCATTCCATACATATATATGGGGTGGTACAAGCTCCAACTCGGTTTCACAGTGAAAACTGCAGGAACTTCAAACCGGCACTAGGAAAAAGACTGAGAAAGCAGAGAAAAAGTGTCTCCTGCAACCCGTTCCCTTGGTGCTAGATGAACGAACCTCTCTCCACTTGCTCAGTTCTGAGAGATATGTGTGTGTGAAAGCCATCCTTCAACTAGCTTGTTGGGAACACAAACTTTCTTTTCAGTTGCAAATACCATTCCATACATATATATGGGGAGGTACTAGCTCCAACTCGGTTTTACAGTGAAAACTGCAGGAACTTCAAACCGGCACTAGGAAACAGACTGAGAAATCAGAGAAAAAGTGTCTCCTGCAAACCGTTCCCTTGGTGCTAGATGAACGAACGTATCTCCACTTGCTCAGTTCTGAGAGATATGTGTGTGTGAAAGCCGTCCTTCACCTAGCTTGTTGGGAACACAAAGTTTCTTTTCAGTTGCAAAACCCACTCCATACATATATATGGGGAGGTACCAGCTCCAACTCTGTTTTACAGTGAAAACTGCAGGAACTTCAAACCGGCACTAGGAAACAGACTGAGAAAGCAGAGAAAAAGTGTCTCCTGCAAACCGTTCCCTTGGTGCTAGATGAACGAACGTATCTCCACTTGCTCAGTTCTGAGAGCTATGTGTGTGTGAAAGCCGTCCTTCACCTAGCTTGTTGGGAACACAAAGTTTCTTTTCAGTTGCAAAACCCACTCCATACATATATATGGGGAGGTACTAACTCCAACTCTGTTTTACAGTGAAAACTGCAGGAACTTCAAACCGGCACTAGGAAACAGACTGAGAAAGCAGAGAAAAAGTGTCTCCTGCAACCCGTTCCCTTGGTGCTAGATGAACGAACTTCTCTCCACTTGCTCAGTTCCGAGAGGTTAGCGTGTGTGAAAGCCGTCCTTCACCTAGCTTGTTGGGAACACAAAGTTTCTTTTCAGTTGCAAACTCCATTCCATACATATATATGGGGAGGTACTAGCTCCAACTCGCTTTTACAGTGAAAACTGCAGGAACTTCAAACCGGCACTAGGAAACAGACTGAGAAAGCAGAGAAAAAGTATCTCCTGCAAACCGTTCCCTTGGTGCTAGATGAACGAAAGTCTCTCCACTTGCTCAGTTCTGAGAGATAAGCGTGTGTGAAAGCCGTCCTTCACCTAGCTTGTTGGGAACACAAAGTTTCTTTTCAGTTGCAAACTCCATTCCATACATATATATGGGGAGGTACTAGCTCCAACCCGGTTTTACAGTGAAAACTGCAGGAACTTCAAACCGGCACTAGGAAACAGACTGAGAAAGCAGAGAAAAAGTGTCTCCTGCACACCGTTCCCTTTGTGCTAGATGAACGAACGTCTCTCCACTTGCTCAGTTCTGAGAGATAAGTGTGTGTGAAAGCCGTCCTTCACATAGCTTGTTGTGAACACAAAGTTTCTTTTCAGTTGCAAACTCCATTCCATACATATATATGGGGAGGTACAAGCTCCAAATCTGTTTCACAGAGAAAACTGCAGGAACTTCAAACCGGCACTAGGAAACAGACTGAGAAAGCAGAGAAAAAGTGTCTCCTGCAACCCGTTCCCTTGGTGCTAGATGAACGAACGTCTCTCCACTTGCTCAGTTCTGAGAGATATGTGTGTGTGAAAGCCATCCTTCAAGTAGCTTGTTGGGAACACAAACATTCTTTTCAGTTGCAAACTCCATTCCATACATATATATGGGGAGGTATTAGCTGCAACTCGGTTTTACAGTGAAAACTGCAGGAATTTCAAACCGGCACTAGGAAACAGACTGAGAAAGCAGAGAAAAAGTGTCTCTTGCAAACCGTTCCCTTGGTGCTAGATGAACGAACGTCTCTCCACTTGCTCAGTTCTGAGAGATAAGTGTGTGTGAAAGCCGTCCTTCACCTAACTTGTTGGGAACACTAAGTTTCTTTTCAGTTGCAAACTCCATTCCATACATATATATGGGGAGGTACAAGCTCCAACTCGGTTTCACAGTGAAAACTGCAGGAACTTCAAACCGGCACTAGGAAACAGACTGAGAAAGCAGAGAAAATGTGTCTCCTGCAAACCGTTCCCTTGGTGCTAGATGAACGAACGTCTCTCCACTTGCTCAGTTCTGAGAGATAAGTGTGTGTGAAAGCCGTCCTTCACGTATCTTGTTGGGAACACAAAGTTTCTTTTCAGTTGCAAACCCCATTCCATACATATATATGGGGAGGTACAAGCTCCAACCCGTTTTCACAGTGAAAACTGCAGGAAATTCAAACCGGCACTAGGAAACGGACTGAGAAAGCAGAGAAAAAGTGTCTCCTGCAAACCGTTCCCTTGGTGCTAGATGAACGAACGTCTCTCCACTTGCTAAGTTCTGAGAGATAAGTGTGTGTGAAAGCCGTCCTTCACCCAGCTTGTTGGGAACACAAAGTTCCTTTTCAGTTGCAAACTCCATTCCATACATATATATGGGGAGGTACAAGCTCCAACTCGGTTTCACAGTGAAAACTGCAGGAACTTCAAACCGGCACTAGGAAACAGACTGAGAAAGCAGAGAAAATGGGTCCCTGCAACCCGTTCCCTTGGTGCTAGATGAACGAACGTCTCTCCACTTGCTCAGTTCTGAGAGATAAGTGTGTGTGAAAGCCATCCTTCAACTAGCTTGTTGGGAACACAAACTTTCTTTTCAGATTCAAACTCCATTCCATACATATATATGGGGAGGTACTAGCTCCAACTCGGTTTTACAGTGAAAACTGCAGGAACTTCAAACCGGCACTAGGAAACAGACTGAGAAAGCAGAGAAAATATGTCTCCTGCAACTCGTTCCCTTGGTGCTAGATGAACGAAAGTCTCTCCACTTGCTCAGTTCTGAGAGATAAGCGTGTGTGAAAGCCGTCCTTCACCTAGCTTGTTGGGAACACAAAGTTTCTTTTCAGTTGCAAACTCCATTCCATACATATATATGGGGAGGTACTAGCTCCAACCCGGTTTTACAGTGAAAACTGCAGGAACTTCAAACCGGCACTAGGAAACAGACTGAGAAAGCAGAGAAAAAGTGTCTCCTGCACACCGTTCCCTTTGTGCTAGATGAACGAACGTCTCTCCACTTGCTCAGTTCTGAGAGATAAGTGTGTGTGAAAGCCGTCCTTCACATAGCTTGTTGTGAACACAAAGTTTCTTTTCAGTTGCAAACTCCATTCCATACATATATATGGGGAGGTACAAGCTCCAAATCTGTTTCACAGAGAAAACTGCAGGAACTTCAAACCGGCACTAGGAAACAGACTGAGAAAGCAGAGAAAAAGTGTCTCCTGCAACCCGTTCCCTTGGTGCTAGATGAACGAACGTCTCTCCACTTGCTCAGTTCTGAGAGATATGTGTGTGTGAAAGCCATCCTTCAAGTAGCTTGTTGGGAACACAAACATTCTTTTCAGTTGCAAACTCCATTCCATACATATATATGGGGAGGTATTAGCTGCAACTCGGTTTTACAGTGAAAACTGCAGGAATTTCAAACCGGCACTAGGAAACAGACTGAGAAAGCAGAGAAAAAGTGTCTCTTGCAAACCGTTCCCTTGGTGCTAGATGAACGAACGTCTCTCCACTTGCTCAGTTCTGAGAGATAAGTGTGTGTGAAAGCCGTCCTTCACCTAACTTGTTGGGAACACTAAGTTTCTTTTCAGTTGCAAACTCCATTCCATACATATATATGGGGAGGTACAAGCTCCAACTCGGTTTCACAGTGAAAACTGCAGGAACTTCAAACCGGCACTAGGAAACAGACTGAGAAAGCAGAGAAAATGTGTCTCCTGCAAACCGTTCCCTTGGTGCTAGATGAACGAACGTCTCTCCACTTGCTCAGTTCTGAGGGATAAGTGTGTGTGAAAGCCGTCCTTCACGTATCTTGTTGGGAACACAAAGTTTCTTTTCAGTTGCAAACCCCATTCCATACATATATATGGGGAGGTACAAGCTCCAACCCGTTTTCACAGTGAAAACTGCAGGAAATTCAAACCGGCACTAGGAAACGGACTGAGAAAGCAGAGAAAAAGTGTCTCCTGCAAACCGTTCCCTTGGTGCTAGATGAACGAACGTCTCTCCACTTGCTAAGTTCTGAGAGATAAGTGTGTGTGAAAGCCGTCCTTCACCCAGCTTGTTGGGAACACAAAGTTCCTTTTCAGTTGCAAACTCCATTCCATACATATATATGGGGAGGTACAAGCTCCAACTCGGTTTCACAGTGAAAACTGCAGGAACTTCAAACCGGCACTAGGAAACAGACTGAGAAAGCAGAGAAAATGGGTCCCTGCAACCCGTTCCCTTGGTGCTAGATGAACGAACGTCTCTCCACTTGCTCAGTTCTGAGAGATAAGTGTGTGTGAAAGCCATCCTTCAACTAGCTTGTTGGGAACACAAACTTTCTTTTCAGATTCAAACTCCATTCCATACATATATATGGGGAGGTACTAGCTCCAACTCGGTTTTACAGTGAAAACTGCAGGAACTTCAAACCGGCACTAGGAAACAGACTGAGAAAGCAGAGAAAATATGTCTCCTGCAACTCGTTCCCTTGGTGCTAGATGAACGAAAGTCTCTCCACTTGCTCAGTTCTGAGAGATAAGCGTGTGTGAAAGCCGTCCTTCACCTAGCTTGTTGGGAACACAAAGTTTCTTTTCAGTTGCAAACTCCATTCCATACATATATATGGGGAGGTACTAGCTCCAACCCGGTTTTACAGTGAAAACTGCAGGAACTTCAAACCGGCACTAGGAAACAGACTGAGAAAGCAGAGAAAAAGTGTCTCCTGCACACCGTTCCCTTTGTGCTAGATGAACGAACGTCTCTCCACTTGCTCAGTTCTGAGAGATAAGTGTGTGTGAAAGCCGTCCTTCACATAGCTTGTTGTGAACACAAAGTTTCTTTTCAGTTGCAAACTCCATTCCATACATATATATGGGGAGGTACAAGCTCCAAATCTGTTTCACAGAGAAAACTGCAGGAACTTCAAACCGGCACTAGGAAACAGACTGAGAAAGCAGAGAAAAAGTGTCTCCTGCAACCCGTTCCCTTGGTGCTAGATGAACGAACGTCTCTCCACTTGCTCAGTTCTGAGAGATATGTGTGTGTGAAAGCCATCCTTCAAGTAGCTTGTTGGGAACACAAACATTCTTTTCAGTTGCAAACTCCATTCCATACATATATATGGGGAGGTATTAGCTGCAACTCGGTTTTACAGTGAAAACTGCAGGAATTTCAAACCGGCACTAGGAAACAGACTGAGAAAGCAGAGAAAAAGTGTCTCTTGCAAACCGTTCCCTTGGTGCTAGATGAACGAACGTCTCTCCACTTGCTCAGTTCTGAGAGATAAGTGTGTGTGAAAGCCGTCCTTCACCTAACTTGTTGGGAACACTAAGTTTCTTTTCAGTTGCAAACTCCATTCCATACATATATATGGGGAGGTACAAGCTCCAACTCGGTTTCACAGTGAAAACTGCAGGAACTTCAAACCGGCACTAGGAAACAGACTGAGAAAGCAGAGAAAATGTGTCTCCTGCAAACCGTTCCCTTGGTGCTAGATGAACGAACGTCTCTCCACTTGCTCAGTTCTGAGAGATAAGTGTGTGTGAAAGCCGTCCTTCACGTATCTTGTTGGGAACACAAAGTTTCTTTTCAGTTGCAAACCCCATTCCATACATATATATGGGGAGGTACAAGCTCCAACCCGTTTTCACAGTGAAAACTGCAGGAAATTCAAACCGGCACTAGGAAACGGACTGAGAAAGCAGAGAAAAAGTGTCTCCTGCAAACCGTTCCCTTGGTGCTAGATGAACGAACGTCTCTCCACTTGCTAAGTTCTGAGAGATAAGTGTGTGTGAAAGCCGTCCTTCACCCAGCTTGTTGGGAACACAAAGTTCCTTTTCAGTTGCAAACTCCATTCCATACATATATATGGGGAGGTACAAGCTCCAACTCGGTTTCACAGTGAAAACTGCAGGAACTTCAAACCGGCACTAGGAAACAGACTGAGAAAGCAGAGAAAATGGGTCCCTGCAACCCGTTCCCTTGGTGCTAGATGAACGAACGTCTCTCCACTTGCTCAGTTCTGAGAGATAAGTGTGTGTGAAAGCCATCCTTCAACTAGCTTGTTGGGAACACAAACTTTCTTTTCAGATTCAAACTCCATTCCATACATATATATGGGGAGGTACTAGCTCCAACTCGGTTTTACAGTGAAAACTGCAGGAACTTCAAACCGGCACTAGGAAACAGACTGAGAAAGCAGAGAAAATATGTCTCCTGCAACTCGTTCCCTTGGTGCTAGATGAACGAAAGTCTCTCCACTTGCTCAGTTCTGAGAGATAAGCGTGTGTGAAAGCCGTCCTTCACCTAGCTTGTTGGGAACACAAAGTTTCTTTTCAGTTGCAAACTCCATTCCATACATATATATGGGGAGGTACTAGCTCCAACTCGGTTTTACAGTGAAAACTGCAGGAACTTCAAACAGGCACTAGGAAACAGACTGAGAAAGCAGAGAAAAAGTGTCTCCTGCAAAACGTTCCCTTGGTGCTAGATGAACGAACGTCTCTCCACTTGCTCAGTTCTGAGAGATAAGTGTGTGTGAAAGCCTTCCTTCACTTAGCTTGTTGTGAACACAAAGTTTCTTTTCAGTTGCAAACTCCATTCCATACATATATATGGGGAGGTACAAGCTCCAACTCTGTTTCACAGAGAAAACTGCAGGAACTTCAAACCGGCACTAGGAAACAGACTGAGAAAGCAGAGAAAAAGTGTCTCCTGCAACCCGTTCTCTTGGTGCTAGATGAACGAAGGTCTCTCCACTTGCTCAGTTCTGAGAGGTAAGTGTGTGTGAAAGCCATACTTCAACTAGCTTGTTGGGAACACAAACATTCTTTTCAGTTGCAAACCCCATTCCATACATATATATGGGGAGGTACAAGCTCCAACTCGGTTTCACAGTGAAAACTGCAGGAACGTCAAACCGGCACTAGGAAACAGACTGAGAAACCAGAGATAAAGTGTCTCCTGCAAACCGTTCCCTTGGTGCTAGATGAACGAACGTCTCTCCACTTGCTCAGTTCTGAGAGATAAGTGTGTGTGAAAGCCGTCCTTCACCTAGCTTGTTGGGAACACAAAGTTTCTTTTCAGTTGCAAACTCCATTCCATACATATATATGGGGAGGTAAAAGCTCCAACTCGGTTTCACAGTGAAAACTGCAGGAACTTCAAACCGGCACTAGGAAACAGTCTGAGAAAGCAGAGAAAATGTGTCTCCTGCAACCCGTTCCCTTGGTGCTAGATGAACGAACGTCTCTCCACTTGCTCAGTTCTGAGAGATAAGTGTGTGTGAAAGCCATCCTTCAACTAGCTTGTTGGGAACACAAAGTTTCTTTTCAGTTGCAAACTCCATTCCATACATATATAAGGGGTGGTACTAGCTCCAACTCGGTTTTACAGTGAAAACTGCAGGAACTTCAAACCGGCACTAGGAAACAGACTGAGAAAGCAGAGAAAATGTGTCTCCTGCAACTCGTTCCCTTGGTGATAGATGAACGAACGTATCTCCACTAGCTCAGTTCTGAGAGATAAGTGTGTGTGAAAGCCGTCCTTCACCTAGCTTGTTGGGAACACAAAGTTTCTTTTCAGTTGCAAAACCCACTCCATACATATATATGGGGAGGTACTAGCTCCAACTCTGTTTTACAGTGAAAACTGCAGGAACTTCAAACCGGCACTAGGAAACAGACTGAGAAAGCAGAGAAAAAGTGTCTCCTGCAACCCGTTCCCTTGGTGCTAAATGAACGAACTTCTCTCCACTTGCTCAGTTCCGAGAGTTTAGCGTGTGTGAAAGCCGTCCTTCACCTAGCTTGTTGGGAACACAAAGTTTCTTTTCAGTTGCAAACTCCATTCCATACATATATATGGGGAGGTACAAGCTCCAACTCGGTTTCACAGTGAAAACTGCAGGAACTTCAAACCGGCACTAGGAAACAGACTGAGAAAGCAGAGAAAAAGTGTCTCCAGCAAACAGTTCCCTTGGTGCTAAATGAACGAACGTCTCTCCACTTGCTCAGTTCTGAGAGATAAGCGTGTGTGAAAGCCGTCCTTCACCTAGCTTGTTGGGAACACAAAGTTTCTTTTCAGTTGCAAACTCCATTCCATACATATATAAGGGGAGGTACTAGCTTCAACTCGGTTTGACAGTGAAACCTGCAGGAACTTCAAACCGGAACTAGGAAACAGACTGAGAATGCAGAGAAAAAGTGTCTCCTGCAACCCGTTCCCTTGGTGCTAGATGAACGAACATCTCTCCACTTGCTCAGTTCTGAGGATATGTGTGTGTGAAAGCCGTCCTTCACCTAGCTTGTTGGGAACACAAAGTTTCTTTTCAGTTGCAAACTCCATTCCATACATATATATGGGGAGGTAGAAGCTCCAACTCGGTTTCACAGTGAAAACTGCAGGAACTTCAAACCGGCACTAGGAAACAGACTGAGAAAGCAGAGAAAATGTGTCTCCTGCAAACCGTTCCCTAGGTGCTAGATGAACGAACGTCTCTCCACTTGCTCAGTTCTGAGAGATAAGTGTGTGTGAAAGCCGTCCTTCACTTAGCTTGTTGTGAACACAAAGTTTCTTTTCAGTTGCAAACTCCATTCCATACATATATATGGGGAGGTACAAGCTCCAACTCTCTTTCACAGAGAAAACTGCAGGAACTTCATACCGGCACTAGGAAACAGACTGAGAAAGCAGAGAAAAAGTGTCTACTGCAACCCGTTCCCTTGGTGCTAGATGAACGAACGTCTCTCCAATTGCTCAGTTCTGAGAGATAAGTGTGTGTGAAAGCCATCCTTCAACTAGCTTGTTGGGAACACAAACATTCTTTTCAGATGCAAACCCCATTCCATACATATATATGGGGAGGTACTAGCTGCAACTCGGTTTTACAGTGAAAACTGCAGGAACTTCAAACCGGCACTAGGAAACAGACTGAGAAAGCAGAGAAAAAGTGTCCCTTGCAAACCGTTCCCTTGGTGCTAGATGAACGAACGTCTCTCCACTTGCTCAGTTCTGAGAGTTAAGTGTGTGTGAAAGCCGTCCTTCACCTAGCTTGTTGGGAACACAAAGTTTCTTTTCAGTTGCAAACACCAATCCATACATATATATGGGGAGATACTAGCTCCAACTCGGTTTTACAGTGAAAATTGCAGGAACTTCAAACCGGCACTAGGAAACAGACTGAGAAAGCAGAGAAAAAGTGTCTCCTGCAAACCGTTCCCTTTATGCTAGATGAACGAACGTCTCTCCACTTGCTCAGTTCTGAGAGATAAGTGTGTGTTAAAGCCATCCTTCACCTGGCTTGTTGGGAACACAAAGTTTCTTTTCAGTTGCAAACTCCATTCCATACATATATATGGGGAGGTACTAGCTCCAACTCGGTTTTACAGTGAAAACTGCAGGAACTTCAAACCGGCACTAGGAAACAGACTGAGAAAGCAGACAAAATGTGTCTCCTGCAAAACGTTCCCTTGGTGCTAGATGAACGAACGTCTCTCCACTTGCTCAGTTCTGAGAGATAAGTGTGTGTGAAAGCCGTCCTTCACTTAGCTTGTTGTGAACACAAAGTTTCTTTTCAGTTGCAAACTCCATTCCATACATATATATGGGGAGGTACAAGCTCCAACTCTGTTTCACAGAGAAAACTGCAGGAACTTCAAACCGGCACTAGGAAACAGACTGAGAAAGCAGAGAAAACGTGTCTCCTGCAACCCGTTCTCTTGGTGCTAGATGAACGAAGGTCTCTCCACTTGCTCAGTTCTGAGAAGTAAGTGTGTGTGAAAGCCATACTTCAACTAGCTTGTTGGGAACACAAACATTCTTTTCAGTTGCAAACCCCATTCCATACATATATATGGGGAGGTACAAGCTCCAACTCGGTTTCACAGTGAAAACTGCAGGAACTTCAAACCGGCACTAGGAAACAGACTGAGAAACCAGAGATAAAGTGTCTCCTGCAAACCGTTCCCTTGGTGCTAGATGAACGAACGTCTCTCCACTTGCTCAGTTCTGAGAGATAAGTGTGTGTGAAAGCCGTCCTTCACCTAGCTTGTTGGGAACACAAAGTTTCTTTTCAGTTGCAAACTTCATTCCATACATATATAAGGGGAGGTACTAGCTCCAACTCGGTTTGACAGTGAAAACTGGAGGAACTTCAAACCGGAACTAGGAAACAGACTGAGAATGCAGAGAAAAAGTGTCTCCTGCAACCCGTTCCCTTGGTGCTAGATGAACGAACGTCTCTCCACTTGCTCAGTTCTGAGAGATAAGTGTGTGTGAAAGCCGTCCTTCAACTAGCTTGTTGGGAACACGAAGTTTCTTTTCAGTTGCAAACTCCATTCCATACATATATATGGGGAGGTAAAAGCTCCAACTCGGTTTCACAGTGAAAACTGCAGGAACTTCAAACCGGCACTAGGAAACAGTCTGAGAAAGCAGAGAAAATGTGTCTCCTGCAACCCGTTCCCTTGGTGCTAGATGAACGAACGTCTCTCCACTTGCTCAGTTCTGAGAGATAAGTGTGTGTGAAAGCCATCCTTCAACTAGCTTGTTGGGAACACAAAGTTTCTTTTCAGTTGCAAACTCCATTCCATACATATATATGGGGTGGTACTAGCTCCAACTCGGTTTTACAGTGAAAACTGCAGGAACTTCAAACCGGCACTAGGAAACAGACTGAGAAAGCAGAGAAAATGTGTCTCCTGCAACTCGTTCCCTTAGTGCTAGATGAACGAACGTATCTCCACTTGCTCAGTTCTGAGAGATAAGTGTGTGTGAAAGCCGTCCTTCACCTAGCTTGTTGGGAACACAAAGTTTCTTTTCAGTTGCAAAACCCACTCCATACATATATATGGGGAGGTACTAGCTAAAACTCTGTTTTACAGTGAAAACTGCAGGAACTTCAAACCGGCACTAGGAAACAGACTGAGAAAGCAGAGAAAATGTGTCTCCTGCAACCCGTTCCCTTGGTGCTAGATGAACGAACTTCTCTCCACTTGCTCAGTTCCGAGAGATTAGCGTGTGTGAAAGCCGTCCTTCACCTAGCTTGTTGGGAACACAAAGTTTCTTTTCAGTTGCAAACTCCATTCCATACATATATATGGGGAGGTACTAGCTCCAACTCGGTTTTACAGTGAAAACTGCAGGAACTTCAAACCGGCACTAGGAAACAGACTGAGAAAGCAGAGAAAAAGTGTCTCCAGCAAACAGTTCCCTTGGTGCTAAATGAACGAACGTCTCTCCACTTGCTCAGTTCTGAGTGATAAGCGTGTGTGAAAGCCGTCCTTCACCTAGCTTGTTGGGAACACAAAGTTTCTTTTCAGTTGCAAACTCCATTCCATACATATATAAGGGGAGGTACTAGCTTCAACTCGGTTTGACAGTGAAACCTGCAGGAACTTCAAACCGGAACTAGGAAACAGACTGAGAATGCAGAGAAAAAGTGTCTCCTGCAACCCGTTCCCTTGGTGCTAGATGAACGAACATCTCTCCACTTGCTCAGTTCTGAGAACATGTGTGTGTGAAAGCCGTCCTTCACCTAGCTTGTTGGGAACACAAAGTTTCTTTTCAGTTGCAAACTCCATTCCATACATATATATGGGGAGGTAGAAGCTCCAACTCGGTTTCACAGTGAAAACTGCAGGAACGTCAAACCGGCACTAGGAAACAGACTGAGAAAGCAGAGAAAATGTGTCTCCTGCAAACCGTTCCCTAGGTGCTAGATGAACGAACGTCTCTCCACTTGCTCAGTTCTGAGAGATAAGTGTGTGTGAAAGCCGTCCTTCACTTAGCTTGTTGTGAACACTAAGTTTCTTTTCAGTTGCAAACTCCATTCCATACATATATATGGGGAGGTACAATCTCCAACTCTCTTTCACAGAGAAAACTGCAGGAACTTCAAACCGGCACTAGGAAACAGACTGAGAAAGCAGAGAAAAAGTGTCTCCTGCAACCCGTTCCCTTGGTGCTAGATGAACGAACGTCTCTCCACTTGCTCAGTTCTGAGAGATAAGTGTGTGTGAAAGCCATCCTTCAACTAGCTTGTTGGGAACACAAACATTCTTTTCAGTTGCAAACCCCATTCCATACATATATATGGGGAGGTACTAGCTGCAACTCGGTTTTACAGTGAAAACTGCAGGAACTTCAAACCGGCACTAGGAAACAGACTGAGAAAGCAGAGAAAAAATGTCTTCTGCAAACCGTTCCCTTGGTGCTAGATGAACGAACGTCTCTCCACTTGCTCAGTTCTGAGAGATAAGTGTGTGTGAAGGCCGTCCTTCAACTAGCTTGTTGGGAACACAAAGTTACTTTTCAGATGCAAACTCCATTCCATACATATATATGGGGAGGTACAAGCTCCAACTCGGTTTTACAGTGAAAACTGCAGGAACTTCAAGACGGCACTAGGAAAAAGACTGAGAAAGCAGAGAAAAAGTGTCTCGTGCAAACCGTTCCATTGGTGCTAGATGAACGAAAGTCTCTCCACTTGCTCAGTTCTGAGAGATAAGTGTGTGTGAAAGCCGTCCTTCACCTAACTTGTTGGGAACACAAAGTTTCTTTTCAGTTGCAAACTCCATTCCATACATATATATGGGGAGGTACAAACTCCTACTCGGTTTCACAGTGAAAACTGCAGGAACTTCAAACCGGCACTAGGAAACAGACTGAGATAGCAGAGAAATGTGTCTCCTGCAAACCGTTCCCTTGGTGCTAGATGAACGAACGTCTCTCCACTTGCTCAGTTCTGAGGGATAAGTGTGTGTGAAAGCCGTCCTTCACGTAGCTTGTTGGGAACACAAAGTTTCTTTTCAGTTGCAAACTCCATTCCATACATATATATGGGGAGTTACAAGCTCCAACTCGTTTTCACAGTGAAAACTGCAGGAACTTCAAACCGGCTCTAGGAAACAGACTGAGAAAGAAGAGAAAATGTGTCTCCTGCAACCCGTTCCCTTGATGCTAGATGAACGAACGTCTCTCCACTTGCTCAGTTCTGAGAGATAAGTGTGTGTTACAGCCATCCTTCAACTAGCTTGTTGGGAACACAAAGTTTCTTTTCAGTTGCAAACTCCATTCCATACATATATATGGGGAGGTACAAGCTCCAACTCTGTTTCACAGAGAAAACTGCAGGAACTTCAAACCGGCACTGGGAAACAGACTGAGAAAGCAGAGAAAAAGTGTCTCCTGCAAACCGTTCCCTTGGTGCTAGATGAACGAACGTCTCTCCACTTGCTCAGTTCTGAGAGATAAATGTGTGTGAAAGCCGTCCTTCACCTAGCTTGTTGAGAACACAAAGTTTCTTTTCAGTTGCAAACTCCATTCCATACATATATATGGGGAGGTACAAGCTCCAACTCGGTTTCACAGTGAAAACTGCAGGAACTTCATACCGGCACTAGGAAACAGACTGAGAAAGCAGAGAAAATGTGTCTCCTGCAACCCGTTCCCTTGGTGCTAGATGAACGAACTTCTCTCCACTTGCTCAGTTCCGAGAGATTAGCGTGTGTGAAAGCCGTACTTCACCTAGCTTGTTGGGAACACAAAGTTTCTTTTCAGTTGCAAACTCCATTCCACACATATATATGGGGAGGTACTAGCTCCAACTCGGTTTTACAGTGAAAACTGCAGGAACTTCAAACCGGCACTAGGAAACAGACTGAGGAAGCAGAGAAAAAGTGTCTCCTGCAAACCGTTCACTTGGTGCTAGATGAACGAACGTCTCTTCACTTGCTCAGTTCTGAGAGATAAGCGTGTGTGAAAGCCGTCCTTCACCTAGCTTGTTGGGAACACAAAGTTTCTTTTCAGTTGCAAACTCCATTCCATACATATATATGGGGAGGTACTAGCTCCAAATCTTTTTTACAGTGAAAACTGCAGGAAATTCAAACCGGCACTAGGAAACAGACTGAGAAAGCAGAGAAAAAGTGTCTCCTGCAAACCGTTCCCTTGGTGCTAGATGAACGAACGTCTCTCCACTTGCCCAGTTCTGAGAGTTTAGTGTGTGTGGTAGCCGTCCTTCACCTAGCTTGTTGGGAACACAAAGTTTCTTTTCAGTTGCAAACTCCATTCCATACATATATATGGGGAGGTACAAGCTCCAACTCGGTTTCACAGAGAAAACTGCAGGAACTTCAAACCGGCACTAGGAAACAGCCTGAGAAAGCAGAGAAAAAGTGTCTCCTGCAACCCGTTCCCTTGGTGCTAGATGAACGAACGTCTCTCCACTTGCTCAGTTCTGAGAGTTAAGTGAGTGTGAAAGAAGTACTTCACCTAGCTTGATGGGAATACAAAGTTTCTTTTCAGTTGCAAACTCCATTCCATACATATATATGGGGAGGTACAAGCTCCAACACGCTATTACAGTGAAAACTGCAGGAACTTCAAACCGGCACTAGGAAACAGACTGAGAAAGAAGGGAAAAAGTGAATCCTGCAACCAGTTCCCTTGGTGCTAGATGAACGAACGTCTCTCCACTTGCTCAGTTCTGAGAGATAATTGTGTGTGAAAGCCGTCCTTCAACTAGCTTGTTGGGAACGCAAAGTTACTTTTTAGTTGCAAACTCCATTCCATACATATATATGGGTAGGTACAAGCTCCAACTCGGTTTTACAGTGAAAACTGCAGGAACTTCAAACTGGCACTAGGAAACAGACTGAAAAAGCAGAGAAATAGTGTCTCCTGCAACCCGTTCCCTTGGTGCTAGATGAACGAACGTCTCTCCACTTGCTCAGTTCTGAGAGTTAAGTGTGTGTGAAAGCCGTCCTTCAACTAGCTTGTTTTGAACACAAAGTTTCTTTTCAGTTGCAAACTCCATTCCATACATATATATGGGGATGTACTAGCTCCAACTCTGTTTTACAGTGAAAACTGCAGGAACTTCAAACGGGCACTAGGAAACAGACTGAGAATACAGAGAAAAAGTGTCTCCTGCAACCCGTTCCCTTGGTGCTAGATGAACGAACGTCTCTCCACTTGCTCAGTTCTGAGAGATAAGTGTGTGTGAAAGCCGTCCTTCAACTAGCTTGTTGGGAACACAAAGTTTCTTTTCAGTTGCAAACTCCATTCCATACATATATATGGGTAGGTACTAGCTCCAACTTGGTTTTACAGTGAAAACTGCAGGAACTTCAAACCGGAACTAGGAAACATACCTAGAAAGCACAGAAAAAGTGTCTCCTGCAACCCGTTCCCTTGGTGCTAGATGAACGAATGTCTCTCCACTTGCTCAGTTCTGAGTGATAAGTGAGTGTGAAGGAAGTCCTTCACCTAGCTTGATGGGAACACAAAGTTTCTTTTCAGTTGCAAACTTCATTCCATACATATATATGGGGAGGTACAAGCTCCAACACAGTATTACAGTGAAAACTGCAGGAACTTCAAACCGGCACTAGGAAACAGCCTGAGAAAGCAGAGAAAAAGTGTCTCCTGCAACCCGTTCCCTTGGTGCTAGATGAACGAACGTCTCTCCTCTTGCTCAGTTCTGAGGGATAAGTGAGTGTGAAAGCCGTCCTTCACCTAGCTTGATGGGAACACAAAGTTTCTTTTCAGTTGCAAACTCCATTCCATACATATATATGGGGAGGTAAAATCTCCAACACGGTATTACAGTGAAAACTGCAGGAACTTCAAACCGGCACTAGGAAACAGACTGAGAAAGCAGGGAAAAATTGACTCCTGCAACCAGTTCCCTTGGTGCTAGATGAACGAACGTCTCTCCACTTGCTCAGTTCTGAGAGATAAGTGTGTGTGAAAGCCGTCCTTCAAATAGCTTGTTGGGAACACAAAGTTTCTTTTCAGTTGCAAACTCCATTCCATACATATATATGGGTAGGTACTAGCTCCAACTTGGTTTTACAGTGAAAACTGCAGGAACTTCAAACCGGCACTAGGAAACAGACCTAGAAAGCAGAGAAAAAGTGTCTCCTGCAACCCGTTCCCTTGGTGCTAGATGAACGAACGTCTCACCACTTGCTCAGTTCTGAGTGATAATTGAGTGTGAAGGAAGTCCTTCACCTAGCTTGATGGGAACACAAAGTTTCTTTTCAGTTGCAAACTTCATTCCATACATATATATGGGGAGGTACAAGCTCCAACACAGTATTACAGTGAAAACTGCAGGAACTTCAAACCGGCACTAGGAAACAGACTGAGAAAGCAGAGAAATAGTGTCACCTGCAACCCATTCCCTTGGTGCTAGATGAACGAACGTCTATCCACTTGCTTAGTTCTGAGAGATAATTGTGTGTGAAAGCCGTCCTTCACCTAGCTTGTTGGGAACACAAAGTTTCTTTTCAGTTGCAAACTCCATTCCATACATATATACGGGTAGGAACTAGCTCCAACTCGGTTTTACAGTGAAAACTGCAGGAACTTCAAACTGGCACTAGGAAACAGACTGAAAAAGCAGAGAAATAGTGTCTCCTGCAACCCGTTCCCCTGGTGCTAGATGAACGAACGTCTCTCCACTTGCTCAGTTCTGAGAGTTAAGTGTGTGTGAAAGCCGTCCTTCAACTAGCTTGTTTTGAACACAAAGTTTCTTTTCAGTTGCAAACTCCATTCCATACATATATATGGGGATGTACTAGCTCCAACTCTGTTTTACAGTGAAAACTGCAGGAACTTCAAACGGGCACTAGGAAACAGACTGAGAATACAGAGAAAAAGTGTCTCCTGCAACCCGTTCCCTTGGTGCTAGATGAACGAACGTCTCTCTACTTGCTCAGTTCTGAGAGATAAGTGTGTGTGAAAGCCGTCCCTCAACTAGCTTGTTGGGAACACAAAGTTTCTTTTCAGTTGCAAACTCCACTCCATCCATATATATGGGAGGTACTTGCTCCAACTCGGTTTGACAGTGAAAACTGCAGGAAATTCAAACCGGCACTAGGAAACAGACTGAGAAAGCAGAGAAAAAGTGTCTCATGCAACCCGTTCCCTTGGTGCTATATGAACGAAAGTCTCTCCACCTGCTCAGTTCTGAGAGATAAGTGTGTGTGAAAGCCGTCCTTCACCTAGCTTGTTGGGAACACAAAGTTTCTTTTCAGTTGCAAACACCACTCCATCCATATATATGGGGAGGTACTAGCTCCAACACGGTTTTACAGTGAAAACTGCAGGAACTTCAAACCGGCACTCGGAAACATAGTGAGAAAGCAGAGAAAAAGTGTCTCATGCAAAACGTTCCCTTGGTGCTAGATGAAGGAACGTCTCTCCACTTGCTCAGTTCTGAGAGATAAGTGTGTGTGAAAGCCGTCCTTCACCTAGCTTGTTGGGAACACAAATTTTATTTTCAGTTGCAAACTCCATTCCATACATATATATGGGAAGGTACTAGCTCCAACTCGATTTTACAGTGAAAACTGCAGGAACTTCAAACCGGCACTAAGAAACAGACTGAGAAAGCACAGAAAAAGTGTCTCCTGCAACCCGTTCCCTTGGTGCTAGATGAACGAACGTCTCTCCACCTGCTCAGTTCTGAGAGATAAGTGTGTGTGAAAGCCGTACTTCACCTAGCTTGTTGGGAACACAAAGTTTCTTTTCATTTGCAAACTCCACTCCTTCCATATATATGGGGAGGTACTAGCTCCAACACGGTTTGACAGTGAAAACTGCAATAACTTCAAACCGGCACTAGGAAACAGAATGGATAGCAGAGAAAAAGTGTCCCCTGCAACCCGTTCCCTTGGTGCTAGATGAACGAACGTCTCTCCACTTGCTCAGTTCTGAGATATAAGTGTGTGTGAAAGCCGTCCTTCACCTAGCTTGTTGGGAACACAAAGTTTCTTTTCAGTTGCAAACTCCACTCCATCCATATATATGTTGAGGTACTAGCTCCAATTCGGTTTGACAGTGAAAACTGCAGGAACTTCAAACCAGCACTAGGAAACAGACTGAGAAAGCAGAGAAAAAGTGTCTCCTGCAACACGTTCCCTTGGTGCTAGATGAACGAACGTCTCTCCACTTTCTCAGTTCTGAGAGATAAGTGAGTGTGAAAGCCGTCCTTCACCTAGATTGATGGGAACACAAAGTTTCTTTTCAGTTGCAAACTCCATTCCATACATATATATGGGGAGGTACAAGCTCCAACACGGTATTACAGTGAAAACTGCAGGAACTTCAACCCGGCACTAGGAAACAGACTGAGAAAGCAGGGAAAAAGTGACTCCTGCAACCAGTTCCCTTGGTGCTAGATGAACGAACGTCTCTCCACTTGCTCAGTTCTGAGAGATAAGTGTGTTTGAAAGCCGTCCTTCAACTAGCTTGTTGGGAACGCAAAGTTTGTTTTCAGTTGCAAACTCCATTCCATACATATATATGGGTAGGTACTAGCTCCAACTCGGTTTTACAGTGAAAACTGCAGGAACTTCAAACCAGCACTAGGAAACAGACTGAGAAAGCAGAGAAATAGTGTCTCCTGCAACCCATTCCCTTGGTGCTAGATGAACGAACGTCTCTCCACTTGCTCAGTTCTGATAGATAATTGTGTGTGAAAGCCGTCCTTCACCTAACTTGTTGGGAACACAAAGTTTCTTTTCAGTTGCAAACTCCACTCCATCCATATATATGGGGAGGTACCAGCTCCAACTCGGTTTGACAGTGAAAACTGCAGGAAATTCAAACCGGCACTAGGAAACAGACTGAGAAAGCAGAGAAAAAGTGTCTCATGCAACCCGTTCCCTTGGTGCTATATGAACGAAAGTCTCTCCACCTGCTCAGTTCTGAGAGATAAGTGTGTGTGAAAGCCGTCCTTCACCTAGCTTGTTGGGAACACAAAGTTTCTTTTCAGTTGCAAACACCATTCCATCCATATATATGGGGAGGTACTAGCTCCAACTCGGTTTTACAGTGAAAACTGCAGGAACTTCAAACCGGCACTAGGAAACATAGTGAGAAAGCAGAGAAAAAGTGTCTCATGCAAAACGTTCCCTTGGTGCTAGATGAACGAACGTCTCTCCACTTGCTCAGTTCTGAGAGATAAGTGTGTGTGAAAGCCGTCCTTCACCTAGCTTGTTGGGAACACAAAGTTTATTTTCAGTTGCAAACTCCATTCCATACATATATATGGGAAGGTACTAGCTCCAACTCGGTTTTACAGTGAAAACTGCAGGAAATTCAAACCGGCACTAGGAAACATAGTGAGAAAGCAGAGAAAATGTGTCTCATGCAAAACGTTCCCTTGGTGCTAGATGAACGAACGTCTCTCCACCTGCTCAGTTCTGAGAGATAAGTGTGTGTGAAAGCCGTACTTCACCTAGCTTGTTGGGAACACAAAGTTTCTTTTCAGTTGCAAACTCCACTCCTTCCATATATATGGGGAGGTACTAGCTCCAACACGGTTTGACAGTGAAAACTGCAGGAAATTCAAACCGGCACTAGGAAACAGACTGAGAAAGCAGAGAAAAAGTGTCTCATGCAACCCGTTCCCTTGATGCTATATGAACGAAAGTCTCTCCACCTGCTCAGTTCTGAGAGATAAGTGTGTGTGAAAGCCGTCCTTCACCTAGCTTGTTGGGAACACAAAGTTTCTTTTCAGTTGCAAACACCACTCCATCCATATATATGGGGAGGTACTAGCTCCAACACGGTTTTACAGTGAAAACTGCAGGAACTTCAAACCGGCACTCGGAAACATAGTGAGAAAGCAGAGAAAAAGTGTCTCATGCAAAACGTTCCCTTGGTGCTAGATGAAGGAACGTCTCTCCACTTGCTCAGTTCTGAGAGATAAGTGTGTGTGAAAGCCGTCCTTCACCTAGCTTGTTGGGAACACAAAGTTTATTTTCAGTTGCAAACTCCATCCAATACATATATATGGGAAGGTACTAGCTCCAACTCGGTTTTACAGTGAAAACTGCAGGAACTTCAAACCGGCACTAAGAAACAGACTGAGAAAGCACAGAAAAAGTGTCTCCTGCAACCCGTTCCCTTGGTGCTAGATGAACGAACGTCTCTCCACCTGCTCAGTTCTGAGAGATAAGTGTGTGTGAAAGCCGTACTTCACCTAGCTTGTTGGGAACACAAAGTTTCTTTTCATTTGCAAACTCCACTCCTTCCATATATATGGGGAGGTACTAGCTCCAACACGGTTTGACAGTGAAAACTGCAATAACTTCAAACCGGCACTAGGAAACAGAATGGAAAGCAGAGAAAAAGTGTCCCCTGCAACCCGTTCCCTTGGTGCTAGATGAACGAACGTCTCTCCACTTGCTCAGTTCTGAGAGATAAGTGTGTGTGAAAGCCGTCCTTCAAATAGCTTGTTGGGAACACAAAGTTTCTTTTCAGTTGCAAACTCCATTCCATACATATATATGGGTAGGTACTAGCTCCAACTTGGTTTTACAGTGAAAACTGCAGGAACTTCAAACCGGCACTAGGAAACAGACCTAGAAAGCAGAGAAAAAGTGTCTCCTGCAACCCGTTCCCTTGGTGCTAGATGAACGAACGTCTCACCACTTGCTCAGTTCTGAGTGATAATTGAGTGTGAAGGAAGTCCTTCACCTAGCTTGATGGGAACACAAAGTTTCTTTTCAGTTGCAAACTTCATTCCATACATATATATGGGGAGGTACAAGCTCCAACACAGTATTACAGTGAAAACTGCAGGAACTTCAAACCGGCACTAGGAAACAGACTGAGAAAGCAGAGAAATAGTGTCACCTGCAACCCATTCCCTTGGTGCTAGATGAACGAACGTCTCTCCACTTGCTTAGTTCTGAGAGATAATTGTGTGTGAAAGCCGTCCTTCACCTAGCTTGTTGGGAACACAAAGTTTCTTTTCAGTTGCAAACTCCATTCCATACATATATACGGGTAGGAACTAGCTCCAACTCGGTTTTACAGTGAAAACTGCAGGAACTTCAAACTGGCACTAGGAAACAGACTGAAAAAGCAGAGAAATAGTGTCTCCTGCAACCCGTTCCCCTGGTGCTAGATGAACGAACGTCTATCCACTTGCTCAGTTCTGAGAGTTAAGTGTGTGTGAAAGCCGTCCTTCAACTAGCTTGTTTTGAACACAAAGTTTCTTTTCAGTTGCAAACTCCATTCCATACATATATATGGGGATGTACTAGCTCCAACTCTGTTTTACAGTGAAAACTGCAGGAACTTCAAACGGGCACTAGGAAACAGACTGAGAATACAGAGAAAAAGTGTCTCCTGCAACCCGTTCCCTTGGTGCTAGATGAACGAACGTCTCTCTACTTGCTCAGTTCTGAGAGATAAGTGTGTGTGAAAGCCGTCCCTCAACTAGCTTGTTGGGAACACAAAGTTTCTTTTCAGTTGCAAACTCCACTCCATCCATATATATGGGAGGTACTTGCTCCAACTCGGTTTGACAGTGAAAACTGCAGGAAATTCAAACCGGCACTAGGAAACAGACTGAGAAAGCAGAGAAAAAGTGTCTCATGCAACCCGTTCCCTTGGTGCTATATGAACGAAAGTCTCTCCACCTGCTCAGTTCTGAGAGATAAGTGTGTGTGAAAGCCGTCCTTCACCTAGCTTGTTGGGAACACAAAGTTTCTTTTCAGTTGCTAACACCACTCCATCCATATATATGGGGAGGTACTAGCTCCAACACGGTTTTACAGTGAAAACTGCAGGAACTTCAAACCGGCACTCGGAAACATAGTGAGAAAGCAGAGAAAAAGTGTCTCATGCAAAACGTTCCCTTGGTGCTAGATGAAGGAACGTCTCTCCACTTGCTCAGTTCTGAGAGATAAGTGTGTGTGAAAGCCGTCCTTCACCTAGCTTGTTGGGAACACAAAGTTTATTTTCAGTTGCAAACTCCATTCCATACATATATATGGGAAGGTACTAGCTCCAACTCGGTTTTACAGTGAAAACTGCAGGAACTTCAAACCGGCACTAAGAAACAGACTGAGAAAGCACAGAAAAAGTGTCTCCTGCAACCCGTTCCCTTGGTGCTAGATGAACGAACGTCTCTCCACCTGCTCAGTTCTGAGAGATAAGTGTGTGTGAAAGCCGTACTTCACCTAGCTTGTTGGGAACACAAAGTTTCTTTTCATTTGCAAACTCCACACCTTCCATATATATGGGGAGGTACTAGCTCCAACACGGTTTGACAGTGAAAACTGCAATAACTTCAAACCGGCACTAGGAAACAGAATGGATAGCAGAGAAAAAGTGTCCCCTGCAACCCGTTCCCTTGGTGCTAGATGAACGAACGTCTCTCCACTTGCTCAGTTCTGAGATATAAGTGTGTGTGAAAGCCGTCCTTCACCTAGCTTGTTGGGAACACAAAGTTTCTTTTCAGTTGCAAACTCCACTCCATCCATATATATGGTGAGGTACTAGCTCCAATTCGGTTTGACAGTGAAAACTGCAGGAACTTCAAACCAGCACTAGGAAACAGACTGAGAAAGCAGAGAAAAAGTGTCTCCTGCAACACGTTCCCTTGGTGCTAGATGAACGAACGTCTCTCCACTTTCTCAGTTCTGAGAGATAAGTGAGTGTGAAAGCCGTCCTTCAACTAGATTGATGGGAACACAAAGTTTCTTTTCAGTTGCAAACTCCATTCCATACATATATATGGGGAGGTACAAGCTCCAACACGGTATTACAGTGAAAACTGCAGGAACTTCAACCCGGCACTAGGAAACAGACTGAGAAAGCAGGGAAAAAGTGACTCCTGCAACCAGTTCCCTTGGTGCTAGATGAACGAACGTCTCTCCACTTGCTCAGTTCTGAGAGATAAGTGTGTTTGAAAGCCGTCCTTCAACTAGCTTGTTGGGAACGCAAAGTTTGTTTTCAGTTGCAAACTCCATTCCATACATATATATGGGTAGGTACTAGCTCCAACTCGGTTTTACAGTGAAAACTGCAGGAACTTCAAACCAGCACTAGGAAACAGACTGAGAAAGCAGAGAAATAGTGTCTCCTGCAACCCATTCCCTTGGTGCTAGATGAACGAACGTCTCTCCACTTGCTCAGTTCTGAGAGATAATTGTGTGTGAAAGCCGTCCTTCACCTAACTTGTTGGGAACACAAAGTTTCTTTTCAGTTGCAAACTCCACTCCATCCATATATATGGGGAGGTACCAGCTCCAACTCGGTTTGACAGTGAAAACTGCAGGAAATTCAAACCGGCACTAGGAAACAGACTGAGAAAGCAGAGAAAAAGTGTCTCATGCAACCCGTTCCCTTGGTGCTATATGAACGAAAGTCTCTCCACCTGCTCAGTTCTGAGAGATAAGTGTGTGTGAAAGCCGTCCTTCACCTAGCTTGTTGGGAACACAAAGTTTCTTTTCAGTTGCAAACACCATTCCATCCATATATATGGGGAGGTACTAGCTCCAACTCGGTTTTACAGTGAAAACTGCAGGAACTTCAAACCGGCACTAGGAAACATAGTGAGAAAGCAGAGAAAAAGTGTCTCATGCAAAACGTTCCCTTGGTGCTAGATGAACGAACGTCTCTCCACTTGCTCAGTTCTGAGAGATAAGTGTGTGTGAAAGCCGTCCTTCACCTAGCTTGTTGGGAACACAAAGTTTATTTTCAGTTGCAAACTCCATTCCATACATATATATGGGAAGGTACTAGCTCCAACTCGGTTTTACAGTGAAAACTGCAGGAAATTCAAACCGGCACTAGGAAACATAGTGAGAAAGCAGAGAAAATGTGTCTCATGCAAAACGTTCCCTTGGTGCTAGATGAACGAACGTCTCTCCACCTGCTCAGTTCTGAGAGATAAGTGTGTGTGAAAGCCGTACTTCACCTAGCTTGTTGGGAACACAAAGTTTCTTTTCAGTTGCAAACTCCACTCCTTCCATATATATGGGGAGGTACTAGCTCCAACACGGTTTGACAGTGAAAACTGCAGGAAATTCAAACCGGCACTAGGAAACAGACTGAGAAAGCAGAGAAAAAGTGTCTCATGCAACCCGTTCCCTTGATGCTATATGAACGAAAGTCTCTCCACCTGCTCAGTTCTGAGAGATAAGTGTGTGTGAAAGCCGTCCTTCACCTAGCTTGTTGGGAACACAAAGTTTCTTTTCAGTTGCAAACACCACTCCATCCATATATATGGGGAGGTACTAGCTCCAACACGGTTTTACAGTGAAAACTGCAGGAACTTCAAACCGGCACTCGGAAACATAGTGAGAAAGCAGAGAAAAAGTGTCTCATGCAAAACGTTCCCTTGGTGCTAGATGAAGGAACGTCTCTCCACTTGCTCAGTTCTGAGAGTTAAGTGTGTGTGAAAGCCGTCCTTCACCTAGCTTGTTGGGAACACAAAGTTTATTTTCAGTTGCAAACTCCATCCAATACATATATATGGGAAGGTACTAGCTCCAACTCGGTTTTACAGTGAAAACTGCAGGAACTTCAAACCGGCACTAAGAAACAGACTGAGAAAGCACAGAAAAAGTGTCTCCTGCAACCCGTTCCCTTGGTGCTAGATGAACGAACGTCTCTCCACCTGCTCAGTTCTGAGAGATAAGTGTGTGTGAAAGCCGTACTTCACCTAGCTTGTTGGGAACACAAAGTTTCTTTTCATTTGCAAACTCCACTCCTTCCATATATATGGGGAGGTACTAGCTCCAACACGGTTTGACAGTGAAAACTGCAATAACTTCAAACCGGCACTAGGAAACAGAATGGAAAGCAGAGAAAAAGTGTCCCCTGCAACCCGTTCCCTTGGTGCTAGATGAACGAACGTCTCTCCACTTTCTCAGTTCTGAGAGATAAGTGAGTGTGAAAGCCGTCCTTCACCTAGATTGATGGGAACACAAAGTTTCTTTTCAGTTGCAAACTCCATTCCATACATATATATGGGGAGGTACAAGCTCCAACACGTTATTACAGTGAAAACTGCAGGAACTTCAACCCGGCACTAGGAAACAGACTGAGAAAGCAGGGAAAAAGTGACTCCTGCAACCAGTTCCCTTGGTGCTAGATGAACGAACGTCTCTCCACTTGCTCAGTTCTGAGAGATAAGTGTGTTTGAAAGCCGTCCTTCAACTAGCTTGTTGGGAACGCAAAGTTTGTTTTCAGTTGCAAACTCCATTCCATACATATATATGGGTAGGTACTAGCTCCAACTCGGTTTTACAGTGAAAACTGCAGGAACTTCAAACCGGCACTAGGAAACAGACTGAGAAAGCAGAGAAATAGTGTCTCCTGCAACCCATTCCCTTGGTGCTAGATGAACGAACGTCTCTCCACTTGCTCAGTTCTGAGAGATAATTGTGTGTGAAAGCCGTCCTTCACCTAACTTGTTGGGAACACAAAGTTTCTTTTCAGTTGCAAACTCCATTCCATACATATATACGGGTAGGTACTAGCTCCAACTCGGTTTTACAGTGAAAACTGCAGGAACTTCAAACTGGCACTAGGAAACAGACTGAAAAAGCAGAGAAATAGTGTCTCCTGCAACCCGTTCCCTTGGTGCTAGATGAACGAACGACTCTCCACTTGCTCAGTTCTGAGAGTTAAGTGTGTGTGAAAGCCGTCCTTCAACTAGCTTGTTTTGAACACAAAGTTTCTTTTCAGTTGCAAACTCCATTCCATACATATATATGGGAATGTACTAGCTCCAACTCTGTTTTACAGTGAAAACTGCAGGAACTTCAAACGGGCACTAGGAAACAGACTGAGAATACAGAGAAAAAGTGTCTCCTGCAACCCGTTCCCTTGGTGCTAGATGAACGAACGTCTCTCTACTTGCTCAGTTCTGAGAGATAAGTGTGTGTGAAAGCCGTCCCTCAACTAGCTTGTTGGGAACACAAAGTTTCTTTTCAGTTGCAAACTCCACTCCATCCATATATATGGGGAGGTACTAGCTCCAACTCGGTTTTACAGTGAAAACTGCAGGAACTTCAAACCGGCACTAGGAAACATAGTGAGAAAGCAGAGAAAAAGTGTCTCATGCAAAACGTTCCCTTGGTGCTAGATGAACGAACGTCTCTCCACCTGCTCAGTTCTGAGAGATAAGTGTGTGTGAAAGGCGTCCCTCAACTAGCTTGTTGGGAACACAAAGTTTCTTTTCAGTTGCAAACTCCACTCCATCCATATATATGGGGAGGTACTAGCTCCAACTCGGTTTTACAGTGAAAACTGCAGGAACTTCAAACCGGCACTAGGAAACATAGTGAGAAAGCAGAGAAAAAGTGTCTCCTGCAAAACGTTCCCTTGGTGCTAGATGAACGAACGTCTCTCCACCTGCTCAGTTCTGAGAGATAAGTGTGTGTGAAAGCCGTACTTCACCTAGCTTGTTGGGAACACAAAGTTTCTTTTCAGTTGCAAACTCCACTCCTTCCATATATATGGGGAGGTACTAGCTCCAACACGGTTTGACAGTGAAAACTGCAATAACTTCAAACAGGCACTAGGAAACAGAATGGAAAGCAGAGAAAAAGTGTCCCCTGCAACCCGTTCCCTTGGTGCTAGATGAACGAACGTCTCTCCACTTTCTCAGTTCTGAGATATAAGTGTGTGTGAAAGCCGTCCTTCACCTAGCTTGTTGGGAACACAAAGTTTCTTTTCAGTTGCAAACTCCACTCCATCCATATATATGGTGAGGTACTAGCTCCAATTCGGTTTGACAGTGAAAACTGCAGGAACTTCAAACCAGCACTAGGAAACAGACTGAGAAAGCAGAGAAAAAGTGTCTCCTGCAACACGTTCCCTTGGTGCTAGATGAACGAACGTCTCTCCACTTTCTCAGTTCTGAGAGATAAGTGAGTGTGAAAGCCGTCCTTCACCTAGATTGATGGGAACACAAAGTTTCTTTTCAGTTGCAAACTCCATTCCATACATATATATGGGGAGGTACAAGCTCCAACACGGTTTTACAGTGAAAACTGCAGGAACTTCAAACCGGCACTAGGAAACAGACTGCGAAAGCAGAGAAAAAGTGTCTCCTGCAACCCGTTCCCTTGGTGCTAGATGAATGAACGTCTCTCCACTTGCTCAGTTCTGAGAGATAAGTGAGTGTGAAAGAAGTCCTTCACCTAGCTTGATGGGAAAACAAAGTTTCTTTTCAGTTGCAAACTTCATTCCATACATATATATGGGGAGGTACAAGCTCCAACACGGTATTACAGTGAAAACTGCAGGAACTTCAACCCGGCACTAGGAAACAGACTGAGAAAGCAGGGAAAAAGTGACTCCTGCAACCCGTTCCCTTGGTGCTAGATGAACGAACGTCTCTCCACTTGCTCAGTTCTGAGAGATAAGTGTGTGTGAAAGCCGTCCTTCAACTAGCTTGTTGGGAACAGAAAGTTTCTTTTCAGTTGCAAACTCCACTCCATCCATATATATGGTGAGGTACTAGCTCCAATTCGGTTTGACAGTGAAAACTGCAGGAACTTCAAACCAGCACTAGGAAACAGACTGAGAAAGCAGAGAAAAAGTGTCTCCTGCAACACGTTCCCTTGGTGCTAGATGAACGAACGTCTCTCCACTTTCTCAGTTCTGAGAGATAAGTGAGTGTGAAAGCCGTCCTTCACCTAGATTGATGGGAACACAAAGTTTCTTTTCAGTTGCAAACTCCATTCCATACATATATATGGGGAGGTACAAGCTCCAACACGGTTTTACAGTGAAAACTGCAGGAACTTCAAACCGGCACTAGGAAACAGACTGCGAAAGCAGAGAAAAAGTGTCTCCTGCAACCCGTTCCCTTGGTGCTAGATGAATGAACGTCTCTCCACTTGCTCAGTTCTGAGAGATAAGTGAGTGTGAAAGAAGTCCTTCACCTAGCTTGATGGGAAAACAAAGTTTCTTTTCAGTTGCAAACTTCATTCCATACATATATATGGGGAGGTACAAGCTCCAACACGGTATTACAGTGAAAACTGCAGGAACTTCAACCCGGCACTAGGAAACAGACTGAGAAAGCAGGGAAAAAGTGACTCCTGCAACCCGTTCCCTTGGTGCTAGATGAACGAACGTCTCTCCACTTGCTCAGTTCTGAGAGATAAGTGTGTGTGAAAGCCGTCCTTCAACTAGCTTGTTGGGAACGCAAAGTTTGTTTTCAGTTGCAAACTCCATTCCATACATATATATGGGTAGGTACTAGCTCCAACTCGGTTTTACAGTGAAAACTGCAGGAACTTCAAACCGGCACTAGGAAACAGACTGAGAAAGAAGAGAAATAGTGTCTCCTGCAACCCATTCCCTTGGTGCTAGATGAACGAACGTCTCTCCACTTGCTCAGTTCTGAGAGATAATTGTGTGTGAAAGCCGTCCTTCACCTCGCTTGTTGGGAACACAAAGTTTCTTTTCAGTTGCAAACTCCATTCCATACATATATACGGGTAGGTACTAGCTCCAACTCGGTTTTACAGTGAAAACTGCAGGAACTTCAAACTGGCACTAGGAAACAGACTGAAAAAGCAGAGAAATAGTGTCTCCTGCAACCCGTTCCCTTGGTGATAGATGAACGAACGTCTCTCCACTTGCTCAGTTCTGAGAGTTAAGTGTGTGTGAAAGCCGTCCTTCAACTAGCTTGTTTTGAACACAAAGTTTCTTTTCAGTTGCAAACTCCATTCCATACATATATATGGGGATGTACTAGCTCCAACTCTGTTTTACAGTGAAAACTGCAGGAACTTCAAACGGGCACTAGGAAACAGACTGAGAATACAGAGAAAAAGTGTCTCCTGCAACCCGTTCCCTTGGTGCTAGATGAACGAACGTCTCTCTACTTGCTCAGTTCTGAGAGATAAGTGTGTGTGAAAGCCGTCCCTCAACTAGCTTGTTGGGAACACAAAGTTTCTTTTCAGTTACAAACTCCACTCCATCCATATATATGGGGAGGTACTAGCTCCAACTCGGTTTGACAGTGAAAACTGCAGGAAATTCAAACCGGCACTAGGAAACAGACTGAGAAAGCAGAGAAAAAGTGTCTCATGCAACCCGTTCCCTTGGTGCTATATGAACGAAAGTCTCTCCACCTGCTCAGTTCTGAGAGATAAGTGTGTGTGAAAGCCGTCCTTCACCTAGCTTGTTGGGAACACAAAGTTTCTTTTCAGTTGCAAACACCACTCCATCCATATATATGGGGAGGTACTAGCTCCAACACTGTTTTACAGTGAAAACTGCAGGAACTTCAAACCGGCACTAGGAAACATAGTGAGAAAGCAGAGAAAAAGTGTCTCATGCAAAACTTTCCCTTGGTGCTAGATGAACGAACGTCTCTCCACTTGCTCAGTTCTGAGAGATAAGTGTGTGTGAAAGCCGTCCTTCACCTAGCTTGTTGGGAACACAAAGTTTATTTTCAGTTGCAAACTCCATTCCATACATATATATGGGAAGGTACAAGCTCCAACTCGGTTTTACAGTGAAAACTGCAGGAACTTCAAACCGGCACTAAGAAACAGACTGAGAAAGCACAGAAAAAGTGTCTCCTGCAACCCGATCCCTTGGTGCTAGATGAACGAACGTCTCTCCACCTGCTCAGTTCTGAGAGATAAGTGTGTGTGAAAGCCGTACTTCACCTAGCTTGTTGGGAACACAAAGTTTCTTTTCAGTTGCAAACTCCACTCCTTCCATATATATGGGGAGGTACTAGCTCCAACACGGTTTGACAGTGAAAACTGCAATAACTTCAAACCGGACCTAGGAAACAGAATGGAAAGCAGAGAAAAAGTGTCCCCTGCAACCCGTTCCCTTGGTGCTAGATGAACGAACGTCTCTCCACTTGCTCAGTTCTGAGAGATAAGTGAGTGTGAAAGAAGTCCTTCACCTAGCTTGATGGGAACACAAAGTTTCTTTTCAGTTGCAAACTTCATTCCATACATATATATGGGGAGGTACAAGCTCCAACACGGTATTACAGTGAAAACTGCAGGAACTTCAACCCGGCACTAGGAAACAGACTGAGAAAGCAGGGAAAAAGTGACTCCTGCAACCCGTTCCCTTGGTGCTAGATGAACGAACGTCTCTCCACTTGCTCAGTTCTGAGAGATAAGTGTGTGTGAAAGCCGTCCTTCAACTAGCTTGTTGGGAACGCAAAGTTTGTTTTCAGTTGCAAACTCCATTCCATACATATATATGGGTAGGTACTAGCTCCAACTCGGTTTTACAGTGAAAACTGCAGGAACTTCAAACCGGCACTAGGAAACAGACTGAGAAAGCAGAGAAATAGTGTCTCCTGCAACCCATTCCCTTGGTGCTAGATGAACGAACGTCTCTCCACTTGCTCAGTTCTGAGAGATAATTGTGTGTGAAAGCCGTCCTTCACCTAGCTTGTTGGGAACACAAAGTTTCTTTTCAGTTGCAAACTCCATTCCATACATATATACGGGTAGGTACTAGCTCCAACTCGGTTTTACAGTGAAAACTGCAGGAACTTCAAACTGGCCTAGGAAACAGACTGAAAAAGCAGAGAAATAGTGTCTCCTGCAACCCGTTCCCTTGGTGCTAGATGAACGAACGTCTCTCCACTTGCTCAGTTCTGAGAGTTAAGTGTGTGTGAAAGCCGTCCTTCAACTAGCTTGTTTTGAACACAAAGTTTCTTTTCAGTTGCAAACTCCATTCCATACATATATATGGGGATGTACTAGCTCCAACTCTGTTTTACAGTGAAAACTGCAGGAACTTCAAACGGGCACTAGGAAACAGACTGTGAATACAGAGAAAAAGTGTCTCCTGCAACCCGTTCCCTTGGTGCTAGATGAACGAACGTCTCTCTACTTGCTTAGTTCTGAGAGATAAGTGTGTGTGAAAGCCGTCCCTCAACTAGCTTGTTGGGAACACAAAGTTTCTTTTCAGTTACAAACTCCACTCCATCAATATATATGGGGAGGTACTTGCTCCAACTCGGTTTGACAGTGAAAACTGCAGGAAATTCAAACCGGCACTAGGAAACAGACTGAGAAAGCAGAGAAACAGTGTCTCATGCAACCCGTTCCCTTGGTGGTATATGAACGAAAGTCTCTCCACCTGCTCAGTTCTGAGAGATAAGTGTGTGTGAAAGCCGTCCTTCACCTAGCTTGTTGGGAACACAAAGTTTCTTTCCAGTTGCAAACACCACTCCATCCATATATATGGGGAGGTACTAGCTCCAACTCTGTTTTACAGTGAAAACTGCAGGAACTTCAAACCGGCACTAGGAAACATAGTGAGAAAGCAGAGAAATAGTGTCTCCTGCAACCCGTTCCTTTAGTGCTAGATGAACGAACTTCTCTCCACTTGCTCAGTTCTGAGAGAAAAGTGTGTGTGAAAGCCGTCCTTCACCTAGCTTGTTGGGAACACAAAGTTTCTTTTTAGTTGCAAACTCCATTCCATACATATATATGGGGAGGTACTAACTCCAACTCGGTTTTACAGTGAAAACTGCAGGAACTTCAAACCGGCACTAGGAAACAGCCTGAGAAAGCAGAGAAAAAGTGTCTCCTGCAACCCGTTCCCTTGGTGCTAGATGAACGAACGTCTCTCCACTTGCTCAGTTCTGAGAGATAAGTGAGTGTGAAAGCCGTCCTTCACCTAGCTTGATGGGAACACAAAGATTCTTTTCAGTTGCAAACTCCATTCCATACATATATATGGGGAGGTAAAATCTCCAACACGGTATTACAGTGAAAACTGCAGGAACTTCAAACCGGCACTAGGAAACAGACTGAGAAAGCAGGGAAAAAGTGACCCCTGCAACAAGTTCCCTTGGTGCTAGATGAACGAACGTCTCTCCACTTGCTCAGTTCTGAGAGATAAGTGTGTGTGAAAGCCGTCCTTCAACTAGCTTGTTTTGAACACAAAGTTTCTTTTCAGTTGCAAACTCCATTCCATACATATATATGGGTAGGTACTAGCTCCAACTCGGTTTTACAGTGAAAACTGCAGGAACTTCAAACCGGCACTAGGAAACAGACTGAGAAAGCAGAGAAATAGTGTCTCCTGCAACCCATTCCCTTGGTGCTAGATGAACGAACGTCTCTCCACTTGCTCAGTTCTGAGAGATAATTGTGTGTGAAAGCCGTCCTTCAACTAGCTTGTTTTGAACACAAAGTTTCTTTTCAGTTGCAAACTCCACTCCATCCATATATATGTGGAGGTACTAGCTCCAACTCGGTTTGACAGTGAAAACTGCAGGAAATTCAAACCGGCACTAGGAAACAGACTGAGAAAGCAGAGAAAAAGTGTCTCATTCAACCCGTTCCCTTGGTGCTAGATGAACGAAAGTCTCTCCACCTGCTCAGTTCTGAGAGATAAGTGTGCGTGAAAGCCGTCCTTCAACTAGCTTGTTGGGAACACAAAGTTTCTTTTCAGTTGCAATATCCACTCCATCCATATATATGGGGAGGTACTAGCTCCAACTCGGTTTTACAGTGAAAACTGCAGGAACTTCAAACCGGCACTAGGAAACAGGCTGAGAAAGCAGAGAAATAGTGTCTCCTGCAACCCGTTCCTTTAGTGCTAGATGAACGAACTTCTCTCCACTTGCTCAGTTCTGAGAGAAAAGTGTGTGTGAAAGCCGTCCTTCACCTAGCTTGTTGGGAACACAAAGTTTCTTTTTAGTTGCAAACTCCATTCCATACATATATATGGGGAGGTACTAACTCCAACTCGGTTTTACAGTGAAAACTGCAGGAACTTCAAACCGGCACTAGGAAACAGCCTGAGAAAGCAGAGAAAAAGTGTCTCCTGCAACCCGTTCCCTTGGTGCTAGATGAACGAACGTCTCTCCACTTGCTCAGTTCTGAGAGATAAGTGAGTGTGAAAGCCGTCCTTCACCTAGCTTGATGGGAACACAAAGTTTCTTTTCAGTTGCAAACTCCATTCCATACATATATATGGGGAGGTACAAGCTCCAACACGGTTTTACAGTGAAAACTGCAGGAACTTCAAACCGGCACTAGGAAACAGACTGCGAAAGCAGGGAAAAAGTGACTCCTGCAACCAGTTCCCTTGGGGCTAGATGAACGAACGTCTCTCCACTTGCTCAGTTCTGAGAGATAAGTGTGTGTGAAGCCGTCCTTCAACTAGCTTGTTGGGAACACAAAGTTTCTTTTCAGTTGCAAACTCCATTCCATACATATATATGGGGAGGTACTAGCTCCAACTCGGTTTTACAGTGAAAACTGCAGTAACTTCAAACCGGCACTAGGAAACAGGCTGAGAAAGCAGAGAAATAGTGTCTCCTGCAACCCGTTCCTTTAGTGCTAGATGAACGAACTTCTCTCCACTTGCTCAGTTCTGAGAGAAAAGTGTGTGTGAAAGCCGTCCTTCACCTAGCTTGTTGGGAACACAAAGTTTCTTTTTAGTTGCAAACTCCATTCCATACATATATATGGGGAGGTACTAACTCCAACTCGGTTTTACAGTGAAAACTGCAGGAACTTCAAACCGGCACTAGGAAACAGCCTGAGAAAGCAGAGAAAAAGTGTCTCCTGCAACCCGTTCCCTTGGTGCTAGATGAACGAACGTCTCTCCACTTGCTCAGTTCTGAGAGATAAGTGAGTGTGAAAGCCGTCCTTCACCTAGCTTGATGGGAACACAAAGTTTCTTTTCAGTTGCAAACTCCATTCCATACATATATATGGGGAGGTAAAATCTCCAACACGGTATTACAGTGAAAACTGCAGGAACTTCAAACCGGCACTAGGAAACAGACTGAGAAAGCAGGGAAAAAGTGTCTCATTCAACCCGTTCCCTTGGTGCTAGATGAACGAAAGTCTCTCCACCTGCTCAGTTCTGAGAGATAAGTGTGCGTGAAAACCGTCCTTCAACTAGCTTGTTGGGAACACAAAGTTTCTTTTCAGTTGCAAACTCCACTCCATCCATATATATGGGGAGGTACTAGCTCCAACTCGGTTTTACAGTGAAAACTGCAGGAACTTCAAACCGGCACTAGGAAAGAGGCTGAGAAAGCAGAGAAATAGTGTCTCCTGCAACCCGTTCCTTTAGTGCTAGATGAACGAACTTCTCTCCACTTGCTCAGTTCTGAGAGAAAAGTGTGTGTGAAAGCCGTCCTTCACCTAGCTTGTTGGGAACACAAAGTTTCTTTTTAGTTGCAAACTCCATTCCATACATATATATGGGTAGCTACTAACTCCAACTCGGTTTTACAGTGAAAACTGCAGGAACTTCAAACCGGCACTAGGAAACAGCCTGAGAAAGCAGAGAAAAAGTGTCTCCTGCAACCCGTTCCCTTGGTGCTAGATGAACGAACGTCTCTCCACTTGCTCAGTTCTGAGAGATAAGTGAGTGTGAAAGCCGTCCTTCACCTAGCTTGATGGGAACACAAAGTTTCTTTTCAGTTGCAAACTCCATTCCATACATATATATGGGGAGGTAAAATCTCCAACACGGTATTACAGTGAAAACTGCAGGAACTTCAAACCGGCACTAGGAAACAGACTGAGAAAGCAGGGAAAAAGTGACCCCTGCAACAAGTTCCCTTGGTGCTAGATGAACGAACGTCTCTCCACTTGCTCAGTTCTGAGAGATAAGTGTGTGTGAAAGCCGTCCTTCAACTAGCTTGTTTTGAACACAAAGTTTCTTTTCAGTTGCAAACTCCATTCCATACATATATATGGGTAGGTACTAGCTCCAACTCGGTTTTACAGTGAAAACTGCAGGAACTTCAAACAGGCACTAGGAAACAGACTGAGAAAGCAGAGAAATAGTGTCTCCTGCAACCCATTCCCTTGGTGCTAGATGAACGAACGTCTCTCCACTTGCTCAGTTCTGAGAGATAATTGTGTGTGAAAGCCGTCCTTCAACTAGCTTGTTTTGAACACAAAGTTTCTTTTCAGTTGCAAACTCCACTCCATCCATATATATGGGGAGGTACTAGCTCCAACTCGGTTTGACAGTGAAAACTGCAGGAAATTCAAACCGGCACTAGGAAACAGACTGAGAAAGCAGAGAAAAAGTGTCTCATTCAACCCGTTCCCTTGGTACTAGATGAACGAAAGTCTCTCCACCTGCTCAGTTCTGAGAGATAAGTGTGCGTGAAAGCCGTCCTTCAACTAGCTTGTTGGGAACACAAAGTTTCTTTTCAGTTGCAAACTCCACTCCATCCATATATATGGGGAGGTACTAGCTCCAACTCGGTTTTACAGTGAAAACTGCAGGAACTTCAAACCGGCACTAGGAAACATACTGAGAAAGCAGAGAAAAAGTGTCTCCTGCAAAACGTTCCCTTGGTGCTAGATGAACGAACGTCTCTCCACTTGCTCAGTTCTGAGAGATAAGTGTGTGTGAAAGCCATCCTTCACTTAGCTTGTTGGGAACACAAAGTTTCTTTTCAGTTGCAAACTCCATTCCATACATATATATGGGTAGGTACTAGCTCCAACTCGGTTTTACAGTGAAAACTGCAGGAACTTCAAACCGGCACTAGGAAACAGACTGAAAAAGCAGAGAAATAGTGTCTCCTGCAACTCGTTCCCTTGGTGCTAGATGAACGAACGTCTCTCCACTTGCTCAGTTCTGAGAGTTAAGTGTGTTTGAAAGCCGTCCTTCAACTAGCTTGTTTTGAACACAAAGTTTCTTTTCAGTTGCAAACTCCATTCCATACATATATATGGGGATGTACTAGCTCCAACTCTGTTTTACAGTGAAAACTGCAGGAACTTCAAACGGGCACTAGGAAACAGACTGAGAATACAGAGAAAAAGTGTCTCCTGCTACCCGTTCCCTTGGTGCTAGATGAACGAACGTCTCTCTACTTGCTCAGTTCTGAGAGATAAGTGTGTGTGAAAGCCGTCCCTCAACTAGCTTGTTGGGAACACAAAGTTTCTTTTCAGTTGCAAACTCCATTCCATACATATATATGGGAAGGTACAAGCTCCAACTCGGTTTTACAGTGAAAACTGCAGGAACTTCAAACCGGCACTAAGAAACAGACTGAGAAAGCACAGAAAAAGTGTCTCCTGCAACCCGTTCCCTTGGTGCTAGATGAACGAACGTCTCTCCACCTGCTCAGTTCTGAGAGATAAGTGTGTGTGAAAGCCGTACTTCACCTAGCTTGTTGGGAACACAAAGTTTCTTTTCAGTTGCAAACTCCACTCCTTCCATATATATGGGGAGGTACTAGCTCCAACACGGTTTGACAGTGAAAACTGCAATAACTTCAAACCGGCACTAGGAAACAGAATGGAAAGCAGAGAAAAAGTGTACCCTGCAACCCGTTCCCTTGGTGCTAGATGAACGAACGTCTCTCCACTTGCTCAGTTCTGAGATATAAGTGTGTGTGAAAGCCGTCCTTCACATAGCTTGTTGGGAACACAAAGTTTCTTTTCAGTTGCAAACTACACTCCATCCATATATATGGTGAGGTACTAGCTCCAATTCTGTTTGACAGTGAAAACTGCAGGAACTTCAAACCAGCACTAGGAAACAGACAGAGAAAGCAGAGGAAAAGTGTCTCCTGCAACACGTTCCCTTGGTGCTAGATGAACGAACGTCTCTCCACTTTCTCAGTTCTGAGAGATAAGTGAGTGTGAAAGCCGTCCTTCAGCTAGATTGATGGGAACACAAAGTTTATTTTCAGTTGCAAACTCCATTCCATACATATATATGGGGAGGTACAAGCTCCAACACGGTTTTACAGTGAAAACTGCAGGAACTTCAAACCGGCACTAGGAAACAGACTGCGAAAGCAGGGAAAAAGTGACTCCTGCAACCAGTTCCCTTGGGGCTAGATGAACGAACGTCTCTCCACTTGCTCAGTTCTGAGAGATAAGTGTGTGTGAAGCCGTCCTTCAACTAGCTTGTTGGGAACACAAAGTTTCTTTTCAGTTGAAAACTCCATTCCATACATATATATGGGGAGGTACTAGCTCCAACTCGGTTTTACAGTGAAAACTGCAGGAACTTCAAACCGGCACTAGGAAACAGGCTGAGAAAGCAGAGAAATAGTGTCTCCTGCAACCCGTTCCTTTAGTGCTAGATGAACGAACTTCTCTCCACTTGCTCAGTTCTGAGAGAAAAGTGTGTGTGAAAGCCGTCCTTCACCTAGCTTGTTGGGAACACAAAGTTTCTTTTTAGTTGCAAACTCCATTCCATACATATATATGGGGAGGTACTAACTCCAACTCGGTTTTACAGTGAAAACTGCAGGAACTTCAAACCGGCACTAGGAAACAGCCTGAGAAAGCAGAGAAAAAGTGTCTCCTGCAACCCGTTCCCTTGGTGCTAGATGAACGAACGTGTCTCCACTTGCTCAGTTCTGAGAGATAAGTGAGTGTGAAAGCCGTCCTTCACCTAGCTTGATGGGAACACAAAGTTTCTTTTCAGTTGCAAACTCCATTCCATACATATATATGGGGAGGTAAAATCTCCAACACGGTATTACAGTGAAAACTGCAGGAACTTCAAACCGGCACTAGGAAACAGACTGAGAAAGCAGGGAAAAAGTGACCCCTGCAACAAGTTCCCTTGGTGCTAGATGAACGAACGTCTCTCCTCTTGCTCAGTTCTGAGAGATAAGTGTGTGTGAAAGCCGTCCTTCAACTAGCTTGTTTTGAACACAAAGTTTCTTTTCAGTTGCAAACTCCATTCCATACATATATATGGGTAGGTACTAGCTCCAACTCGGTTTTACAGTGAAAACTGCAGGAACTTCAAACCGGCACTAGGAAACAGACTGAGAAAGCAGAGAAATAGTGTCTCCTGCAACCCATTCCCTTGGTGCTAGATGAACGAACGTCTCTCCACTTGCTCAGTTCTGAGAGATAATTGTGTGTGAAAGCCGTCCTTCAACTAGCTTGTTTTGAACACAAAGTTTCTTTTCAGTTGCAAACTCCACTCCATCCATATATATGGGGAGGTACTAGCTCCAACTCGGTTTGACAGTGAAAACTGCAGGAAATTCAAACCGGCACTAGGAAACAGACTGAGAAAGCAGAGAAAAAGTGTCTCATTCAACCCGTTCCCTTGGTGCTAGATGAACGAAAGTCTCTCCACCTGCTCAGTTCTGAGAGATAAGTGTGCGTGAAAGCCGTCCTTCAACTAGCTTGTTGGGAACACAAAGTTTCTTTTCAGTTGCAAACTCCACTCCATCCATATATATGGGGAGGTACTAGCTCCAACTCGGTTTTACAGTGAAAACTGCAGGAACTTCAAACCGGCACTAGGAAACATACTGAGAAAGCAGAGAAAAAGTGTCTCCTGCAAAACGTTCCCTTGGTGCTAGATGAACGAACGTCTCTCCACTTGCTCAGTTCTGAGAGATAAGTGTGTGTGAAAGCCATCCTTCACTTAGCTTGTTGGGAACACAAAGTTTCTTTTCAGTTGCAAACTCCATTCCATACATATATATGGGTAGGTACTAGCTCCAACTCGGTTTTACAGTGAAAACTGCAGGAACTTCAAACCGGCACTAGGAAACAGACTGAAAAAGCAGAGAAATAGTGTCTCCTGCAACCCGTTCCCTTGTTGCTAGATGAACGAACGTCTCTCCACTTGCTCAGTTCTGAGAGTTAAGTGTGTTTGAAAGCCGTCCTTCAACTAGCTTGTTTTGAACACAAAGTTTCTTTTCAGTTGCAAACTCCATTCCATACATATATATGGGGATGTACTAGCTCCAACTCTGTTTTACAGTGAAAACTGCAGGAACTTCAAACGGGCACTAGGAAACAGACTGAGAATACAGAGAAAAAGTGTCTCCTGCAACCCGTTCCCTTGGTGCTAGATGAACGAACGTCTCTCTACTTGCTCAGTTCTGAGAGATAAGTGTGTGTGAAAGCCGTCCATCAACTAGCTTGTTGGGAACACAAAGTTTCTTTTCAGTTGCAAACTCCACTCCATCAATATATATGGGGAGGTACTAGCTCCAACTCTGTTTGACAGTGAAAACTGCAGGAAATTCAAACCGGCACTAGGAAACAGACTGAGAAAGCAGAGAAAAAGTGTCTCATGCAACCCGTTCCCTTGGTGCTAGATGAACGAAAGTCTCTCCACTTGCTCAGTTCTGAGAGATAAGTGTGTGTGAAAGCCGTCCCTCAACTAGCTTGTTGGGAACACAAAGTTTTTTTTCAGTTGCAAACTCCACTCCATCCATATATATGGGGAGGTACTAGCTCCAACTCGGTTTGACAGTGAAAACTGTAGGAAATTCAAACCGGCACTAGGAAACAGACTGAGAAAGCAGAGAAAAAGTGACTCATTCAACCCGTTCCCTTGGTGCTAGATGAACGAAAGTCTCTCCACCTGCTCAGTTCTGAGAGATAAGTGTGTGTGAAAGCCGTCCTTCAACTAGCTTGTTGGGAACACAAAGTTTCTTTTCAGTTGCAAACTCCACTCCATCCATATATATGGGGAGGTACTAGCTCCAACTCGGTTTTACAGTGAAAACTGCAGGAACTTCAAACCGGCACTAGGAAACATACTGAGAAAGCAGAGAAAAAGTGTCTCCTGCAAAACGTTCCCTTGGTGCTAGATGAACGAACGTCTCTCCACTTGCTCAGTTCTGAGAGATAAGTGTGTGTGAAAGCCATCCTTCACTTAGCTTGTTTGGAACACAAAGTTTCTTTTCAGTTGCAAACTCCATTCCATACATATATATGGGTAGGTACTAGCTCCAACTCGGTTTTACAGTGAAAACTGCAGGAACTTCAAACCGTCACTAGGAAACAGACTGAAAAAGCAGAGAAATAGTGTCTCCTGCAACCCGTTCCCTTGGTGCTAGATGAACGAACGTCTCTCCACTTGCTCAGTTCTGAGAGTTAAGTGTGTTTGAAAGCCGTCCTTCAACTAGTTTGTTTTGAACACAAAGTTTCTTTTCAGTTGCAAACTCCATTCCATACATATATATGGGGATGTACTAGCTCCAACTCTGTTTTACAGTGAAAACTGCAGGAACTTCAAACGGGCACTAGGAAACAGACTGAGAATACAGAGAAAAAGTGTCTCCTGCAACCCGTTCCCTTGGTGCTAGATGAACGAACGTCTCTCTACTTGCTCAGTTCTGAGAGATAAGTGTGTGTGAAAGCCGTCCCTCAACTAGCTTGTTGGGAACACAAAGTTTCTTTTCAGTTGCAAACTCCACTCCATCCATATATATGGGGAGGTACTAGCTCCAACTCGGTTTGACAGTGAAAACTGCAGGAAATTCAAACCGGCACTAGGAAACAGACTGAGAAAGCAGAGAAAAAGTGTCGCATGCAACCCGTTCCCTTGGTGCTAGATGAACGAACGTCTCTCCACTTTCTCAGTTCTGAGAGATATGTGTGTGTGAAGCCGTCCTTCAACTAGCTTGTTGGGAACACAAAGTTTCTTTTCAGTTGCAACCTCCATTCCATCCATATATATGGGGAGGTACTAGCTCCAACTCGGTTTTACAGTGAAAACTGCAGGAACTTCAAACCGGCACTAGGAAACAGGCTGAGAAAGCAGAGAAATAGTGTCTCCTGCAACCCGTTCCCTTAGTGCTAGATGAACGAACGTCTCTCTACTTGCTCAGTTCTGAGAGATAAGTGTGTGTGAAAGCCGTCCCTCAACTAGCTTGTTGGGAACACAAAGTTTCTTTTCAGTTGCAAACTCCACTCCATCCATATATATGGGGAGGTACTAGCTCCAACTCGTTTTGACAGTGAAAACTGCAGGAAATTCAAACCGGCACTAGGAAACAGGCTGAGAAACAGAGAAATAGTGTCTCCTGCAACCCGTTCCCTTAGTGCTAGATGAACGAACGTCTCTCTACTTGCTCAGTTCTGAGAGATAAGTGTGTGTGAAAGCCGTCCCTCAACTAGCTTGTTTTGAACACAAAGTTTCTTTTCAGTTGCAAACTCCACTCCATCCATATATATGGGGAGGTACTAGCTCCAACTCGGTTTGACAGTGAAAACTGCAGGAAATTCAAACCGGCACTAGGAAACAGACTGAGAAAGCAGAGAAAAAGTGTCTCATTCAACCCGTTCCCTTGGTGCTAGATGAACGAAAGTCTCTCCACCTGCTCAGTTCTGAGAGATAAGTGTGTGTGAAAGCCGTCCTTCAACTAGCTTGTTGGGAACACAAAGTTTCTTTTCAGTTGCAAACTCCACTCCATCCATATATATGGGGAGGTACTAGCTCCAACTCTGTTTTACAGTGAAAACTGCAGGAACTTCAAACCGGCACTAGGAAACATACTGAGAAAGCAGAGAAAAAGTGTCTCATTCAACCCGTTCCCTTGGTGCTAGATGAACGAACGTCTCTCCACCTGCTCAGTTCTGAGAGATAAGTGTGTGTGAAAGCCGTCCTTCAACTAGCTTGTTGGGAACACAAAGTTTCTTTTCAGTTGCAAACTCCACTCCATCCATATATATGGGGAGGTACTAGCTCCAACTCGGTTTTACAGTGAAAACTGCAGGAACTTCAAACCGGCACTAGGAAACATACTGAGAAAGCAGAGAAAAAGTGTCTCCTGCAAAACGTTCCCTTGGTGCTAGATGAACGAACGTCTCTCCACTTGCTCAGTTCTGAGAGATAAGTGTGTGTGAAAGCCATCCTTCACTTAGCTTGTTGGGAACACAAAGTTTCTTTTCAGTTGCAAACTCCATTCCATACATATATATGGGTAGGTACTAGGTCCAACTCGGTTTTACAGTAAAACTGCAGGAACTTCAAACCGGCACTAGGAAACAGACTGAAAAAGCAGAGAAATAGTGTCTCCTGCAACCCGTTCCCTTGGTGCTAGATAAACGAACGTCTCTCCACTTGCTCAGTACTGAGAGTTAAGTGTGTTTGAAAGCCGTCCTTCAACTAGTTTGTTTTGAACACAAAGTTTCTTTTCAGTTGCAAACTCCATTCCATACATATATATGGGGAGGTACTAGCTCCAACTCGGTTTGACAGTGAAAACTGCAGGAACTTCAAACCGGCACTAGGAAACAGACTGAGAAAGCAGAGAAAAAGTGTCTCATTCAACCCGTTCCCTTGGTGCTAGATGAACGAACGTCTCTCCACCTGCTCAGTTCTGAGAGATAAGTGTGTGTGAAAGCCGTCCTTCAACTAGCTTGTTGGGAACACAAAGTTTCTTTTCAGTTGCAAACTCCACTCCATCCATATATATGGGGAGGTACTAGCTCCAACTCGGTTTTACAGTGAAAACTGCAGGAACTTCAACCCGGCACTAGGAAACATACTGAGAAAGCAGAGAAAAAGTGTCTCCTGCAAAACGTTCCCTTGGTGCTAGATGAACGAACGTCTCTCCACTTGCTCAGTTCTGAGAGATAAGTGTGTGTGAAAGCCATCCTTCACTTAGCTTGTTGGGAACACAAAGTTTCTTTTCAGTTGCAAACTCCATTCCATACATATATATGGGTAGGTACTAGGTCCAACTCGGTTTTACAGTGAAAACTGCAGGAACTTCAAACCGGCACTAGGAAACAGACTGAAAAAGCAGAGAAATAGTGTCTCCTGCAACCCGTTCCCTTGGTGCTAGATAAACGAACGTCTCTCCACTTGCTCAGTTCTGAGAGTTAAGTGTGTTTGAAAGCCGTCCTTCAACTAGTTTGTTTTGAACACAAAGTTTCTTTTCAGTTGCAAACTCCATTCCATACATATATATGGGGATGTACTAGCTCCAACTCTGTTTTACAGTGAAAACTGCAGGAACTTCAAACGGGCACTAGGAAACAGACTGAGAATACAGAGAAAAAGTGTCTCCTGCAACCCGTTCCCTTGGTGCTAGATGAACGAACGTCTCTCTTCTTGCTCAGTTCTGAGAGATAAGTGTGTGTGAAAGCCGTCCCTCAACTAGCTTGTTGGGAACACATAGTTTCTTTTCAGTTGCAAACTCCACTCCATCCATATATATGGGGAGGTACTAGCTCCAACTCGGTTTGACAGTGAAAACTGCAGGAAATTCAAACCGGCACTAGGAAACAGACTGAGAAAGCAGAGAAAAAGTGTCTCATGCAACACGTTCCCTTGGTGCTAGATGAACGAAAGTCTCTCCACCTGCTCAGTTCTGAGAGATAAGTGTGTGTGAAAGCCTTTCTTCACCTAGCTTGTTGGGAACACAAAGTTTCTTTTCAGTTGCAAACACCACTCCATCCATATATATGGGGAGGTACTAGCTCCAAGTCGGTTTTACAGTGAAAACAGCAGGAACTTCAAACCGGCACTAGGAAACATAGTGAGAAAGCAGAGAAAAAGTGTCTCATGCAAAACGTTCCCTTGGTGCTTGATGAACGAACGTATCTCCACTTGCTCAGTTCTGAGAGATAAGTGTGTGTGAAAGCCGTCCTTCACCTAGCTTGTTGGGAACACAAAGTTTCTTTTCAGTTGCAAAGTCCATTCCATACATATATATGGGAAGGTACTAGCTCCAACTCGGTTTTACAGTGAAAACTGCAGGAACTTCAAACCGGCACTAAGAAACAGACTGAGAAAGCACAGAAAAAGTGTCTCCTGCAACCCGTTCCCTTGGTGCTAGATGAACGAACGTCTCTCCACCTGCTCAGTTCTGAGAGATAAGTGTGTGTGAAAGCCGTCCTTCACCTAGCTTGTTGGGAACACAAAGTTTCTTTCCAGTTGCAAACTCCACTCCTTCCATATATATGGGGAGGTACTAGCTCCAACACGGTTTGACAGTGAAAACTTCAATAACTTCAAACCGGTACTAGGAAACAGAAAGGAAAGCAGAGAAAAAGTGTCCCCTGCAACCCGTTCCCTTGGTGCTAGATGAACGAACGTCTCTCCACTTGCTCAGTTCTGAGATATATGTGTGTGTGAAAGCCGTCCTTCACCTAGCTTGTTGGGAACACAAAGTTTCTTTTCAGTTGCAAACTCCACTCCATCCATATATATGGTGAGGTACTAGCTCCAATTCGGTTTGACAGTGAAAACTGCAGGAACTTCAAACCGGCAGTAGGAAACAGACTGAGAAAGCAGAGGAAATTTGTCTCCTGCCACCCGTTCCCTTGGTGCTAGATGAACGAACGTCTCTCCACTTGCTCAGTTCTGAGAGATAAGTGTGTGTGAAAGCCGTCCTTCACCTAGCTTGTTGGGAACACAAAGTTTCTTTTCAGTTGCAAAATCCACTCCATCCATATATATGGGGAGGTACTAGCTCCAACACGGTTTTACAGTGAAAACTGCAGGAACTTCAAACCGGAACTAGGAAACAGACTGAGAAAGCAGAGAAAAAGTGTCTCCTGCAACCCGTTCCCTTGGTGCTAGATGAACGAACGTCTCTCCACTTTCTCAGTTCTGAGAGATAAGTGAGTGTGAAAGCCGTCCTTCACCTAGATTGATGGGAACACAAAGTTTCTTTTCAGTTGCAAACTCCATTCCATACATATATATGGGGAGGTACAAGCTCCAACACGGTTTTACAGTGAAAACTGCAGGAACTTCAAACCGGCACTAGGAAACAGACTGAGAAAGCAGGGAAAAAGTGACTCCTGCAACCAGTTCCCTTGGGGCTAGATGAACGAACGTCTCTCCACTTGCTCAATTCTGAGAGATATGTGTGTGTGAAGCCGTCCTTCAACTAGCTTGTTGGGAACACAAAGTTTCTTTTCAGTTGCAACCTCCATTCCATACATATATATGGGGAGGTACTAGCTCCAACTCGGTTTTACAGTGAAAACTGCAGGAACTTCAAACCGGCACTAGGAAACAGGCTGAGAAAGCAGAGAAAAAGTGTCTCATGCAAAACGTTCCCTTGGTGCTTGATGAACGAACGTATCTCCACTTGCTCAGTTCTGAGAGATAAGTGTGTGTGAAAGCCGTCCCTCAACTAGCTTGTTGGGAACACAAAGTTTTTTTTCAGTTGCAAACTCCACTCCATCCATATATATGGGGAGGTACTAGCTCCAACTCGGTTTGACAGTGAAAACTGTAGGAAATTCAAACCGGCACTAGGAAACAGACTGAGAAAGCAGAGAAAAAGTGACTCATTCAACCCGTTCCCTTGGTGCTAGATGAACGAAAGTCTCTCCACCTGCTCAGTTCTGAGAGATAAGTGTGTGTGAAAGCCGTCCTTCAACTAGCTTGTTGGGAACACAAAGTTTCTTTTCAGTTGCAAACTCCACTCCATCCATATATATGGGGAGGTACTAGCTCCAACTCGGTTTTACAGTGAAAACTGCAGGAACTTCAAACCGGCACTAGGAAACATACTGAGAAAGCAGAGAAAAAGTGTCTCCTGCAAAACGTTCCCTTGGTGCTAGATGAACGAACGTCTCTCCACTTGCTCAGTTCTGAGAGATAAGTGTGTGTGAAAGCCATCCTTCACTTAGCTTGTTTGGAACACAAAGTTTCTTTTCAGTTGCAAACTCCATTCCATACATATATATGGGTAGGTACTAGCTCCAACTCGGTTTTACAGTGAAAACTGCAGGAACTTCAAACCGTCACTAGGAAACAGACTGAAAAAGCAGAGAAATAGTGTCTCCTGCAACCCGTTCCCTTGGTGCTAGATGAACGAACGTCTCTCCACTTGCTCAGTTCTGAGAGTTAAGTGTGTTTGAAAGCCGTCCTTCAACTAGTTTGTTTTGAACACAAAGTTTCTTTTCAGTTGCAAACTCCATTCCATACATATATATGGGGATGTACTAGCTCCAACTCTGTTTTACAGTGAAAACTGCAGGAACTTCAAACGGGCACTAGGAAACAGACTGAGAATACAGAGAAAAAGTGTCTCCTGCAACCCGTTCCCTTGGTGCTAGATGAACGAACGTCTCTCTACTTGCTCAGTTCTGAGAGATAAGTGTGTGTGAAAGCCGTCCCTCAACTAGCTTGTTGGGAACACAAAGTTTCTTTTCAGTTGCAAACTCCACTCCATCCATATATATGGGGAGGTACTAGCTCCAACTCGGTTTGACAGTGAAAACTGCAGGAAATTCAAACCGGCACTAGGAAACAGACTGAGAAAGCAGAGAAAAAGTGTCGCATGCAACCCGTTCCCTTGGTGCTAGATGAACGAACGTCTCTCCACTTTCTCAGTTCTGAGAGATATGTGTGTGTGAAGCCGTCCTTCAACTAGCTTGTTGGGAACACAAAGTTTCTTTTCAGTTGCAACCTCCATTCCATCCATATATATGGGGAGGTACTAGCTCCAACTCGGTTTTACAGTGAAAACTGCAGGAACTTCAAACCGGCACTAGGAAACAGGCTGAGAAAGCAGAGAAATAGTGTCTCCTGCAACCCGTTCCCTTAGTGCTAGATGAACGAACGTCTCTCTACTTGCTCAGTTCTGAGAGATAAGTGTGTGTGAAAGCCGTCCCTCAACTAGCTTGTTGGGAACACAAAGTTTCTTTTCAGTTGCAAACTCCACTCCATCCATATATATGGGGAGGTACTAGCTCCAACTCGTTTTGACAGTGAAAACTGCAGGAAATTCAAACCGGCACTAGGAAACAGGCTGAGAAACAGAGAAATAGTGTCTCCTGCAACCCGTTCCCTTAGTGCTAGATGAACGAACGTCTCTCTACTTGCTCAGTTCTGAGAGATAAGTGTGTGTGAAAGCCGTCCCTCAACTAGCTTGTTTTGAACACAAAGTTTCTTTTCAGTTGCAAACTCCACTCCATCCATATATATGGGGAGGTACTAGCTCCAACTCGGTTTGACAGTGAAAACTGCAGGAAATTCAAACCGGCACTAGGAAACAGACTGAGAAAGCAGAGAAAAAGTGTCTCATTCAACCCGTTCCCTTGGTGCTAGATGAACGAAAGTCTCTCCACCTGCTCAGTTCTGAGAGATAAGTGTGTGTGAAAGCCGTCCTTCAACTAGCTTGTTGGGAACACAAAGTTTCTTTTCAGTTGCAAACTCCACTCCATCCATATATATGGGGAGGTACTAGCTCCAACTCTGTTTTACAGTGAAAACTGCAGGAACTTCAAACCGGCACTAGGAAACATACTGAGAAAGCAGAGAAAAAGTGTCTCATTCAACCCGTTCCCTTGGTGCTAGATGAACGAACGTCTCTCCACCTGCTCAGTTCTGAGAGATAAGTGTGTGTGAAAGCCGTCCTTCAACTAGCTTGTTGGGAACACAAAGTTTCTTTTCAGTTGCAAACTCCACTCCATCCATATATATGGGGAGGTACTAGCTCCAACTCGGTTTTACAGTGAAAACTGCAGGAACTTCAAACCGGCACTAGGAAACATACTGAGAAAGCAGAGAAAAAGTGTCTCCTGCAAAACGTTCCCTTGGTGCTAGATGAACGAACGTCTCTCCACTTGCTCAGTTCTGAGAGATAAGTGTGTGTGAAAGCCATCCTTCACTTAGCTTGTTGGGAACACAAAGTTTCTTTTCAGTTGCAAACTCCATTCCATACATATATATGGGTAGGTACTAGGTCCAACTCGGTTTTACAGTAAAACTGCAGGAACTTCAAACCGGCACTAGGAAACAGACTGAAAAAGCAGAGAAATAGTGTCTCCTGCAACCCGTTCCCTTGGTGCTAGATAAACGAACGTCTCTCCACTTGCTCAGTACTGAGAGTTAAGTGTGTTTGAAAGCCGTCCTTCAACTAGTTTGTTTTGAACACAAAGTTTCTTTTCAGTTGCAAACTCCATTCCATACATATATATGGGGAGGTACTAGCTCCAACTCGGTTTGACAGTGAAAACTGCAGGAACTTCAAACCGGCACTAGGAAACAGACTGAGAAAGCAGAGAAAAAGTGTCTCATTCAACCCGTTCCCTTGGTGCTAGATGAACGAACGTCTCTCCACCTGCTCAGTTCTGAGAGATAAGTGTGTGTGAAAGCCGTCCTTCAACTAGCTTGTTGGGAACACAAAGTTTCTTTTCAGTTGCAAACTCCACTCCATCCATATATATGGGGAGGTACTAGCTCCAACTCGGTTTTACAGTGAAAACTGCAGGAACTTCAACCCGGCACTAGGAAACATACTGAGAAAGCAGAGAAAAAGTGTCTCCTGCAAAACGTTCCCTTGGTGCTAGATGAACGAACGTCTCTCCACTTGCTCAGTTCTGAGAGATAAGTGTGTGTGAAAGCCATCCTTCACTTAGCTTGTTGGGAACACAAAGTTTCTTTTCAGTTGCAAACTCCATTCCATACATATATATGGGTAGGTACTAGGTCCAACTCGGTTTTACAGTGAAAACTGCAGGAACTTCAAACCGGCACTAGGAAACAGACTGAAAAAGCAGAGAAATAGTGTCTCCTGCAACCCGTTCCCTTGGTGCTAGATAAACGAACGTCTCTCCACTTGCTCAGTTCTGAGAGTTAAGTGTGTTTGAAAGCCGTCCTTCAACTAGTTTGTTTTGAACACAAAGTTTCTTTTCAGTTGCAAACTCCATTCCATACATATATATGGGGATGTACTAGCTCCAACTCTGTTTTACAGTGAAAACTGCAGGAACTTCAAACGGGCACTAGGAAACAGACTGAGAATACAGAGAAAAAGTGTCTCCTGCAACCCGTTCCCTTGGTGCTAGATGAACGAACGTCTCTCTTCTTGCTCAGTTCTGAGAGATAAGTGTGTGTGAAAGCCGTCCCTCAACTAGCTTGTTGGGAACACATAGTTTCTTTTCAGTTGCAAACTCCACTCCATCCATATATATGGGGAGGTACTAGCTCCAACTCGGTTTGACAGTGAAAACTGCAGGAAATTCAAACCGGCACTAGGAAACAGACTGAGAAAGCAGAGAAAAAGTGTCTCATGCAACACGTTCCCTTGGTGCTAGATGAACGAAAGTCTCTCCACCTGCTCAGTTCTGAGAGATAAGTGTGTGTGAAAGCCTTTCTTCACCTAGCTTGTTGGGAACACAAAGTTTCTTTTCAGTTGCAAACACCACTCCATCCATATATATGGGGAGGTACTAGCTCCAAGTCGGTTTTACAGTGAAAACAGCAGGAACTTCAAACCGGCACTAGGAAACATAGTGAGAAAGCAGAGAAAAAGTGTCTCATGCAAAACGTTCCCTTGGTGCTTGATGAACGAACGTATCTCCACTTGCTCAGTTCTGAGAGATAAGTGTGTGTGAAAGCCGTCCTTCACCTAGCTTGTTGGGAACACAAAGTTTCTTTTCAGTTGCAAAGTCCATTCCATACATATATATGGGAAGGTACTAGCTCCAACTCGGTTTTACAGTGAAAACTGCAGGAACTTCAAACCGGCACTAAGAAACAGACTGAGAAAGCACAGAAAAAGTGTCTCCTGCAACCCGTTCCCTTGGTGCTAGATGAACGAACGTCTCTCCACCTGCTCAGTTCTGAGAGATAAGTGTGTGTGAAAGCCGTCCTTCACCTAGCTTGTTGGGAACACAAAGTTTCTTTCCAGTTGCAAACTCCACTCCTTCCATATATATGGGGAGGTACTAGCTCCAACACGGTTTGACAGTGAAAACTTCAATAACTTCAAACCGGTACTAGGAAACAGAAAGGAAAGCAGAGAAAAAGTGTCCCCTGCAACCCGTTCCCTTGGTGCTAGATGAACGAACGTCTCTCCACTTGCTCAGTTCTGAGATATAAGTGTGTGTGAAAGCCGTCCTTCACCTAGCTTGTTGGGAACACAAAGTTTCTTTTCAGTTGCAAACTCCACTCCATCCATATATATGGTGAGGTACTAGCTCCAATTCGGTTTGACAGTGAAAACTGCAGGAACTTCAAACCGGCAGTAGGAAACAGACTGAGAAAGCAGAGGAAATTTGTCTCCTGCCACCCGTTCCCTTGGTGCTAGATGAACGAACGTCTCTCCACTTGCTCAGTTCTGAGAGATAAGTGTGTGTGAAAGCCGTCCTTCACCTAGCTTGTTGGGAACACAAAGTTTCTTTTCAGTTGCAAAATCCACTCCATCCATATATATGGGGAGGTACTAGCTCCAACACGGTTTTACAGTGAAAACTGCAGGAACTTCAAACCGGAACTAGGAAACAGACTGAGAAAGCAGAGAAAAAGTGTCTCCTGCAACCCGTTCCCTTGGTGCTAGATGAACGAACGTCTCTCCACTTTCTCAGTTCTGAGAGATAAGTGAGTGTGAAAGCCGTCCTTCACCTAGATTGATGGGAACACAAAGTTTCTTTTCAGTTGCAAACTCCATTCCATACATATATATGGGGAGGTACAAGCTCCAACACGGTTTTACAGTGAAAACTGCAGGAACTTCAAACCGGCACTAGGAAACAGACTGAGAAAGCAGGGAAAAAGTGACTCCTGCAACCAGTTCCCTTGGGGCTAGATGAACGAACGTCTCTCCACTTGCTCAATTCTGAGAGATATGTGTGTGTGAAGCCGTCCTTCAACTAGCTTGTTGGGAACACAAAGTTTCTTTTCAGTTGCAACCTCCATTCCATACATATATATGGGGAGGTACTAGCTCCAACTCGGTTTTACAGTGAAAACTGCAGGAACTTCAAACCGGCACTAGGAAACAGGCTGAGAAAGCAGAGAAAAAGTGTCTCATGCAAAACGTTCCCTTGGTGCTTGATGAACGAACGTATCTCCACTTGCTCAGTTCTGAGAGATAAGTGTGTTGTGAAAGCCGTCCTTCACCTAGCTTGTTGGGAACACAAAGTTTCTTTTCAGTTGCAAAGTCCATTCCATACATATATATGGGAAGGTACTAGCTCCAACTCGGTTTTACAGTGAAAACTGCAGGAACTTCAAACCGGCACTAAGAAACAGACTGAGAAAGCACAGAAAAAGTGTCTCCTGCAACCCGTTCCCTTGGTGCTAGATGAACGAACGTCTCTCCACCTGCTCAGTTCTGAGAGATAAGTGTGTGTGAAAGCCGTCCTTCACCTAGCTTGTTGGGAACACAAAGTTTCTTTCCAGTTGCAAACTCCACTCCTTCCATATATATGGGGAGGTACTAGCTCCAACACGGTTTGACAGTGAAAACTTCAATAACTTCAAACCGGTACTAGGAAACAGAAAAGAAAGCAGAGAAAAAGTGTCCCCTGCAACCCGTTCCCTTGGTGCTAGATGAACGAACGTCTCTCCACTTGCTCAGTTCTGAGATATAAGTGTGTGTGAAAGCCGTCCTTCACCTAGCTTGTTGGGAACACAAAGTTTCTTTTCAGTTGCAAACTCCACTCCATCCATATATATGGTGAGGTACTAGCTCCAATTCGGTTTGACAGTGAAAACTGCAGGAACTTCAAACCGGCAGTAGGAAACAGACTGAGAAAGCAGAGAAAATTTGTCTCCTGCCACCCGTTCCCTTGGTGCTAGATGAACGAACGTCTCTCCACTTGCTCAGTTCTGAGAGATAAGTGTGTGTGAAAGCCGTCCTTCACCTAGCTTGTTGGGAACACAAAGTTTCTTTTCAGTTGCAAAATCCACTCCATCCATATATATGGGGAGGTACTAGCTCCAACACGGTTTTACAGTGAAAACTGCAGGAACTTCAAACCGGAACTAGGAAACAGACTGAGAAAGCAGAGAAAAAGTGTCTCCTGCAACCCTTTCCCTTGGTGCTAGATGAACGAACGTCTCTCCACTTTCTCAGTTCTGAGAGATAAGTGAGTGTGAAAGCCGTCCTTCACCTAGATTGATGGGAACACAAAGTTTCTTTTCAGTTGCAAACTCCATTCCATACATATATATGGGGAGGTACAAGCTCCAACACGGTTTTACAGTGAAAACTGCAGGAACTTCAAACCGGCACTAGGAAACAGACTGAGAAAGCAGGGAAAAAGTGACTCCTGCAACCAGTTCCCTTGGGGCTAGATGAACGAACGTCTCTCCACTTGCTCAGTTCTGAGAGATATGTGTGTGTGAAGCCGTCCTTCAACTAGCTTGTTGGGAACACAAAGTTTCTTTTCAGTTGCAACCTCCATTCCATACATATATATGGGGAGGTACTAGCTCCAACTCGGTTTTACAGTGAAAACTGCAGGAACTTCAAACCGGCACTAGGAAACAGGCTGAGAAAGCAGAGAAATAGTGTCTCCTGCAACCCGTTCCCTTAGTGCTAGATGAACGAACGTCTCTCCACTTGCTCAGTTCTGAGAGAAATGTGTGTGTGAAAGCCGTCCTTCACCTAGCTTTTTGGGAACACAAAGTTTCTTTTTAGTTGCAAACTCCATTCCATACATATATATGGGGAGGTACTAGCTCCAACACGGTTTTACAGTGAAAACTGCAGGAACTTCAAACCGGCACTAGGAAACAGCCTGAGAAAGCAGAGAAAAAGTGTCTCCTGCAACCCGTTCCCTTGGTGCTAGATGAACGAACGTCTCTCCACTTGCTCAGTTCTGAGAGATAAGTGAGTGTGAAAGCCGTCCTTCACCTAGCTTGATGGGAACACAAAGTTTCTTTTCAGTTGAAAACTCCATTCAATACATATATATGGGGAGGTACAAGCTCCAACACGGTATTACAGTGAAAACTGCAGGAACTTCAAACCGGCACTAGGAAACAGACTGAGAAAGCAGGGAAAATGTGACTCCTGCAACCAGGACCCTTGGTGCTAGATGAACGAACGTCTCTCCACTTGCTCAGTTCTGAGAGATAAGTGTGTGTGAAAGCCGTCCTTCACCTAGCTTTTTGGGAACACAAAGTTTCTTTTTAGTTGCAAACTCCATTCCATACATATATATGGGTAGGTACTAGCTCCAACTCGGTTTTACAGTGAAAACTGCAGGAACTTCAAACCGGCACTAGGAAACAGACTGAGAAAGCAGAGAAATAGTATCTCCTGCAACCCATTCCCTTGGTGCTAGATGAACGAACGTCTCTCCACTTGCTCAGTTCTGAGAGATGTGTGTGTGTGAAAGCCGTAATTCAACTAGCTTGATGGGAGCACAAAGTTTCTTTTCAGTTGCAAACTCCATTCCATACATATATATGGGGATGTACTAGCTCCAACTCTGTTTTACAGTGAAAACTGCAGGAACTTCAAACGGGCACTAGGAAAAAGGCTGAGAAAACAGAGAAAAAGTGTCTCCTGCAACCCGTTCCCTTGGTGCTAGATGAACGAACGTCTCTCTACTTGCTCAGTTCTGAGAGATATGTGTGTGTGAAAGCCGTCCCTCAACTAGCTTGTTGGGAACACAAAGTCTCTTTTAAGTTGCAAACTCCACTCCATCCATATATATGGGGAGGTACTAACTCCAACTCGGTTTGACAGTGAAAACTGCAGGAAATTCAAACCGGCACTATTAAACAGACTGAGAAAGCAGAGAAAAACTGTCTCATGCAACCCGTTCCCTTGGTGCTAGATGAACGAAAGTCTCTCCACCTGCACAGTTCTGAGAGATAAGTGTGTGTGAAAGCCGTCCTTCACCTAGCTTGTTGGGAACACAAAGTTTCTTTTCAGTTGCAAACTCCATTCCATCCATATATATGGGGAGGTACTAGCTCCAAATCGGTTTTACAGTGAAAACTGCAGGAACTTCAAACCGGCACTAGGAAACATACTGAGAAAGCAGAGAAAAAGTGTCTCCTGCAAAACGTTCCCTTGGTGCTAGATGAACGAACGTCTCTCCACTTGCTCAGTTCTGAGAGATAAGTGTGTGTGAAAGCCGTCCTTCACCTAGCTTGTTGGGAACACAAAGTTTCTTTTCAGTTGCAAACTCCATTCCATACATATATATGGGTAGGTACTAGCTCCAACTCGGTTTTACAGTGAAAACTGCAGGAACTTCAAACCGGCACTAGGAAAAAGACTGAAAAAGCAGAGAAATAGTGTCTCCTGCAACCCGTTCCCTTGGTGCTATATGAACGAACGTCTCTCCACTTGCTCTGTTCTGAGATATAAGTGTGTGTGAAAGCCGTCCTTCAACTAGCTTGTTTGAACACAAAGTTTCTTTTCAGTTGCAAACTCCATTCCATACATATATATGGGGATGTACTAGCTCCAACTCTGTTTTACAGTGAAAACTGCAGGAACTTCAAACGGGCACTAGGAAACAGACTGAGAATACAGAGAAAAAGTGTCTCCTGCAACCCGTTCCCTTGGTGCTAGATGAACGAACGTCTCTCTACTTGCTCAGTTCTGAGAGATAAGTGTGTGTGAAAGCCGTCCCTCAACTAGCTTGTTGGGAACACAAAGTTTCTTTTCAGTTGCAAACTCCACTCCATCCATATATATGGGGAGGTACTAGCTCCAACTCGGTTTGACAGTGAAAACTGCAGGAAATTCAAACCGGCACTAGGAAACAGACTGAGATAGCAGAGAAAAACTGTCTCATTCAACCCGTTCCCTTGGTGCTAGATGAACGAAAGTCTCTCCACCTGCTCAGTTCTGAGAGATAAGTGTGTGTGAAAGCCGTCCTTCACATAGCTTGTTGGGAACACAAAGTTTCTTTTCAGTTGCAAACTCCACTCCATCCATATATATTGGGAGGTACTAGCTCCAACTCGGTTTTACAGTGAAAACTGCAGGAACTTCAAACCGGCACTAGGAAACATACTGAGAAAGCAGAGAAAAAGTGTCTCCTGCAAAACGTTCCCTTGGTGCTAGATGAACGAACGTCTCTCCACTTGCTCAGTTCTGAGAGATAAGTGTGTGTGAAAGCCGTCCTTCACCTAGCTTGTTGGGAACACAAAGTTTCTTTTCAGTTGCCAACTCCATTCCATACATATATATGGGTAGGTACTAGCTCCAACTCGGTTTTACAGTGAAAACTGCAGGAACTTCAAACCGGCACTAGGAAACAGACTGAAAAAGCAGAGAAATAGTGTCTCCTGCAACCCGTTCCCTTGGTGCTAGATGAACGAACGTCTCTCCACTTGCTCAGTTCTGAGAGATAAGTGTGTGTGAAAGCCGTCCTCAACTAGCTTGTTTTGAACACAAAGTTTCTTTTCAGTTGCAAACTCCATTCCATACATATATATGGGGATGTACTAGCTCCAACTCTGTTTTACAGTGAAAACTGCAGGAACTTCAAACGGGCACTAGGAAACAGACTGAGAATACAGAGAAAAAGTGTCTCCTGAAACCCGTTCCCTTGGTGCTAGATGAACGAACGTCTCTCTACTTGCTCAGTTCTGAGAGATAAGTGTGTGTGAAAGCCGTCCCTCAACTAGCTTGTTGGGAACACAAAGTTTCTTTTCAGTTGCAAACTCCACTCCATCCATATATATGGGGAGGTACTAGCTCCAACTCGGTTTCACAGTGAAAACTGCAGGAAATTCAAACCGGCACTAGGAAACAGACTGAGAAAGCAGAGAAAAAGTGACTCATGCAACCCGTTCCTTTGGTGCTAGATGAACGAACGTCTCTCCACCTGCTAAGTTCTGAGAGATAAGTGTGTGTGAAAGCCGTACTTCACCTAGCTTGTTGGGAACACAAAGTTTCTTTTCAGTTGCAAACACCACTCCATCCATATATATGGGGAGGTACTAGCTCCAACTCGGTTTTACAGTGAAAACTGCAGGAACTTCAAACCGGCACTAGGAATCATACTGAGAAAGCAGAGAAAAAGTGTCTCCTGCAAAACGTTCCCTTGGTGCTAGATGAACGAACGTCTCTCCACTTGCTCAGTTCTGAGAGATAAGTGTGTGTGAAAGCCGTCCTTCACCTAGCTTGTTGGGAACACAAAGTTTCTTTTCAGTTGCAAACTCCATTCCATACATATATATGGGTAGGTACTAGCTCCAAATCGGTTTTACAGTGAAAACTGCAGGAACTTCAAACCGGCACTAGGAAACAGACTGAAAAAGCAGAGAAATAGTGTCTCCTGCAACCCGTTCCCTTGGTGCTAGATGAACGAACGTCTCGCCACTTGCTCAGTTCTGAGAGATATGTGTGTGTGAAAGCCGTCCTTCAACTAGCTTGTTTTGAACACAAAGTTTCTTTTCAGTTGCAAACTCCATTCCATACATATATATGGGGATGTACTAGCTCCAACACTGTTTTACAGTGAAAACTGCAGGAACTTCAAACGGGCACTAGGAAACAGACTGAGAATACAGAGAAAAAGTGTCTCCTGCAACCCGTTCCCTTGGTGCTAGATGAACGAAGGTCTCTCTACTTGCTCAGTTCTGAGAGATAAGTGTGTGTGAAAGCCGTCCCTCAACTAGCTTGTTGGGAACACAAAGTTTCTTTTCAGTTGCAAACTCCACTCCATCCATATATATGGGGAGGTACTAGCTCCAACTCGGTTTGACAGTGAAAACTGCAGGAAATTCAAACCGGCACTAGGAAACAGACTGAGAAAGCAGAGAAAAAGTGTCTCATGCAACCCGTTCCCTTGGTGCTAGATGAACGAAAGTCTCTCCACCTGCTCAGTTCTGAGAGATAAGTGTGTGTGAATGCCGTCCTTCACCTAGCTTGTTGGGAACACAAAGTTTCTTTTCAGTTGCAAACTCCACTCCATCCATATATATGGGGAGGTACTAGCTCCAAATCGGTTTTACAGTGAAAACTGCAGGAACTTCAAACCGGCACTAGGAATCATACTGAGAAAGCAGAGAAAATGTGTCTCCTGCAAAACGTTCCCTTGGTGCTAGATGAACGAACGTCTCTCCACTTGCTCAGTTCTGAGAGATAAGTGTGTGTGAAAGCCGTCCTTCACCTAGCTTGCTGGGAACACAAAGTTTCTTTTCAGTTGCAAACTCCATTCCATACATATATAAGGGTAGGTACTAGCTCCAACTCGGTTTTACAGTGAAAACTGCAGGAACTTCAAACCGGCACTAGGAAACAGACTGAAAAAGCAGAGAAATAGTGTCTCCTGCAACCCGTTCCCTTGGTGCTAGACGAACGAACGTCTCTCCACTTGCTCAGTTCTGAGAGATAAGTGTGTGTGAAAGCCGTCCTTCAACTAGCTTGTTTTGAACACAAAGTTTCTTTTCAGTTGCAAACTCCATTCCATACATATATATGGGGATGTACTAGCTCCAACTCTGTTTTACAGTGAAAACTGCAGGGACTTCAAACGGGCACTAGGAAACAGACTGAGAATACAGAGAAAAAGTGTCTCCTGCAACCCGTTCCCTTGGTGCTAGATGAACGAACGTCTCTCTACTTGCTCAGTTCTGAGAGATAAGTGTGTGTGAAAGCCGTCCCTCAACTAGCTTGTTGGGAACACAAAGTTTCTTTTCAGTTGCAAACACCACTCCATCCATATATATGGGGAGGTACTAGCTCCAACTCGGTTTGACAGTGAAAACTGCAGGAACTTCAAACCGGCACTAGGAAACATACTGAGAAAGCAGAGAAAAAGTGTGTCATGCAAAACGTTCCCTTGGTGCTAGATGAACGAAAGTCTCTCCACTTGCTCAGTTCTGAGAGATAAGTGTGTGTGAGAGCCGTCCTTCACCTAGATTGTTGGGAACACAAAGTTTGTTTTCAGTTGCAAACTCCGTTCCATACATATATATGGGAAGGTACTAGCTCCAACTCGGTTTTACAGTGAAAACTGCAGGAACTTCAAACCGGCCCTAGGAAACAGACTGAGAAAGCACAGAAAAAGTCTCTCCTGCAACCCGTTCCCTTGGTGCTAGATGAACGAACGTCTCTCCACCTGCTCAGTTCTGAGAGATAAGTGTGTGTGAAAGCCGTCCTTCACCTAGCTTGTTGGAACACAAAGTTTCTTTTCAGTTGCAAACTCCACTCCTTCCATATATATGGGGAGGTACTAGCTCCAACACGGTTTGAATGTGAAAACTGCAATAACTTCAAACCGGCACTAGGAAACAGAATGGAAAGCAGAGAAAAAGTGTCCCCTGCAACCCGTTCCCTTGGTGCTAGATGAACGAACGTCTCTCCACTTGCTCAGTTCTGAGATATAATTGTGTGTGAAAGCCGTCCTTCACCTAGCTTGTTGGGAACACAAAGTTTCTTTTCAGTTGCAAACTCCACTCCATCCATATATATGGTGAGGTACTAGCTCCAATTCGGTTTGACAGTGAAAACTGCAGGAACTTCAAACCGGCACTAGGAAACAGAATGGAAAGCAGAGAAAAAGGGTCCCCTGCAACCCGTTCCCTTGGTGCTAGATGAACGAACGTCTCTCCACTTGCTCAGTTCTGAGATATAAGTGTGTGTGAAAGCCGTCCTTCACCTAGCTTGTTGGGAACACAAAGTTTCTTTTCAGTTGCAAACTCCACTCCATCCATATATATGGTGAGGTACTAGCTCCAATTCGGTTTGACAGTGAAAACTGCAGGAATTTCAAACCGGCCCTAGGAAACAGACTGAGAAAGCAGAGAAAAAGTGTCTCCTGCAACCCGTTCCCTTGGTGCTAGATGAACGAACGTCTCTCCACTTGCTCAGTTCTGAGAGATATGTGTGTGTGAAAGTCGTCCTTCAACTAGCTTGTTGGGAACACAAAGTTTCTTTTCAGTTGCATACTCCATTCCATACATATATATGGGGAGGTACTAGCTCCAACTCGGTTTTACAGTGAAAACTGCAGGAACTCCAAACTGGCACTAGGAAAAAGCCTGAGAAAGCAGAGAAAATGTGTCTCCTGCAACCCGTTCCCTTGGTGCTAGATGAACGAACGTCTCTCCACTTGCTCAGTTCTGAGAGATAAGTATGTGTGAAAGCCGTCCTTCAAATAACTTGATGGGAACACAAAGTTTCTTTTCAGTTGCAAACTCCATTCCATACTTATATATGGGGATGTACTAGCTCCAACTCTGTTTTACAGTGAAAACTGCAGGAACTTCAAACGGGCACTAGGAAACAGACTGAGAAAACAGAGAAAAAGTGTCTCCTGCAACCCGTTCCCTTGGTGCTAGATGAACGAACGTCTCTCTACTTGCTCAGTTCTGAGAGATAAGTGTGTGTGAAAGCCGTCCCTCAACTAGCTTGTTGGGAACACAAAGTTTCTTTTCAGTTGCAAACTCCACTCCATCCATATATATGGGGAGGTACTAGCTCCAACTCGGTTTGACAGTGAAAACTGCAGGAAATTCAAACCGGCACTAGGAAACAGACTGAGATAGCAGAGAAAAACTGTCTCATGCAACCCGTTCCCTTGGTGCTAGATGAACGAAAGTCTCTCCACCTGCTCAGTTCTGAGAGATAAGTGTGTGTGAAAGCCGTCCTTCACATAGCTTGTTGGGAACACAAAGTTTCTTTTCAGTTGCAAACTCCACTCCATCCATATATATTGGGAGGTACTAGCTCCAACTCGGTTTTACAGTGAAAACTGCAGGAACTTCAAACCGGCACTAGGAAACATACTGAGAAAGCAGAGAAAAAGTGTCTCCTGCAAAACGTTCCCTTGGTGCTAGATGAACGAACGTCTCTCCACTTGCTCAGTTCTGAGAGATAAGTGTGTGTGAAAGCCGTCCTTCACCTAGCTTGTTGGGAACACAAAGTTTCTTTTCAGTTGCCAACTCCATTCCATACATATATATGGGTAGGTACTAGCTCCAACTCGGTTTTACAGTGAAAACTGCAGGAACTTCAAACCGGCACTAGGAAACAGACTGAAAAAGCAGAGAAATAGTGTCTCCTGCAACCCGTTCCCTTGGTGCTAGATGAACGAACGTCTCTCCACTTGCTCAGTTCTGAGAGATAAGTGTGTGTGAAAGCCGTCCTCAACTAGCTTGTTTTGAACACAAAGTTTCTTTTCAGTTGCAAACTCCATTCCATACATATATATGGGGATGTACTAGCTCCAACTCTGTTTTACAGTGAAAACTGCAGGAACTTCAAACGGGCACTAGGAAACAGACTGAGAATACAGAGAAAAAGTGTCTCCTGAAACCCGTTCCCTTGGTGCTAGATGAACGAACGTCTCTCTACTTGCTCAGTTCTGAGAGATAAGTGTGTGTGAAAGCCGTCCCTCAACTAGCTTGTTGGGAACACAAAGTTTCTTTTCAGTTGCAAACTCCACTCCATCCATATATATGGGGAGGTACTAGCTCCAACTCGGTTTGACAGTGAAAACTGCAGGAAATTCAAACCGGCACTAGGAAACAGACTGAGAAAGCAGAGAAAAAGTGACTCATGCAACCCGTTCCCTTGGTGCTAGATGAACGAACGTCTCTCCACCTGCTAAGTTCTGAGAGATAAGTGTGTGTGAAAGCCGTCCTTCACCTAGCTTGTTGGGAACACAAAGTTTCTTTTCAGTTGCAAACTCCACTCCATCCATATATATGGGGAGGTACTAGCTCCAACTCGGTTTTACAGTGAAAACTGCAGGAACTTCAAACCGGCACTAGGAATCATACTGAGAAAGCAGAGAAAAAGTGTCTCCTGCAAAACGTTCCCTTGGTGCTAGATGAACGAACGTCTCTCCACTTGCTCAGTTCTGAGAGATAAGTGTGTGTGAAAGCCGTCCTTCACCTAGCTTGTTGGGAACACAAAGTTTCTTTTCAGTTGCAAACTCCATTCCATACATATATATGGGTAGGTACTAGCTCCAAATCGGTTTTACAGTGAAAACTGCAGGAACTTCAAACCGGCACTAGGAAACAGACTGAAAAAGCAGAGAAATAGTGTCTCCTGCAACCCGTTCCCTTGGTGCTAGATGAACGAACGTCTCGCCACTTGCTCAGTTCTGAGAGATATGTGTGTGTGAAAGCCGTCCTTCAACTAGCTTGTTTTGAACACAAAGTTTCTTTTCAGTTGCAAACTCCATTCCATACATATATATGGGGATGTACTAGCTCCAACACTGTTTTACAGTGAAAACTGCAGGAACTTCAAACGGGCACTAGGAAACAGACTGAGAATACAGAGAAATTGTGTCTCCTGCAACCCGTTCCCTTGGTGCTAGATGAACGAAGGTCTCTCTACTTGCTCAGTTCTGAGAGATAAGTGTGTGTGAAAGCTGTCCCTCAACTAGCTTGTTGGGAACACAAAGTTTCTTTTCAGTTGCAAACTCCACTCCATCCATATATATGGGGAGGTACTAGCTCCAACTCGGTTTGACAGTGAAAACTGCAGGAAATTCAAACCGGCACTAGGAAACAGACTGAGAAAGCAGAGAAAAAGTGTCTCATGCAACCCGTTCCCTTGGTGCTAGATGAACGAAAGTCTCTCCACCTGCTCAGTTCTGAGAGATAAGTGTGTGTGAATGCCGTCCTTCACCTAGCTTGTTGGGAACACAAAGTTTCTTTTCAGTTGCAAACTCCACTCCATCCATATATATGGGGAGGTACTAGCTCCAAATCGGTTTTACAGTGAAAACTGCAGGAACTTCAAACCGGCACTAGGAATCATACTGAGAAAGCAGAGAAAATGTGTCTCCTGCAAAACGTTCCCTTGGTGCTAGATGAACGAACGTCTCTCCACTTGCTCAGTTCTGAGAGATAAGTGTGTGTGAAAGCCGTCCTTCACCTAGCTTGCTGGGAACACAAAGTTTCTTTTCAGTTGCAAACTCCATTCCATACATATATAAGGGTAGGTGCTAGCTCCAACTCGGTTTTACAGTGAAAACTGCAGGAACTTCAAACCGGCACTAGGAAACAGACTGAAAAAGCAGAGAAATAGTGTCTCCTGCAACCCGTTCCCTTGGTGCTAGACGAACGAACGTCTCTCCACTTGCTCAGTTCTGAGAGATAAGTGTGTGTGAAAGCCGTCCTTCAACTAGCTTGTTTTGAACACAAAGTTTCTTTTCAGTTGCAAACTCCATTCCATACATATATATGGGGATGTACTAGCTCCAACTCTGTTTTACAGTGAAAACTGCAGGGACTTCAAACGGGCACTAGGAAACAGACTGAGAATACAGAGAAAAAGTGTCTCCTGCAACACGTTCCCTTGGTGCTAGATGAACGAACGTCTCTCTACTTGCTCAGTTCTGAGAGATAAGTGTGTGTGAAAGCCGTCCCTCAACTAGCTTGTTGGGAACACAAAGTTTCTTTTCAGTTGCAAACACCACTCCATCCATATATATGGGGAGGTACTAGCTCCAACTCGGTTTGACAGTGAAAACTGCAGGAACTTCAAACCGGCACTAGGAAACATACTGAGAAAGCAGAGAAAAAGTGTGTCATGCAAAACGTTCCCTTGGTGCTAGATGAACGAAAGTCTCTCCACTTGCTCAGTTCTGAGAGATAAGTGTGTGTGAGAGCCGTCCTTCACCTAGATTGTTGGGAACACAAAGTTTGTTTTCAGTTGCAAACTCCGTTCCATACATATATATGGGAAGGTACTAGCTCCAACTCGGTTTTACAGTGAAAACTGCAGGAACTTCAAACCGGCCCTAGGAAACAGACTGAGAAAGCACAGAAAAAGTCTCTCCTGCAACCCGTTCCCTTGGTGCTAGATGAACGAACGTCTCTCCACCTGCTCAGTTCTGAGAGATAAGTGTGTGTGAAAGCCGTCCTTCACCTAGCTTGTTGGAACACAAAGTTTCTTTTCAGTTGCAAACTCCACTCCTTCCATATATATGGGGAGGTACTAGCTCCAACACGGTTTGAAAGTGAAAACTGCAATAACTTCAAACCGGCACTAGGAAACAGAATGGAAAGCAGAGAAAAAGTGTCCCCTGCAACCCGTTCCCTTGGTGCTAGATGAACGAACTTCTCTCCACTTGCTCAGTTCTGAGATATAATTGTGTGTGAAAGCCGTCCTTCACCTAGCTTGTTGGGAACACAAAGTTTCTTTTCAGTTGCAAACTCCACTCCATCCATATATATGGTGAGGTACTAGCTCCAATTCGGTTTGACAGTGAAAACTGCAGGAACTTCAAACCGGCACTAGGAAACAGAATGGAAAGCAGAGAAAAAGGGTCCCCTGCAACCCGTTCCCTTGGTGCTAGATGAACGAACGTCTCTCCACTTGCTCAGTTCTGAGATATAAGTGTGTGTGAAAGCCGTCCTTCACCTAGCTTGTTGGGAACACAAAGTTTCTTTTCAGTTGCAAACTCCACTCCATCCATATATATGGTGAGGTACTAGCTCCAATTCGGTTTGACAGTGAAAACTGCAGGAATTTCAAACCGGCCCTAGGAAACAGACTGAGAAAGCAGAGAAAAAGTGTCTCCTGCAACCCGTTCCCTTGGTGCTAGATGAACGAACGTCTCTCCACTTGCTCAGTTCTGAGAGATATGTGTGTGTGAAAGTCGTCCTTCAACTAGCTTGTTGGGAACACAAAGTTTCTTTTCAGTTGCATACTCCATTCCATACATATATATGGGGAGGTACTAGCTCCAACTCGGTTTTACAGTGAAAACTGCAGGAACTCCAAACTGGCACTAGGAAAAAGCCTGAGAAAGCAGAGAAAATGTGTCTCCTGCAACCCGTTCCCTTGGTGCTAGATGAACGAACGTCTCTCCACTTGCTCATTTCTGAGAGATAAGTATGTGTGAAAGCCGTCCTTCAAATAACTTGATGGGAACACAAAGATTCTTTTCAGTTGCAAACTCCATTCCATACTTATATATGGGGATGTACTAGCTCCAACTCTGTTTTACAGTGAAAACTGCAGGAACTTCAAACGGGCACTAGGAAACAGACTGAGAAAACAGAGAAAAAGTGTCTCCTGCAACCCGTTCCCTTGGTGCTAGATGAACGAACGTCTCTCTTCTTGCTCAGTTCTGAGAGATAAGTGTGTGTGAAAGCCGTCCTTCAGCTAACTTGTTGGGAACACAAAGTTTCTTTTCAGTTGCAAACTCCAATCCATCCATATATATGGGGAGGTACTAGCTCCATCTCCGTTTGACAGTGAAAACTGCAGGAACTTCAAACCGGCACTAGGAAACAGACTGAGAAAGCAGAGAAAAAGTGGCTCATGCAACCCGTTCCCTTGGTGCTAGATGAACGAACGTCTCTCCACTTGCTCAGTTCTGAGAGATAAGTGAGTGTGAAAGCCGTAATTCAACTAGCTTGATGGGAGCACAAAGTTTCTTTTCAGTTGCAAACTCCATTCCATACATATATATGGGGAGGTACAAGCTCCAACACGGTTTTACAGTGAAAACTGCAGGAACTTCAAACCGGCACTAGGAAACAGCCTGAGAAAGCAGGGAAAAAGTGCCTCCTGCAACCAGTTCCCTTGGTGCTAGATGAACGAACGTCTCTCCACTTGCTCAGTTCTGAGAGATAAGTGTGTGTGAAAGCCGTCCTTCAACTATCTTGTTGGGAACACAAAGTTTCTTTTCAGTTGCAAACTCCATTCCATACATATATATGGGGAGGTACTAGCTCCAACTCGGTTTTACAGTGAAAACTGCAGGAACTTCAAACCGGCACTAGGAAACAGACTGAGAAAGCAGAGAAATAGTATCTCCTGCAACCCGTTCCCTTAGTGCTATATGAACGAACGTCTCTCCACTTGCTCAGTTCTGAGAGATAAGTGTGTGTGAAAGCCGTCCTTCACCTAGTTTGTTGGGAACAAAAAGTTTCTTTTCAGTTGCAAACTCCATTCCATACATATATATGGGTAGGTAGTAGCTCCAACTCGGTTTTACAGTGAAAACTGCAGGAACTTCAAACCGGCACTAGGAAACAGCCTGAGAAAGCAGAGAAAAAGTGTCTCCTGCAACCCGTTCCCTTGGTGCTAGATGAACGAACGTCTCTCCACTTGCTCAGTTCTGAGATATAAGTGAGTGTGAAAGCCGTCCTTCACCTAGCTTGATGGGAACACAAAGTTTCTTTTCAGTTGCAAACTCCATTCCATACTTATATATGGGGAGGTACAAGCTCCAACACGGTATTACAGTGAAAACTGCAGGAACTTCAAACCGGCACTAGGAAACAGACTGAGAAAGCAGAGAAATAGTGACTCCTGCAACCAGTTCCCTTGGTGCTAGACGAACGTACGTCTCACCACTTGCTCAGTTCTGAGAGATAAGTGTGTGTGAAAGCCGTCCTTCAACTAGCTTGTTGGGAACACAAAGTTTCTTTTCAGTTGCAGACTCCATTCCATACATATATATGGGTAGGTACTAGCTCCAACTCGGTTTTACAGTGAAAACTGCAGGAACTTCAAACCGGCACTAGGAAACAGACTGAGAAATCAGAGAAATAGTGTCTCCTGCAACCCGTTCCCTTGGTGCTAGATGAACGAACGTCTCTCCACTTGCTCAGTTCTGAGAGATAAGTGTGTGTGAAAGCCGTCCTTCAACTAGCTTGTTTTGAACACAAAGTTTCTTTTCAGTTGCAAACTCCATTCCATACTTATATATGGGGATGTACTAGCTCCAACTCTGTTTTACAGTGAAAACTGCAGGAACTTCAAACGGGCACTAGGAAACAGACTGAGAAAACAGAGAAAAAGTGTCTCCTGCAACCCGTTCCCTTGGTGCTAGATGAACGAACGTCTCTCTACTTGCTCAGTTCTGAGAGATAAGTGTGTGTGAAAGCCGTCCTTCAGCTAACTTGTTGGGAACACAAAGTTTCTTTTCAATGCAAACTCCAATCCATCCATATATATGGGGAGGTACTAGCTCCATCTCGGTTTGACAGTGAAAACTGCAGGAACTTCAAACCGGCACTAGGAAACAGACTGAGAAAGCAGAGAAATAATGGCTCATGCAACCCGTTCCCTTGGTGCTAGATGAACGAACGTCTCTCCACTTGCTCAGTTCTGAGAGATAAGTGAGTGTGAAAGCCGTAATTCACCTAGCTTGATGGGAGCACAAAGTTTCTTTTCAGTTGCAAACTCCATTCCATACATATATATGGGGAGGTACAAGCTCCAACACGGTTTTACAGTGAAAACTGCAGGAACTTCAAACCGGCACTAGGAAACAGCCTGAGAAAGCAGGGAAAAAGTGCCTCCTGCAACCAGTTCACTTGGTGCTAGATGAACGAACGTCTCTCCACTTGCTCAGTTCTGAGAGATAAGTGTGTGTGAAAGCCGTCCTTCAACTATCTTGTTGGGAACACAAAGTTTCTTTTCAGTTGCAAACTCCATTCCATACATATATATGGGGAGGTACTAGCTCCAACTCGGTTTTACAGTGAAAACTGCAGGAACTTCAAACCGGCACTAGGAAACAGACTGAGAAAGCAGAGAAATAGTATCTCCTGCAACCCGTTCCCTTAGTGCTATATGAACGAACGTCTCTCCACTTGCTCAGTTCTGAGAGATAAGTGTGTGTGAAAGCCGTCCTTCACCTAGCTTGTTGGGAACACAAAGTTTCTTTTCAGTTGCAAACTCCATTCCATACATATATATGGGTAGGTAGTAGCTCCAACTCGGTTTTACAGTGAAAACTGCAGGAACTTCAAACCGGCACTAGGAAACAGCCTGAGAAAGCAGAGAAAAAGTGTCTCCTGCAACCCGTTCCCTTGGTGCTAGATGAACGAACGTCTCTCCACTTGCTCAGTTCTGAGAGATAAGTGAGTGTGAAAGCCGTCCTTCACCTAGCTTGATGGGAACACAAAGTTTCTTTTCAGTTGCAAACTCCATTCCATACATATATATGGGGAGGTACAAGCTCCAACACGGTATTACAGTGAAAACTGCAGGAACTTCAAACCGGCACTAGGAAACAGACTGAGAAAGCAGAGAAATAGTGACTCCTGCATCCAGTTCCCTTGGTGCTAGACGAACGTACGTCTCACCACTTGCTCAGTTCTGAGAGATAAGTGTGTGTGAAAGCCGTCCTTCAACTAGCTTGTTGGGAACACAAAGTTTCTTTTCAGTTGCAAACTCCATTCCATACATATATATGGGGAGGTACTAGCTCCATCTCGGTTTGACAGTGAAAACTGCAGGAAATTCAAACCGGCACTAGGAAACAGACTGAGAAAGCAGAGAAAAAGTGGCTCATGCAACCCGTTCCCTTGGTGCTAGATGAACGAACGTCTCTCCACTTGCTCAGTTCTGAGAGATAAGTGTGTGTGAAAGCCTTACTTCACCTAGCTTTTTGGGAACACAAAGTTTCTTTCCAGTTGCAAACTCCACTCCATCCATATATATGGGGAGGTACTAGCTCCAACTCGGTTTTACAGTGAAAACTGCAGGAACTTCAAACCGGTACTAGGAAACATAATGAGAAAGCAGAGAAAAAGTGTCTCCTGCAAAACGTTCCCTTGGTGCTAGATGAACGAACGTCTCTCCACTTGCTCAGTTCTGAGAGATAAGTGTGTGTGAAAGCCGTCCTTCACCTAGATTGTTGGGAACACAAAGTTTCTTTTCAGTTGCAAACTCCATTCCATACATATATATGGGAAGGTACTAGCTCCAACTCGGTTTTACAGTGAAAACTGCAGGAACTTCAAACCGGCACTAAGAAACAGAATGAGAAAGCACAGAAAAAGTGTCTCCTGCAACCCGTTCCCTTGGTGCTAGATGAACGAACGTCTCTCCACCTGCTCAGTTCTGAGAGATAAGTGTGTGTGAAAGCCGTCCTTCACCTAGCTTGTTGGGAACACAAAGTTTCTTTTCAGTTGCAAACTCCACTCCTTCCATATATATGGGGAGGTACTAGCTCCAACACGGTTTGACAGTGAAAAATGCAATAACTTCAAACCGGCACTAGGAAACAGAATGGAAAGCAGAGAAAAAGTGTCCCCTGCAACCCGTTCCCTTGGTGCTAGATGAACGAACGTCTCTCCACTTGCTCAGTTCTGAGAGATAAATGTGTGTGAAGCCGTCCTTCAACTAGCTTTTTGGGAACACAAAGTTTCTTTTCAGTTGCAAACTCCATTCCATACATATATATGGGGAGGTACTAGCTCCAACTCGGTTTTACAGTGAAAACTGCAGGAACTTCAAACCGGCACTAGGAAACAGGCTGAGAAAGCAGAGAAATAGTGTCTCCTGCAACCCGTTCCCTTAGTGCTAGATGAACGAACGTCTCTCCACTTGCTCAGTTCTGAGAGATAAGTGTGTGTGAAAGCAGTCCTTCACCTAGCTTGTTGGGAAAACAAAGTTTCTTTTTATTTGCAAACTCCATTCCATACCTATATATGGGGAGGTACTAGATCCAACTCGGTTTTACAGTGAAAACTGCAGGAACTTCAAACCGGCACTAGGAAGCAGCCTGAGAAACAGAGAAAAAGTGTCTCCTGCAACCCGTTCCCTTGGTGCTAGATGAACGAACGTCTCTCCACTTGCTCAGTTCTGAGAGATAAGTGAGTGTGAAAGCCGTCCTTCAAATAGCTTGATGGGAACACAAAGTTTCTTTTCAGTTGCAAACTCCATTCCATACATATATATGGGGAGGTACAAGCTCCAACACGGTATTACAGTGAAAACTGCATAACTTCAAACCGGCACTAGGAAACAGACTGAGAAAGCATGGAAAAAGTGACTCCTGCAACCAGTTCCCTTGGTGCTAGATGAACGAACGTCTCTCCACTTGCTCAGTTCTGAGAGATAAGTGTGTGTGAAAGCCGTCCTTCAACTAGCTTGTTGGGAACACAAAGTTTCTTTTCAGTTGCAAACTCCATTCCATACATATATATGGGTAGGTACTAGCTCCAACTCGGTTTTACAGTGAAAACTGCAGGAACTTCAAACCGGCACTAGGAAACAGACTGAGAAAGCAGAGAAATAGTGTCTCCTGCAACCCATTCCCTTGGTGCTAGATGAACGAACGTCTCTCCAATTGCTCAGTTCTGAGAGATAAGTGTGTGTGAAAGCCGTCCTTCAACTAGCTTGTTTTGAACACAAAGTTTCTTTTCAGTTGCAAACTCCATTCCTTACATATATATGGGGATGTACTAGCTCCAACTCTGTTTTACAGTGAAAACTGCAGGAACTTCAAACGGGTACTAGGAAAAAGACTGAGAAAACAGAGAAAAAGTGTCTCCTGCAACCCGTTCCCTTCGTGCTAGATGAACGAACGTCTCTCTACTTGCTCAGTTCTGAGAGATAAGTGTGTGTGAAAGCCGTCCCTCAACTAGCTTGTTGGGAACACAAAGTTTCTTTTCAGTTGCAAACTCCAATCCATCCATATATATGGGGAGGTACTAGCTCCAACTCGGTTTGACAGTGAAAACTGCAGGAACTTCAAACCGGCACTAGGAAACATACTGAGAAAGCAGAGAAAAAGTGTCTCATGCAACCCGTTCCCTTGGTGCTAGATGAACGAAAGTCTCTCCACCTGCTCAGTTCTGAGAGATAAGTGTGTGTGAAAGCCGTCCTTCACCTAGCTTGTTGGGAACACAAAGTTTCTTTTCAGTTGCAAACTCCACTGCATCCATATATATGGGGAGGTACTATCTCCAACTCGGTTTGACAGTGAAAACTGCAGGAACTTCAAAGCGGCACTAGGAAACATACTGAGAAAGCAGAGAAAAAGTGTCCCCTGCAAAACGTTCCCTTGGTGCTAGATGAACAAACGTCTCTCCACTTGCTCAGTTCTGAGAGATAAGTGTGTGTGAAAGCCGTCCTTCACCTAGCTTGTTGGGAACAAAAAGTTTCTTTTCAGTTGCAAACTCCATTCCATACATATATATGGGTAGGTACTAGCTCCAAATCGGTTTTACAGTGAAAACTGCAGGAACTTCAAACCGGCACTAGGAAACAGACTGAAAAAGCTGAGAAATAGTGTCTCCTGCAACCCGTTCCCTTGGTGCTAGATGAACGAACGTCTCTCCACTTGCTCAGTTCTGAGAGATAAGTGTGTGTGAAAGCCGTCCTTCAACTAGATTGTTTTGAACACAAAGTTTCTTTTCAGTTGCAAACTCCATTCCATACATATATATGGGGATGTACTAGCTCCAACTCTGTTTTACAGTGAAAACTGCAGGAACTTCAAACGGGCACTAGGAAACAGACTGAGAAAACAGAGAAAAAGTGTCTCCTGCAACCCGTTCCATTGGTGCTAGATGAACGAACGTCTCTCCACTTGCTCAGTTCTGAGAGATAAGTGTGTGTGAAAGCCGTCCTTCACATAGCTTGTTGGGAACACAAAGTTTCTTTTCAGTTGCAAACTCCACTCCATCCATATATATGGGGAGGTACTAGCTCCAACTCGGTTTGACAGTGAAAACTGCAGGAAATTCAAACCGGCACTAGGAAACAGACTGAGAAAGCAGAGAAAAGTGGCTCATGCAACCCGTTCCCTTGGTGCTAGATGAACGAACGTCTCTCCACTTGCTCAGTTCTGAGAGATAAGTGTGTGTGAAAGCCGTCCTTCACCTAGCTTTTTGGGAACACAAAGTTTCTTTCCAGTTGCAAACTCCATTCCATCCATATATATGGGGAGGTACTAGCTCCAACTCGGTTTTACAGTGAAAACTGCAGGAACTTCAAACCGGTACTAGGAAACATAATGAGAAAGAAGAGAAAAAGTGTCTCCTGCAAAACGTTCCCTTGGTGCTAGATGAACGAACGTCTCTCCACTTGCTCAGTTCTGAGAGATAAGTGTGTGTGAAAGCCGTCCTTCACCTAGATTGTTGGGAACACAAAGTTTCTTTTCAGTTGCAAACTCCATTCCATACATATATATGGGAAGGTACTAGCTCCAACTCGGTTTTACAGTGAAAACTGCAGGAACTTCAAACCGGCACTAAGAAACAGAATGAGAAAGCACAGAAAAAGTGTCTCCTGCAACCCGTTCCCTTGGTGCTAGATGAACGAACGTCTCTCCACCTGCTCAGTTCTGAGAGATAAGTGTGTGTGAAAGCCGTCCTTCACCTAGCTTGTTGGGAACACAAAGTTTCTTTTCAGTTGCAAACTCCACTCCTTCCATATATATGGGGAGGTACTAGCTCCAACACGGTTTGACAGTGAAAAATGCAATAACTTCAAACCGGCACTAGGAAACAGAATGGAAAGCAGAGAAAAAGTGTCCCCTGCAACCCGTTCCCTTGGTGCTAGATGAACGAACGTCTCTCCACTTGCTCAGTTCTGAGAGATAAATGTGTGTGAAGCCGTCCTTCAACTAGCTTTTTGGGAACACAAAGTTTCTTTTCAGTTGCAAACTCCATTCCATACATATATATGGGGAGGTACTAGCTCCAACTCGGTTTTACAGTGAAAACTGCAGGAACTTCAAACCGGCACTAGGAAACAGGCTGAGAAAGCAGAGAAATAGTGTCTCCTGCAACCCGTTCCCTTAGTGCTAGATGAACGAACGTCTCTCCACTTGCTCAGTTCTGAGAGATAAGTGTGTGTGAAAGTCGTCCTTCACCTAGCTTGTTGGGAACACAAAGTTTCTTTTTATTTGCAAACTCCATTCCATACCTATATATGGGGAGGTACTAGATCCAACTCGGTTTTACAGTGAAAACTGCAGGAACTTCAAACCGGCACTAGGAAACAGCCTGAGAAACAGAGAAAAATGTCTCCTGCAACCCGTTCCCTTGGTGCTAGATGAACGAACGTCTCTCCACTTGCTCAGTTCTGAGAGATAAGTGAGTGTGAAAGCCGTCCTTCAACTAGCTTGATGGGAACACAAAGTTTCTTTTCAGTTGCAAACTCCATTCCATACATATATATGGGGAGGTACAAGCTCCAACACGGTATTACAGTGAAAACTGCAGAACTTCAAACCGGCACTAGGAAACAGACTGAGAAAGCATGGAAAAAGTGACTCCTGCAACCAGTTCCCTTGGTGCTAGATGAACGAACGTCTCTCCACTTGCTCAGTTCTGAGAGATAAGTGTGTGTGAAAGCCGTCCTTCAACTAGCTTGTTGGGAACACAAAGTTTCTTTTCAGTTGCTAACTCCATTCCATACATATATATGGGTAGGTACTAGCTCCAACTCGGTTTTACAGTGAAAACTGCAGGAACTTCAAACCGGCACTAGGAAACAGACTGAGAAAGCAGAGAAATAGTGTCTCCTGCAACCCATTCCCTTAGTGCTAGATGAACGAACGTCTCTCCAATTGCTCAGTTCTGAGAGATAAGTGTGTGTGAAAGCCGTCCTTCAACTAGCTTGTTTTGAACACAAAGTTTCTTTTCAGTTGCAAACTCCATTCCTTACATATATATGGGGATGTACTAGCTCCAACTCTGTTTTACAGTGAAAACTGCAGGAACTTCAAACGGGTACTAGGAAAAAGACTGAGAAAACAGAGAAAAAGTGTCTCCTGCAACCCGTTCCCTTCGTGCTAGATGAACGAACGTCTCTCCACTTGCTCAGTTCTGAGAGATAAGTGTGTGTGAAAGCCGTCCCTCAACTAGCTTGTTGGGAACACAAAGTTTCTTTTCAGTTGCAAACTCCACTCCATCCATATATATGGGGAGGTACTAGCTCCAACTCGGTTTGACAGTGAAAACTGCAGGAAATTCAAACCGGCACTAGGAAACATACTGAGAAAGCAGAGAAAAAGTGTCTCATGCAACCCGTTCCCTTGGTGCTAGATGAACGAAAGTCTCTCCACCTGCTCAGTTCTGAGAGATAAGTGTGTGTGAAAGCCGTCCTTCACCTAGCTTGTTGGGAACACAAAGTTTCTTTTCAGTTGCAAACTCCACTCCATCCATATATATGGGGAGGTACTAGCTCCAACTCGGTTTGACAGTGAAAACTGCAGGAAATAGAAACCGGCACTAGGAAACAGACTGAGAAAGCAGAGAAAAGTGGCTCATGCAACCCGTTCCCTTGGTGCTAGATGAACGAACGTCTCTCCACTTGCTCAGTTCTGAGAGATAAGTGTGTGTGAAAGCCGTCCTTCACCTAGCTTTTTGGGAACACAAAGTTTCTTTCCAGTTGCAAACTCCACTCCATCCATATATATGGGGAGGTACTAGCTCCAACTCGGTTTTACAGTGAAAACTGCAGGAACTTCAAACCGGTACTAGGAAACATAATGAGAAAGCAGAGAAAAAGTGTCTCCTGCAAAACGTTCCCTTGGTGCTAGATGAACGAACGTCTCTCCACTTGCTCAGTTCTGAGAGATAAGTGTGTGTGAAAGCCGTCCTTCACCTAGATTGTTGGGAACACAAAGTTTCTTTTCAGTTGCAAACTCCATTCCATACATATATATGGGAAGGTACTAGCTCCAACTCGGTTTTACAGTGAAAACTGCAGGAACTTCAAACCGGCACTAAGAAACAGAATGAGAAAGCACAGAAAAAGTGTCTCCTGCAACCCGTTCCCTTGGTGCTAGATGAACGAACGTCTCTCCACCTGCTCAGTTCTGAGAGATAAGTGTGTGTGAAAGCCGTCCTTCACCTAGCTTGTTGGGAACACAAAGTTTCTTTTCAGTTGCAAACTCCACTCCTTCCATATATATGGGGAGGTACTAGCTCCAACACGGTTTGACAGTGAAAAATGCAATAACTTCAAACCGGCACTAGGAAACAGAATGGAAAGCAGAGAAAAAGTGTCCCCTGCAACCCGTTCCCTTGGTGCTAGATGAACGAACGTCTCTCCACTTGCTCAGTTCTGAGAGATAAATGTGTGTGAAGCCGTCCTTCAACTAGCTTTTTGGGAACACAAAGTTTCTTTTCAGTTGCAAACTCCATTCCATACATATATATGGGGAGGTAATAGCTCCAACTCGGTTTTACAGTGAAAACTGCAGGAACTTCAAACCGGCACTAGGAAACAGGCTGAGAAAGCAGAGAAATAGTGTATCCTGCAACCCGTTCCCTTAGTGCTAGATGAACGAACGTCTCTCCACTTGCTCAGTTCTGAGAGATAAGTGTGTGTGAAAGCCGTCCTTCACCTAGCTTGTTGGGAACACAAAGTTTCTTTTTATATGCAAACTCCATTCCATACCTATATATGGGGAGGTACTAGATCCAACTCGGTTTTACAGTGAAAACTGCAGGAACTTCAAACCGGCACTAGGAAACAGCCTGAGAAACAGAGAAAAAGTGTCTCCTGCAACCCGTTCCCTTGGTGCTAGATGAACGAACGTCTCTCCACTTGCTCAGTTCTGAGAGATAAGTGAGTGTGAAAGCCGTCCTTCACCTAGCTTGATGGGAACACAAAGTTTCTTTTCAGTTGCAAACTCCATTCCATACATATATATGGGGAGGTACAAGCTCCAACACGGTATTACAGTGAAAACTGCAGAACTTCAAACCGGCACTAGGAAACAGACTGAGAAAGCAGGAAAAAAGTGCCTCCTGCAACCAGTTCCCTTGGTGCTAGATGAACGAACGTCTCTCCACTTGCTCAGTTCTGAGAGATAAGTGTGTGTGAAAGCCGTCCTTCAACTAGCTTGTTGGGAACACAAAGTTTCTTTTCAGTTGCAAACTCCATTCCATACATATATATGGGTAGGAACTAGCTCCAACTCGGTTTTACAGTGAAAACTGCAGGAACTTCAAACCGGCACTAGGAAACAGACTGAGAAAGCAGAGAAATAGTGTCTCCTGCAACCCATTCCCTTGGTGCTAGATGAACGAACGTCTCTCCAATTGCTCAGTTCTGAGAGATAAGTGTGTGTGAAAGCCGTCCTTCAACTAGCTTGTTTTGAACAAAAAGTTTCTTTTCAGTTGCAAACTCCATTCCTTACATATATATGGGGATGTACTAGCTCCAACTCTGTTTTACAGTGAAAACTGCAGGAACTTCAAACGGGTACTAGGAAAAAGACTGAGAAAACAGAGAAAAAGTGTCTCCTGCAACCCGTTCCCTTCGTGCTAGATGAACGAACGTCTCTCTACTTGCTCAGTTCTGAGAGATAAGTGTGTGTGAAAGCCGTCCCTCAACTAGCTTGTTGGGAACACAAAGTTTCTTTTCAGTTGCAAACTCCACTCCATCCATATATATGGGGAGGTACTAGCTCCAACTCGGTTTGACAGTGAAAACTGCAGGAAATTCAAACCGGCACTAGGAAACATACTGAGAAAGCAGAGAAAAAGTGTCTCATGCAACCCGTTCCCTTGGTGCTAGATGAACGAAAGTCTCTCCACCTGCTCAGTTCTGAGAGATAAGTGTGTGTGAAAGCCGTCCTTCACCTAGCTTGTTGGGAACACAAAGTTTCTTTTCAGTTGCAAACTCCACTGCATCCATATATATGGGGAGGTACTATCTCCAACTCGGTTTGACAGTGAAAAATGCAGGAACTTCAAACCGGCACTAGGAAACAGACTGAGAAAGCAGAGAAAAGTGGCTCATGCAACCCGTTCCCTTGGTGCTAGATGAACGAACGTCTCTCCACCTGCTCAGTTCTGAGAGATAAGTGTGTGTGAAAGCCGTCCTTCACCTAGCTTGTTGGGAACACAAAGTTTCTTTTTAGTTGCAAACACCACTCCATCCATATATATGGGGAGGTACTAGCTCCAACACGGTTTTACAGTGAAAAATGCAGGAACTTCAAACCGGCACTAGGAAACATACTGAGAAAGCAGAGAAAAAGTTTCTCCTGCAAAACGTTCCCTTGGTGCTAGATGAACGAACGTCTCTCCACTTGCTCAGTTCTGAGAGATAATTGTGTGTGAAAGCCATTCTTAACCTAGCTTGTTGGGAACACAAAGTATCTTTTCAGTTGCAAACCCCATTCCATACATATATATGGGTAGGTACTAGCTCCAACTCGGTTTTACAGTGAAAACTGCAGGAACCTCAAACAGGCAATAGGAAACAGACTGAAAAACAGAGAAATAGTGTCTCCTGCAACCCGTTCCCTTGGTGCTAGATGAACGAACGTCTCTCCACTTGCTCAGTTCTGAGAGATAAGTGTGTGTGAAAGCCGTACTTCAACTTGCTTGTTTCGAACACAAAGTTTCTTTTCAGTTGCAAACTCCATTCCATACATATATATGGGGATGTACTATCTCCAACTCTGTATTACAGTGAAAACTGCAGGAACTTCAAACGGGCACTAGGAAACAGACTGAGAAAACAGAGAAAAAGTGTCTCCTGCAACCCGTTCCCTTGGTGCTAGATGAACGAACGTCTCTCCACTTGCTCAGTTCTGAGAGATAAGTGTGTGTGAAAGCCGTCCTTCACCTAGCTTGTTGGGAACACAAAGTTTCTTTTCAGTTGCAAACTCCACTCCATCCATATATATGGGTAGGTACTAGCTCCAAATCGGTTTGACAGTGAAAACTGCAGGAAATTCAAACCGGCACTAGGAAACAGACTGAGAAAGCAGAGAAAAAGTGGCTCATGCAACCCGTTCCCTTGGTGCTAGATGAACGAACGTCTCTCCACCTGCTCAGTTCTGAGAGATAAGTGTGTGTGAAAGCCGTCCTTCACCTAGCTTGTTGGGAACACAAAGTTTCTTTTCAGTTGCAAACACCACTCCATCCATATATATGGGGAGGTACTAGCTCCAAATCGGTTTTACAGTGAAAACTGCAGGAACTTCAAACCGGCACTAAGAAACAGACTGAGAAAGCACAGAAAAAGTGTCTCCTGCAACCCGTTCCCTTGGTGCTAGATGAACTAATGTCTCTCCACCTGCTCAGTTCTGAGAGATAAGTGTGTGTGAAAGCCGTCCTTCACCTAGCTTGTTGGGAACACAAAGTTTCTTTTCAGTTGCAAACTCCACTCCTTCCATATATATGGGGAGGTACTAGCTCCAACACGGTTTGACAGTGAAAACTGCAATAACTTCAAACCGGCACTAGGAAACAGAATGGAAAGCAGAGAAAAAGGGTCCCCTGCAACCCGTTCCCTTGGTGCTAGATGAACGAACGTCTCTCCACTTGCTCAGTTCTGAGATATAATTGTGTGTGAAAGCCGTTCTTCACCTAGCTTGTTGGGAACACAAAGTTTCTTTTCAGTTGCAAACTCCACTCCATCCATATATATGGTGAGGTACTAGCTCCAATTCGGTTTGACAGAGAAAACTGCAGGAACTTCAAACCGGCACTAGGAAACAGACTGAGAAATCAGAGAAAATGTGTCTCCTGCAACCCGTTCCCTTGGTGCTAGATGAACGAACGTCTCTCCACTTGCTCAGTTCTGAGAGATAAGTGTGTGTGAAAGCCGTCCTTCACCTAGCTTGTTGGGAACACAAAGTTTCTTTTCAGTTGCAAAATCTACTCCATCCATATATATGGGGAGGTACTAGCTCCAACACGGTTTTACAGTGAAAACTGCAGGAACTTCAAACCGGCACTAGGAAACAGACTGAGAAAGCAGAGAAAAAGTGTCTCCTGCAACCCGTTCCCTTGGTGCTAGATGAACGAACGTCTCTCCACTTGCTCAGTTCTGAGAGATAAGTGTGTGTGAAAGCCGTCCTTCAACTAGCTTGTTGGGAACACAATGTTTCTTTTCAGTTGCAAACTCCATTCCATACATATATATGGGGAGGTACTAGCTCCAACTCGGTTTTACAGTGAAAACTGGAGGAACTTCAAACTGGCACTAGGAAACAGACTGAGAAATCAGAGAAAAAGTGTCTCCTTCAACCCGTTCCCTTGGTGCTAGATGAACGAACGTCTCTCCACTTTCTCTGTTCTGAGAGATAAGTGAGTGTGAAAGCCGTCCTTCACCTAGCTTGATGGGAGCACAAAGTTTCTTTTCAGTTGCAAACTCCATTCCATACATATATATGGGGAGGTACAAGCTCCAACACGGTTTTACAGTGAAAACTGCAGGAACTTCAAACCGAACTAGGAAACAGACTGAGAAAGCAGGGAATAAGTGACTCCTGCAACCAGTTCCCTTGGTGCTAGATGAACGAACGTCTCTCCACTTGCTCAGTTCTGAGAGATAATTGTGTGTGAAAGCCGTCCTTCAACTATCTTGTTGGGAACACAAAGTTTCTTTTCAGTTGCAAACTCCATTCCATACATATATATGGGGAGGTACTAGCTCCAACTCGGTTTTACAGTGAAAACTGCAGGAACTTCAAACCGGCACTAGGAAACAGACTGAGAAAGCAGAGAAATAGTATCTCCTGCAACCCGTTCCTTTAGTGCTATATGAACGAACGTCTCTCCACTTGCTCAGTTCTGAGAGATAAGTGTGTGTGAAAGCCGAACTTCACCTAGCTTGTTGGGAACACAAAGTTTCTTTTCAGTTGCAAACACCATTCCATACATATATATGGGGAGGTACTAGCTCCAACTCGGTTTTACAGTGAAAACTTCAGGAACTTCAAGCCGGCACTAGGAAACAGCCTGAGAAAGCAGAGAAAAAGTGTCTCCTGCAATCCGTTCCCTTGGTGCTAGATGAACGAACGTCTCTCCACTTGCTCAGTTCTGAGAGATAAGTGAGTGTGAAAGCCGTCCTTCACCTAGCTTGATGGGAACACAAAGTTTCTTTTCAGTTGCAAACTCCATTCCATACATATATATGGGGAGGTACAAGCTCCAACACGGTATTACAGTGAAAAGTGCAGGAACTTCAAACCGGCACTAGGAAACATACTGAGACAGCAGGGAAAAAGTGACTCCTGCAACCAGTTCCCTTGGTGCTAGATGAACGAACGTCTCACCACTTGCTCAGTTCTGAGAGATAAGTGTGTGTGAAAGCCGCCCTTCAACTAGCTTGTTGGGAACACAAAGTTTCTTTTCAGTTGCAAACTCCATTCCATACATATATATGGGTAGGTACTAGCTCCAACTCGGTATTACAGTGAAAACTGCAGGAACTTCAAACCGGCACTAGGAAACAGACTGAGAAAACAGAGAAATAGTGTCTCCTGCAACCCGTTCCCTTGGTGCTAGATGAACGAACGTCTCTCCACTTGCTCCGTTCCTGAGAGATAAGTGTGTGTGAAAGCCGTCCTTCAACTAGCTTGTTTTGAACACAAAGTTTCTTTTCAGTTGCAAACTCCATTCCATACATATATATGGGGATGTACTAGCTCCAACTCTGTTTTGCAGTGAAAACTGCAGGAACTTCAAACGGGCACTAGGAAACAGTCTGAGAAAACAGAGAAAATGAGTCTCCTGCAACCCGTTCCCTTGGTGCTAGATGAACGAACGTCTCTCCACCTGCTCAGTTCTGAGAGATAAGTGTGCGTGAAAGCCGTCCTTCACCTAGCTTGTTGGGAACACAAAGTTTCTTTCCAGTTGCAAACTCCACTCCATCCATATATATGGGGAGGTACTAGCTCCAACTCGGTTTTACAGTGAAAACTGCAGGAACTTCAAACCGGTACTAGGAAACATACTGAGAAAGCAGAGAAAAAGTGTCTCCTGCAAAACGTTCCCTTGCTGCTAGATGAACGAACGTCTCTCCACTTGCTCAGTTCTGAGGGATAAGTGTGTGTGAAAGCCGTCCTTCACCTAGCTTGTTGGGAACACAAAGTTTCTTTTCAGTTGCAAACTCCACTCCTTCCATATATATGGGGAGGTACTAGCTCCAAAACGGTTTGACAGTGAAAACTGAAATAACTTAAAACCGGCACTAGTAAACAGAATGGAAAGCAGAGAAAAAGTGTCCCCTGCAACCCGTTCCCTTGGTGCTAGATGAACGAACGTCTCTCCACTTGCTCAGTTCTGAGATATAAGTGTGTGTGAAAGCCGTCCTTCACCTAGCTTGTTGGGAACACAAAGTTTCTTTTCAGTTGCAAACTCCACTCCATCCATATATATGGTGAGGTACTAGCTCCAATTAGGTTTGACAGTGAAAACTGCAGGAACTTCAAACCGGCACTAGGAAACACACTGAGAAAGCAGAGAAAAAGTGTCTCATGCAACCCGTTCCCTTGGTGCTAGATGAACGAACGTCTCTCCACCTGCTCAGTTCTGAGAGATAAGTGTGTGTGAAAGCCGTATTTCACCTAGCTTGTTGGGAACACAAAGTTTCTTTTCAGTTGCAAACTCTACTCCATACATATATATGGGGAAGTACTAGCTCCAACTCGGTTTTACAGTGAAAACTGCAGGAACTTCAAACCGGCACTAGGAAACAGACTGAGAAATCAGAGAAAAAGTGTCTCCTGCAACCCGTTCCCTTGGTGCTAGATGAACGAACGTCTCTCAAGCTCAGTTCTGAGAGATAAGTGTGTGTGAAAGCCGTCCTTCACCTAGCTTGTTGGGAGCACAAAGATTCTTTTCAGTTGCAAACTCCACTCCATCCATATATATGGGGAGGTACAAACTCCAACTCGGTTTTACACTGAAAACTGCAGGAACTTCAAACCGGCACTAGGAAACAGACTGAGAAAGCAGAGAAAATATTTCTCCTGCAACCCGTTCCCTTGGTGCTAAATGAACGAACGTCTCACCACTTGCTCATTTCTGAGAGATAAGTGTGTGTGAAAGCCGTCCTTCACCTAGCTTGTTGGGAGCACAAAGAGTCTTTTCAGTTGCAAACTCCACTCCATCCATATATATGGGGAGGTACTAACTCCAAATCGGTTTTACACAGAAAACTGCAGGAACTTCAAACCGGCACTAGGAAACAGACTGCGAAAGCAGAGAAAAAGTGTCTCCTGCAACCCGTTCCCTTGGAGCTAGATGAACGAACGTCTCTCCACTTGCTCAGTTCTGAGAGATAAGTGTGTGTGAAAGCCGTCCTTCACCTAGCTTGTTGGGAACACAAAGTTTCTTTTCAGTTGCAAACTCCACTCCATCCATATATATGGGGAGGTAGTAGCTCCAACTCTGTTTGACAGTGAAAACTGCAGGAACTTCAAACCGGCACTAGGAAACAGACTGCGAAAGCAGAGAAAAAGTGTCTCCTGCAACCCGTTCCTTTGGTGCTAGATGAACGAACTTCTCTCCACCTGCTCATTTCTGAGAGATAATTGTGTGTGAAAGCCGTCCTTCACCTAGCTTGTTGGGAACACAAAGTTTCTTTTCAGTTGCAAACTCCAATCTATACATATATATGGGGAGGTACAAGCTCCAACTCGGTTTGACAGTGAAAACTGCAGGAACTTGAAACCGGCACTAGGAAATAGACTGAGAAAGGAGAGAAAAAGTGTCTCCTGCAAACCGTTCCCTTGGTGCTAGATGAACGAACGTCTCTCCACCTGCTCAGTTCTGAGAGATAAGTGTGTGTGAAAGCCGTCCTTCACCTAGCTTGTTGGGAACACAAAGATTCTTTTCAGTTGCAAACACCACTCCATCCATATACATGGGGAGGTACTAGCTCCAACTCGGTTTTACAGTGAAAACTAAAGGAACTTCAAACCGGCACTAGGAAACAGACTGAGAAAGCAGAGAAAAAGTGTCTCCTGCAACCCGTTCCCTTGGTGCTAGATGAACGAACGTCTCTCCACCTGCTCATATCTGAGAGATAATTGTGTGTGAAAGCTGTCCTTCACCTAGCTTGTTGGGAACCCAAAGTTTCTTTTCAGTTGCAAACTCCAATCCATACATATATATGGGGAGGTACAAGCTCCAACTCGGTTTGACAGTGAAAACTGCAGGAACTTGAAACCGGCACTAGGACATAGACTGAGAAAGCAGAGAAAAAGTGTCTCCTGCAAACCGTTCCCTTGGTGCTAGATGAACGAACGTCTCTCCACCTGCTCAGTTCTGAGAGATAAGTGTGTGTGAAAGCCGTCCTTCACCTAGCTTGTTGGGAACACAAAGTTTCTTTTCAGTTGCAAACTCCACTCCATCCATATACATGGGGAGGTACTAGCTCCAACTCTGTTTTACAGTGAAAACTGCAGGAACTTCAAACCGGCACTAGGAAACAGACTGAGAAAGCAGAGAAAAAGTGTCTCCTGCAACCCGTTCCCTTGGTGCTGAATGAACTAAAGTCTCTCCACTTGCTCAGTTCTGAGAGATAAGTGTGTGTGAAAGCCGTCCTTCACCTAGCTTGTTGGGAGCACAAAGTTTCTTTTCAGTTTGCAACTCCACTCCATCCATTTATATGGGGAGGTACTAGCTCCAACTCGGTTTGACAGTGAAAACTGCAGGAACTTCAAACCGGCACTAGGAAACAGACTGAGAAAGCAGAGAAAAAGTGTCTCCTGCAACCCGTTCCCTTGGTGCTAGATGAACGAACGTCTCTCCACTTGCTCAGTTCTGAGAGATAAGTGTGTGTGAAAGCCGTCCTTCACCTAGCTTGTTGGGAACACAAAGTTTCTTTTCAGTTGCAAACTCCACTCCATCCATATATATGGGGAGGTACTAGCTCCAACTCTGTTTGACAGTGAAAACTGCAGGAAATTCAAACCGGCACTAGGAAACAGACTGAGAAAGCAGAGAAAAAGTGTCTCCTGCAACCCGTTCCCTTGGTGCTAGATGAACGAACGTCTCTCCACCTGCTCAGTTCTGAGAGATAAGTGTGTGTGAAAGCCGTCCTTCACCTAGCTTGTTGGGAACACAAAGTTTCTTTTCAGTTGCAAACTCAACTCCATGCATATATATGGGGAGGTACTAGCTCCAACACGGTTTTACAGTGAAAACTGCAGGAACTTCAAACCGGCACTAGGAAACAGACTGAGAAACAGGGAATAAGTGAATCCTGCAACCAGTTCCCTTGGTGCTAGATGAACGAACGTCTCACCACTTGCTCAGTTCTGAGAGATAATTTTGTGTGAAAGCCGTCCTTCACCTAGCTTGTTGGGAACACAAAGTTTCTTTTCAGTTGCAAATTCCACTCCATCCATATATATGGTGAGGTACTAGCTCCAATTAGGTTTGACAGTGAAAACTGCAGGAACTTCAAACCGGCACTAGGAAACACACTGAGAAAGCAGAGAAAAAGTGTCTCCTGCCACCCGTTCCCTTGGTGCTAGATGAACGAACGTCTCTCCACCTGCTCAGTTCTGAGAGATAAGTGTGTGTGAAAGCCGTCCTTCACCTAGCTTGTTGGGAACACAAAGTTTCTTTTCAGTTGCAAACTCCACTCCATACATATATATGGGGAGGTACTAGCTCCAACTCGGTTTTACAGTGAAAACTGCAGGAACTTCAAACCGGCACTAGGAAACAGACTGAGAAATCAGAGAAAAAGTGTCTCCTGCAACCCGTTCCCTTGGTGCTAGATGAACGAACGTCTCTCAAGCTCAGTTCTGAGAGATAAGTGTGTGTGAAAGCCGTCCTTCACCTAGCTTGTTGGGAGAACAGAGATTCTTTTCAGTTGCAAACTTCACTCCATCCATATATATGGGGAGGTATTAACTCCAACTCGGTTTTACACTGAAAACTGCAGGAATTTCAAACCGGCACTAGGAAACAGACTGAGAAAGCAGAGAAAAAATTTCTCCTGCAACCCGCTCCCTTGGTGCTAGATGAACGAACGTCTCACCACTTGCTCATTTCTGAGAGATAAGTGTGTGTGAAAGCCGTCCTTCACCTAGCTTGTTGGGAGCACAAAGAGTCTTTTCAGTTGCAAACTCAACTCCATCCATATATATGGGGAGGTACTAACTCCAAATCGGTTTTACACTGAAAACTGCAGGAACTTCAAACCGGCACTAGGAAACAGACTGAGATAGCAGAGAAAAAGTGTCTCCTGCAACCCGTTCCCTTGGAGCTAGATGAACGAACGTCTCTCCACTTGCTCAGTTCTGAGAGATAAGTGTGTGTGAAAGCCGTCCTTCACCTAGCTTGTTGGGAACACAAAGTTTCTTTTCAGTTGCAAACCCCACTCCATCCATATATATGGGGAGGTAGTAGCTCCAACTCTGTTTGACAGTGAAAACTGCAGGAACTTCAAACCGGCACTAGGAAACAGACTGCGAAATCAGAGAAAAAGTGTCTCCTGCAACCCGTTCCCTTTGTGCTAGATGAACGAACGTCTCTCCACTTGCTCAGTTCTGAGAGATAAGTGTGTGTGAAAGCCGTCCTTCACCTATCTTTTTGGGAACACAAAGTTTCTTTTCAGTTGCAAACTCAACTCCATGCATATATATGGGGAGGTACTAGCTCCAACACGGTTTTACAGTGAAAACTGCAGGAACTTCAAACCGGCACTAGGAAACAGACTGAGAAAGCAGAGAAAAAGTGTCTCCTGCAACCCGTTCCCTTTGTGCTAGATGAACGAACGTCTCTCCACCTGCTCATTTCTGAGAGATATTTGTGTGTGAAAGCCGTCCTTCACCTAGCTTGTTGGGAACACAAAGTTTCTTTTCAGTTGCAAACTCCAATCTATACATATATATGGGGAGGTACAAGCTCCAACTCGGTTTGACAGTGAAAACTGCAGGAACTTGAAACCGGCACTAGGAAATAGACTGAGAAAGCAGAGAAAAAGTGTCTCCTGCAACCCGTTCCCTTGGTGCTAGATGAACGAACGTCCCTCCACCTGCTCAGTTCTGAGAGATAAGTGTGTGTGAAAGCCGTCCTTCACCTAGCTTGTTGGGAACACAAAGATTCTTTTCAGTTGCAAACACCACTCCATCCATATACATGGGGAGGTACTAGCTCCAACTCGGTTTTACAGTGAAAACTAAAGGAACTTCAAACCGGCACTAGGAAACAGACTGAGAAAGCAGAGAAAAAGTGTCTCCTGCAACCCGTTCCCTTGGTGCTAGATGAACGAACGTCTCTCCACCTGCTCATTTCTGAGAGATAATTGTGTGTGAAAGCCGTCCTTCACCTAGCTTGTTGGGAACACAAAGTTTCTTTTCAGTTGCAAACTCCAATCCATACATATATATGGGGAGGTACAAGCTCCAACTCGGTTTGACAGTGAAAACTGCAGGAACTTGAAACCGGCACTAGGACATAGACTGAGAAAGCAGAGAAAAAGTGTCTCCTGCAAACCGTTCCCTTGGTGCTAGATGAACGAACGTCTCTCCACCTGCTCAGTTCTGAGAGATAAGTGTGTGTGAAAGCCGTCCTTCACCTAGCTTGTTGGGAACACAAAGTTTCTTTTCAGTTGCAAACTCCACTCCATCCATATACATGGGGAGGTACTAGCTCCAACTCGGTTTTACAGTGAAAACTGCAGGAACTTCAAACCGGCACTAGGAAACAGACTGAGAAAGCAGAGAAAAAGTGTCTCCTGCAACCCGTTCCCTTGGTGCTGGATGAACGAAAGTCTCTCCACTTGCTCAGTTCTGAGAGATAAGTGTGTGTGAAAGCCGTCCTTCACCTAGCTTGTTGGGAGCACAAAGTTTCTTTTCAGTTTGCAACTCCACTCCATCCATTTATATGGGGAGGTAGTAGCTCCAACTCTGTTTGACAGTGAAAACTGCAGGAACTTCAAAGCGGCACTAGGAAACAGACTGCGAAATCAGAGAAAATGTGTCTCATGCAACCCGTTCCCTTGGTGCTAGATGAACGAACGTCTCTCCACTTGCTCAGTTCTGAGAGATAAATGTGTGTGAAAGCCGTCCTTCACCTATCTTTTTGGGAACACAAAGTTTCTTTTCAGTTGCAAACTCAACTCCATGCATATATATGGGGAGGTACTAGCTCCAACACGGTTTTACAGTGAAAACTGCAGGAACTTCAAACCGGCACTAGGAAACAGACTGAGAAAGCAGAGAAAAAGTGTCTCCTGCAACCCGTTCCCTTTGTGCTAGATGAACGAACGTCTCTCCACCTGCTCATTTCTGAGAGATATTTGTGTGTGAAAGCCGTCCTTCACCTAGCTTGTTGGGAACACAAAGTTTCTTTTCAGTTGCAAACTCCAATCTATACATATATATGGGGAGGTACAAGCTCCAACTCGGTTTGACAGTGAAAACTGCAGGAACTTGAAACCGGCACTAGGAAATAGACTGAGAAAGCAGAGAAAAAGTGTCTCCTGCAAACCGTTCCCTTGGTGCTAGATGAACGAACGTCTCTCCACCTTCTCAGTTCTGAGAGATAAGTGTGTGTGAAAGCCGTCCTTCACCTAGCTTGTTGGGAACACAAAGATTCTTTTCAGTTGCAAACACCACTCCATCCATATACATGGGGAGGTACTAGCTCCAACTCGGTTTTACAGTGAAAATTAAAGGAACTTCAAACCGGCACTAGGAAACAGACTGAGAAAGCAGAGAAAAAGTGTCTCCTGCAACCCGTTCCCTTGGTGCTAGATGAACGAACGTCTCTCCACCTGCTCATTTCTGAGAGATAATTGTGTGTGAAAGCCGTCCTTCACCTAGCTTGTTGGGAACACAAAGTTTCTTTTCAGTTGCAAACTCCAATCCATACATATATATGGGGAGGTACAAGCTCCAACTCGGTTTGACAGTGAAAACTGCAGGAACTTGAAACCGGCACTAGGACATAGACTGAGAAAGCAGAGAAAAAGTGTCTCCTGCAACCCGTTCCCTTGGTGCTAGATGAACGAACGTCTCTCCACCTGCTCAGTTCTGAGAGATAAGTGTGTGTGAAAGCCGTCCTTCACCTAGCTTGTTGGGAACACAAAGTTTCTTTTCAGTTGCAAACTCCACTCCATCCATATACATGGGGAGGTACTAGCTCCAACTCGGTTTTACAGTGAAAACTGCAGGAACTTCAAACCGGCACTAGGAAACAGACTGAGAAAGCAGAGAAAAAGTGTCTCCTGCAACCCGTTCCCTTGGTGCTGGATGAACGAAAGTCTCTCCACTTGCTCAGTTCTGAGAGATAAGTGTGTGTGAAAGCCGTCCTTCACCTAGCTTGTTGGGAGCACAAAGTTTCTTTTCAGTTTGCAACTCCACTCCATCCATTTATATGGGGAGGTACTAGCTCCAACTCTGTTTGACAGTGAAAACTGCAGGAACTTCAAACCGGCACTAGGAAACAGACTGAGAAAGCAGAGAAAAAGTGTCTCCTGCAACCCGTTCCCTTGGTGCTAGATGAACGAACGTCTCTCCACTTGCTCAGTTCTGAGAGATAAGTGTGTGTGAAAGCCGTCCTTCACCTAGCTTGTTGGGAACACAAAGTTTCTTTTCAGTTGCAAACTCCACTCCATCCATATATATGGGGAGGTAGTAGCTCCAACTCTGTTTGACAGTGAAAACTGCAGGAACTTCAAACCGGCACTAGGAAACAGACTGCGAAAGCAGAGAAAAAGTGTCTCCTGCAACCCGTTCCCTTGGTGCTAGATGAACGAACGTCTCTCCACCTGCTCAGTTCTGAGAGATAAATGTGTGTGAAAGCCGTCCTTCACCTAGCTTGTTGGGAACACAAAGTTTCTTTTCAGTTGCAAACTCCACTCCATCCATATATATGGTGAGGTACTAGCTCCAATTAGCTTTGACAGTGAAAACTGCAGGAACTTCAAACCGGCACTAGGAAACACACTGAGAAAGCAGAGAAAAAGTGTCTCCTGCAACCCGTTCCCTTGGTGCTAGATGAACGAACGTCTCTCCACCTGCTCAGTTCTGAGAGATAAGTGTGTGTGAAAGCCGTCCTTCACCTAGCTTGTTGGGAACACAAAGTTTCTTTTCAGTTGCAAACTCCACTCCATACATATATATGGGGAGGTACTAGCTCCAACTCGGTTTTACAGTGAAAACTGCAGGAACTTCAAACCGGCACTAGGAAACAGACTGAGAAATCAGAGAAAAAGTGTCTCCTGCAACCCGTTCCCTTGGTGCTAGATGAACGAACGTCTCTCAAGCTCAGTTCTGAGAGATAAGTTTGTGTGAAAGCCGTCCTTCACCTAGCTTGTTGGGAGCACAGAGATTCTTTTCAGTTGCAAACTTCACTCCATCCATATATATGGGGAGGTATTAACTCCAACTCGGTTTTACACTGAAAACTGCAGGAACTTCAAACCGGCACTAGGAAACAGACTGAGAAAGCAGAGAAAAAATTTCTCCTGCAACCCGTTCCCTTGGTGCTAGATGAACGAACGTCTCACCACTTGCTCATTTCTGAGAGATAAGTGTGTGTGAAAGCCGTCCTTCACCTAGCTTGTTGGGAGCACAAAGAGTCTTTTCAGTTGCAAACTCAACTCCATCCATATATATGGGGAGGTACTAACTCCAAATCGGTTTTACATTGAAAACTGCAGGAACTTCAAACCGGCACTAGGAAACAGACTGAGAAAGCAGAGAAAAAGTGTCTCCTGCAACCCGTTCCCTTGGAGCTAGATGAACGAACGTCTCTCCACTTGCTCAGTTCTGAGAGATAAGTGTGTGTGAAAGCCGTCCTTCACCTAGCTTGTTGGGAACACAAAGTTTCTTTTCAGTTGCAAACCCCACTCCATCCATATATATGGGGTGGTAGTAGCTCCAACTCTGTTTGACAGTGAAAACTGCAGGAACTTCAAACCGGCACTAGGAAACAGACTGCGAAAGCAGAGAAAAAGTGTCTCCTGCAACCCGTTCCCTTGGTGCTAGATGAACGAACGTCTCTCCACTTGCTCAGTTCTGAGAGATAAGTGTGTGTGAAAGCCGTCCTTCACCTATCTTTTTGGGAACACAAAGTTTCTTTTCAGTTGCAAACTCAACTCCATGCATATATATGGGGAGGTACTAGCTCCAACACGGTTTTACAGTGAAAACTGCAGGAACTTCAAACCGGCACTAGGAAACAGACTGAGAAAGCAGAGAAAAAGTGTCTCCTGCAACCCGTTCCCTTTGTGCTAGATGAACGAACGTCTCTCCACCTGCTCATTTCTGAGAGATATTTGTGTGTGAAAGCCGTCCTTCACCTAGCTTGTTGGGAACACAAAGTTTCTTTTCAGTTGCAAACTCCAATCTATACATATATATGGGGAGGTACAAGCTCCAACTCGGTTTGACAGTGAAAACTGCAGGAACTTGAAACCGGCACTAGGAAATAGACTGAGAAAGCAGAGAAAAAGTGTCTCCTGCAAACCGTTCCCTTGGTGCTAGATGAACGAACGTCTCTCCACCTGCTCAGTTCTGAGATATAAGTGTGTGTGAAAGCCGTCCTTCACCTAGCTTGTTGGGAACACAAAGATTCTTTTCAGTTGCAAACACCACTCCATCCATATACATGGGGAGGTACTAGCTCCAACTCGGTTTTACAGTGAAAACTAAAGGAACTTCAAACCGGCACTAGGAAACAGACTGAGAAAGCAGAGAAAAAGTGTCTCCTGCAACCCGTTCCCTAGGTGCTAGATGAACGAACGTCTCTCCACCTGCTCATTTCTGAGAGATAATTGTGTGTGAAAGCCGTCCTTCACCTAGCTTGTTGGGAACACAAAGTTTCTTTTCAGTTGCAAACTCCAATCCATACATATATATGGGGAGGTACAAGCTCCAACTCGGTTTGACAGTGAAAACTGCAGGAACTTGAAACCGGCACTAGGACATAGACTGAGAAAGCAGAGAAAAAGTGTCTCCTGCAACCCGTTCCCTTGGTGCTAGATGAACGAACGTCTCTCCACCTGCTCAGTTCTGAGAGATAAGTGTGTGTGAAAGCCGTCCTTCACCTAGCTTGTTGGGAACACAAAGTTTCTTTTCAGTTGCAAACTCCACTCCATCCATATACATGGGGAGGTACTAGCTCCAACTCGGTTTTACAGTGAAAACTGCAGGAACTTCAAACCGGCACTAGGAAACAGACTGAGAAAGCAGAGAAAAAGTGTCTCCTGCAACCCGTTCCCTTGGTGCTGGATGAACGAAAGTCTCTCCACTTGCTCAGTTCTGAGAGATAAGTGTGTGTGAAAGCCGTCCTTCACCTAGCTTGTTGGGAGCACAAAGTTTCTTTTCAGTTTGCAACTCCACTCCATCCATTTATATGGGGAGGTACTAGCTCCAACTCTGTTTGACAGTGAAAACTGCAGGAACTTCAAACCGGCACTAGGAAACAGACTGAGAAAGCAGAGAAAAAGTGTCTCCTGCAACCCGTTCCCTTGGTGCTAGATGAACGAACGTCTCTCCACTTGCTCAGTTCTGAGAGATAAGTGTGTGTGAAAGCCGTCCTTCACCTAGCTTGTTGGGAACACAAAGTTTCTTTTCAGTTGCAAACTCCACTCCATCCATATATATGGGGAGGTAGTAGCTCCAACTCTGTTTGACAGTGAAAACTGCAGGAACTTCAAACCGGCACTAGGAAACAGACTGCGAAAGCAGAGAAAAAGTGTCTCCTGCAACCCGTTCCCTTGGTGCTAGATGAACGAACGTCTCTCCACCTGCTCAGTTCTGAGAGATAAATGTGTGTGAAAGCCGTCCTTCACCTAGCTTGTTGGGAACACAAAGTTTCTTTTCAGTTGCAAACTCCACTCCATCCATATATATGGTGAGGTACTAGCTCCAATTAGCTTTGACAGTGAAAACTGCAGGAACTTCAAACCGGCACTAGGAAACACACTGAGAAAGCAGAGAAAAAGTGTCTCCTGCAACCCGTTCCCTTGGTGCTAGATGAACGAACGTCTCTCCACCTGCTCAGTTCTGAGAGATAAGTGTGTGTGAAAGCCGTCCTTCACCTAGCTTGTTGGGAACACAAAGTTTCTTTTCAGTTGCAAACTCCACTCCATACATATATATGGGGAGGTACTAGCTCCAACTCGGTTTTACAGTGAAAACTGCAGGAACTTCAAACCGGCACTAGGAAACAGACTGAGAAATCAGAGAAAAAGTGTCTCCTGCAACCCGTTCCCTTGGTGCTAGATGAACGAACGTCTCTCAAGCTCAGTTCTGAGAGATAAGTTTGTGTGAAAGCCGTCCTTCACCTAGCTTGTTGGGAGCACAGAGATTCTTTTCAGTTGCAAACTTCACTCCATCCATATATATGGGGAGGTATTAACTCCAACTCGGTTTTACACTGAAAACTGCAGGAACTTCAAACCGGCACTAGGAAACAGACTGAGAAAGCAGAGAAAAAATTTCTCCTGCAACCCGTTCCCTTGGTGCTAGATGAACGAACGTCTCACCACTTGCTCATTTCTGAGAGATAAGTGTGTGTGAAAGCCGTCCTTCACCTAGCTTGTTGGGAGCACAAAGAGTCTTTTCAGTTGCAAACTCAACTCCATCCATATATATGGGGAGGTACTAACTCCAAATCGGTTTTACATTGAAAACTGCAGGAACTTCAAACCGGCACTAGGAAACAGACTGAGAAAGCAGAGAAAAAGTGTCTCCTGCAACCCGTTCCCTTGGAGCTAGATGAACGAACGTCTCTCCACTTGCTCAGTTCTGAGAGATAAGTGTGTGTGAAAGCCGTCCTTCACCTAGCTTGTTGGGAACACAAAGTTTCTTTTCAGTTGCAAACCCCACTCCATCCATATATATGGGGTGGTAGTAGCTCCAACTCTGTTTGACAGTGAAAACTGCAGGAACTTCAAACCGGCACTAGGAAACAGACTGCGAAAGCAGAGAAAAAGTGTCTCCTGCAACCCGTTCCCTTGGTGCTAGATGAACGAACGTCTCTCCACTTGCTCAGTTCTGAGAGATAAGTGTGTGTGAAAGCCGTCCTTCACCTATCTTTTTGGGAACACAAAGTTTCTTTTCAGTTGCAAACTCAACTCCATGCATATATATGGGGAGGTACTAGCTCCAACACGGTTTTACAGTGAAAACTGCAGGAACTTCAAACCGGCACTAGGAAACAGACTGAGAAAGCAGAGAAAAAGTGTCTCCTGCAACCCGTTCCCTTTGTGCTAGATGAACGAACGTCTCTCCACCTGCTCATTTCTGAGAGATATTTGTGTGTGAAAGCCGTCCTTCACCTAGCTTGTTGGGAACACAAAGTTTCTTTTCAGTTGCAAACTCCAATCTATACATATATATGGGGAGGTACAAGCTCCAACTCGGTTTGACAGTGAAAACTGCAGGAACTTGAAACCGGCACTAGGAAATAGACTGAGAAAGCAGAGAAAAAGTGTCTCCTGCAAACCGTTCCCTTGGTGCTAGATGAACGAACGTCTCTCCACCTGCTCAGTTCTGAGATATAAGTGTGTGTGAAAGCCGTCCTTCACCTAGCTTGTTGGGAACACAAAGATTCTTTTCAGTTGCAAACACCACTCCATCCATATACATGGGGAGGTACTAGCTCCAACTCGGTTTTACAGTGAAAACTAAAGGAACTTCAAACCGGCACTAGGAAACAGACTGAGAAAGCAGAGAAAAAGTGTCTCCTGCAACCCGTTCCCTAGGTGCTAGATGAACGAACGTCTCCCCACCTGCTCATTTCTGAGAGATAATTGTGTGTGAAAGCCGTCCTTCACCTAGCTTGTTGGGAACACAAAGTTTCTTTTCAGTTGCAAACTCCAATCCATACATATATATGGGGAGGTACAAGCTCCAACTCGGTTTGACAGTGAAAACTGCAGGAACTTGAAACCGGCACTAGGACATAGACTGAGAAAGCAGAGAAAAAGTGTCTCCCGCAAACCGTTCCCTTGGTGCTAGATGAACGAACGTCTCTCCACCTGCTCAGTTCTGAGAGATAAGTGTGTGTGAAAGCCGTCCTTCACCTAGCTTGTTGGGAACACAAAGTTTCTTTTCAGTTGCAAACTCCACTCCATCCATATACATGGGGAGGTACTAGCTCCAACTCGGTTTTACAGTGAAAACTGCAGGAACTTCAAACCGGCACTAGGAAACAGACTGAGAAAGCAGAGAAAAAGTGTCTCCTGCAACCCGTTCCCTTGGTGCTGGATGAACGAAAGTCTCTCCACTTGCTCAGTTCTGAGAGATAAGTGTGTGTGAAAGCCGTCCTTCACCTAGCTTGTTGGGAGCACAAAGTTTCTTTTCAGTTTGCAACTCCACTCCATCCATTTATATGGGGAGGTACTAGCTCCAACTCGGTTTGACAGTGAAAACTGCAGGAACTTCAAACCGGCACTAGGAAACAGACTGAGAAAGCAGAGAAAAAGTGTCTCCTGCAACCCGTTCCCTTGGTGCTAGATGAACGAACGTCTCTCCACTTGCTCAGTTCTGAGAGATAAGTGTGTGTGAAAGCCGTCCTTCACCTAGCTTGTTGGGAACACAAAGTTTCTTTTCAGTTGCAAACTCCACTCCATCCATATATATGGGGAGGTAGTAGCTCCAACTCTGTTTGACAGTGAAAACTGCAGGAACTTCAAACCGGCACTAGGAAACAGACTGCGAAAGCAGAGAAAAAGTGTCTCCTGCAACCCGTTCCCTTGGTGCTAGATGAACGAACGTCTCTCCACTTGCTCAGTTCTGAGAGATAAGTGTGTGTGAAAGCCGTCCTTCACCTAGCTTTTTGGGAACACAAAGTTTCTTTTCAGTTGCAAACTCAACTCCATGCATATATATGGGGAGGTACTAGCTCCAACACGGTTTTACAGTGAAAACTGCAGGAACTTCAAAACGGCACTAGGAAACAGACTGAGAAAGCAGAGAAAAAGTGTCTCCTGCAACCCGTTCCCTTGGTGCTAGATGAACGAACGTCTCTCCACCTGCTCAGTTCTGAGAGATAAGTGTGTGTGAAAGCCGTCCTTCACCTAGCTTGTTGGGAACACAAAGTTTCTTTTCAGTTGCAAACTCCACTCCATCCATATACATGGGGAGGTACTAGCTCCAACTCGGTTTTACAGTGAAAACTGCAGGAACTTCAAACCGGCACTAGGAAACAGACAGAGAAAGCAGAGAAAAAGTGTCTCCTGCAACCCGTTCCCTTGGTGCTGGATGAACGAAAGTCTCTCCACTTGCTCAGTTCTGAGAGATAAGTGTGTGTGAAAGCCGTCCTTCACCTAGCTTGTTGGGAGCACAAAGTTTCTTTTCAGTTGCAAACTCCACTCCATCCATATACATGGGGAGGTACTAGCTCCAACTCGGTTTTACAGTGAAAACTGCAGGAACTTCAAACCGGCACTAGGAAACAGACTGAGAAAGCAGAGAAAAAGTGTCTCCTGCAACCCGTTCCCTTGGTGCTGGATGAACGAAATTCTCTCCACTTGCTCAGTTCTGAGAGATAAGTGTGTGTGAAAGCCGTCCTTCACCTAGCTTGTTGGGAGCACAAAGTTTCTTTTCAGTTTGCAACTCCACTCCATCCATTTATATGGGGAGGTACTAGCTCCAACTCGGTTTGACAGTGAAAACTGCAGGAACTTCAAACCGGCACTAGGAAACAGACTGAGAAAGCAGAGAAAAAGTGTCTCCTGCAACCCGTTCCCTTGGTGCTAGATGAACGAACGTCTCTCAACTTGCTCAGTTCTGAGAGATAAGTGTGTGTGAAAGCCGTCCTTCACCTAGCTTGTTGGGAACACAAAGTTTCTTTTCAGTTGCAAACTCCACTCCATCCATATATATGGGGAGGTAGTAGCTCCAACTCTGTTTGACAGTGAAAACTGCAGGAACTTCAAACCGGCACTAGGAAACAGACTGAGAAAGCAGAGAAAAAGTGTCTCCTGCAACCCGTTCCCTTGGTGCTAGATGAACGAACGTCTCTCCACCTGCTCAGTTCTGAGAGATAAGTGTGTGTGAAAGCCGTCCTTCACCTAGCTTGTTGGGAACACAAAGTTTCTTTTCAGTTGCAAACTCAACTCCATGCATATATATGGGGTGGTACTAGCTCCAACACGGTTTTACAGTGAAAACTGCAGGAACTTCAAACCGGCACTAGGAAACACACTGAGAAACAGTTAATAAGTGAATCCTGCAACCAGTTCCCTTGGTGCTAGATGAACGAACGTCTCACCACTTGCTCAGTTCTGAGAGATAAGTGTGTGTGAAAGCCGTCCTTCACCTAGCTTGTTGGGAACACAAAGTTTCTTTTCAGTTGCAAACTCAACTCCATGCATATATATGGGGAGGTACTAGCTCCAACACGGTTTTACAGTGAAAACTGCAGGAACTTCAAAACGGCACTAGGAAACAGACTGAGAAAGCAGAGAAATAGTGTCTCCTGCAACCCGTTCCCTTGGTGCTAGATGAACGAACGTCTCTCCACCTGCTCAGTTCTGAGAGATAAGTGTGTGTGAAAGCCGTCCTTCACCTAGCTTGTTGGGAACACAAAGTTTCTTTTCAGTTGTAAAATACACTCCATCCAAATATATGGAGAGGTACAAGCTCCAACTCGGTTTGACAGTGAAAACTGCAGGAACTTCAAACAGGCACTAGGAAACAGACTGAGAAAGCAGAGAAAAAGTGTCTCCTGCAACCCTTTCCCTTGGTGCTGGATGAACGAAAGTCTCTCCACTTGCTCAGTTCTGAGAGATAAGTGTGTGTGAAAGCCGTCCTTCACCTAGCTTGTTGGGAGCACAAAGTTTCTTTTCAGTTTGCAACTCCACTCCATCTATTTATATGGGGAGGTACTAGCTCCAACTAGGTTTGACAGTGAAAACTGCAGGAACTTCAAACCGGCACTAGGAAACAGACTGAGAAAGCAGAGAAAAAGTGTCTCCTGCAACCCGTTCCCTTGGTGCTAGATGAACGAACGTCTCTCCACTTGCTCAGTTCTGAGAGATAAGTGTGTGTGAAAGCCGTCCTTCACCTAGCTTGTTGGGAACACAAAGTTTCTTTTCAGTTGCAAACTCCACTCCATCCATATATATGGGGAGGTACTAGCTCCAACTCTGTTTGACAGTGAAAACTGCAGGAACTTCAAACCGGCACTAGGAAACAGACTGAGATAGCAGAGAAAAAGTGTCTCCTGCAACCCGTTCCCTTGGTGCTAGATGAACGAACGTCTCTCCACTTGCTCAGTTCTGAGAGATAAGTGTGTGTGAAAGCCGCCCTTCACCTAGCTTGTTGGGAACACAAAGTTTCTTTTCAGTTGCAAACTCAACTCCATGCATATATATGGGGAGGTACTAGCTGCAACACGGTTTTACAGTGAAAACTGCAGGAACTTCAAACCGGCACTAGGAAACAGACTGAGAAAGCAGGGAATAAGTGAATCCTGCAACCAGTTCACTTGGTGCTAGATGAACGAACGTCTAACCACTTGCTCAGTTCTGAGAGATAAGTGTGTGTGAAAGCCGTCCTTCAAATAGCTTGTTGGGAACAGAAAGTTTCTTTTCAGTTGCAAACTCCATTCCATACATATATATGGGTAGGTACTAGCTCCAACTCGGTTTTACAGTGAAAACTGCAGGAACTTCAAACCGGCACTAGGAAACAGACTGAGAAAGCAGAGAAATAGTGTCTCCTGCAACCCGTTCCCTTTGTGCTAGATGAACGAACGTCTCTCCACTTGCTCAGTTCTGAGAGATAAGTGTGTGTGAAAGCCGTCCTTCAACTAGCTTGTTATGAACACAAAGTTTCTTTTCAGTTGCAAACTCCATTCCATACATATATATGGGGATGTACTAGCTCCAACTCTGTTTTACAGTGAAAACAGCAGGAACTTCAAACGGGCACTAGGAAACAGACTGAGAAAACAGAGAAAAAGTGTCTCCTGCAACCCGTTCCCCTGGTGCTAGATGATCGAACGTCTCTCTTCTTGCTCAGTTCTGAGAGATAATTGTGTGTGAAAGCCGTCCCTCAACTAGCTTGTTGGGAACACAAAGTTTCTTTTCAGTTGCAAACTCCATTCCATACATATATATGGGATGGTACTAGCTCCAACTCGGTTTTACAGTGAAAACTGCAGGAACTTCAAACCGGCACTAAGAAACAGACTGAGAAAGCACAGAAAAAGTGTCTCCTGCAACCCGTTCCCTTGGTGCTAGATGAACGAACGTCTCTCCACCTGCTCAGTTCTGAGAGATAAGTGTGTGTGAAAGCCGTCCTTCACCTAGCTTGTTGGGAACACAAAGTTTCTTTTCAGTTGCAAACTCCACTCCTTCCATATATATGGGGAGGTACTAGCTCCAACACGGTTTGACAGTGAAAACTGCAATAAATTCAAACCGGCACTAGGAAACAGAATGGAAAGCAGAGAAATAGTGTCCCATGCAACCCGTTCCCTTGGTGCTAGATGAACGAACGTCTCTCCACTTCCTCAGTTCTGAGATATAAGTGTGTGTGAAAGCCGTCCTTCACCTAGCTTGTAGGGAACACAAAGTTTCTTTTCAGTTGCAAACTCCATTCCATCCATATATATGGTGAGGTACTAGCTCCAATATGGTTTGACAGTGAAAACTGCAGGAACTTCAAACCGATACTAGGAAACAGACTGAGAAAGCAGAGAAAAGTGTCTCCTGCAACCCGTTCCCTTGGTGCTAGATGAACGAACTTCTCTCCACCTGCTCAGTTCTGAGAGATAAGTGTGTGTGAAAGCCGTCCTTCACCTAGCTTGTTGGGAACACAAAGTTTCTTTTCAGTTGCAAACCCCACTCCATCCATATATATGGGGTGGTAGTAGCTCCAACTCTGTTTGACAGTGAAAACTGCAGGAACTTCAAACCGGCACTAGGAAACAGACTGCGAAAGCAGAGAAAAAGTGTCTCCTGCAACCCGTTCCCTTGGTGCTAGATGAACGAACGTCTCTCCACTTGCTCAGTTCTGAGAGATAAGTGTGTGTGAAAGCCGTCCTTCACCTATCTTTTTGGGAACACAAAGTTTCTTTTCAGTTGCAAACTCAACTCCATGCATATATATGGGGAGGTACTAGCTCCAACACGGTTTTACAGTGAAAACTGCAGGAACTTCAAACCGGCACTAGGAAACAGACTGAGAAAGCAGAGAAAAAGTGTCTCCTGCAACCCGTTCCCTTTGTGCTAGATGAACGAACGTCTCTCCACCTGCTCATTTCTGAGAGATATTTGTGTGTGAAAGCCGTCCTTCACCTAGCTTGTTGGGAACACAAAGTTTCTTTTCAGTTGCAAACTCCAATCTATACATATATATGGGGAGGTACAAGCTCCAACTCGGTTTGACAGTGAAAACTGCAGGAACTTGAAACCGGCACTAGGAAATAGACTGAGAAAGCAGAGAAAAAGTGTCTCCTGCAAACCGTTCCCTTGGTGCTAGATGAACGAACGTCTCTCCACCTGCTCAGTTCTGAGATATAAGTGTGTGTGAAAGCCGTCCTTCACCTAGCTTGTTGGGAACACAAAGATTCTTTTCAGTTGCAAACACCACTCCATCCATATACATGGGGAGGTACTAGCTCCAACTCGGTTTTACAGTGAAAACTAAAGGAACTTCAAACCGGCACTAGGAAACAGACTGAGAAAGCAGAGAAAAAGTGTCTCCTGCAACCCGTTCCCTAGGTGCTAGATGAACGAACGTCTCTCCACCTGCTCATTTCTGAGAGATAATTGTGTGTGAAAGCCGTCCTTCACCTAGCTTGTTGGGAACACAAAGTTTCTTTTCAGTTGCAAACTCCAATCCATACATATATATGGGGAGGTACAAGCTCCAACTCGGTTTGACAGTGAAAACTGCAGGAACTTGAAACCGGCACTAGGACATAGACTGAGAAAGCAGAGAAAAAGTGTCTCCCGCAAACCGTTCCCTTGGTGCTAGATGAACGAACGTCTCTCCACCTGCTCAGTTCTGAGAGATAAGTGTGTGTGAAAGCCGTCCTTCACCTAGCTTGTTGGGAACACAAAGTTTCTTTTCAGTTGCAAACTCCACTCCATCCATATACATGGGGAGGTACTAGCTCCAACTCGGTTTTACAGTGAAAACTGCAGGAACTTCAAACCGGCACTAGGAAACAGACTGAGAAAGCAGAGAAAAAGTGTCTCCTGCAACCCGTTCCCTTGGTGCTGGATGAACGAAAGTCTCTCCACTTGCTCAGTTCTGAGAGATAAGTGTGTGTGAAAGCCGTCCTTCACCTAGCTTGTTGGGAGCACAAAGTTTCTTTTCAGTTTGCAACTCCACTCCATCCATTTATATGGGGAGGTACTAGCTCCAACTCGGTTTGACAGTGAAAACTGCAGGAACTTCAAACCGGCACTAGGAAACAGACTGAGAAAGCAGAGAAAAAGTGTCTCCTGCAACCCGTTCCCTTGGTGCTAGATGAACGAACGTCTCTCCACTTGCTCAGTTCTGAGAGATAAGTGTGTGTGAAAGCCGTCCTTCACCTAGCTTGTTGGGAACACAAAGTTTCTTTTCAGTTGCAAACTCCACTCCATCCATATATATGGGGAGGTAGTAGCTCCAACTCTGTTTGACAGTGAAAACTGCAGGAACTTCAAACCGGCACTAGGAAACAGACTGCGAAAGCAGAGAAAAAGTGTCTCCTGCAACCCGTTCCCTTGGTGCTAGATGAACGAACGTCTCTCCACTTGCTCAGTTCTGAGAGATAAGTGTGTGTGAAAGCCGTCCTTCACCTAGCTTTTTGGGAACACAAAGTTTCTTTTCAGTTGCAAACTCAACTCCATGCATATATATGGGGAGGTACTAGCTCCAACACGGTTTTACAGTGAAAACTGCAGGAACTTCAAAACGGCACTAGGAAACAGACTGAGAAAGCAGAGAAAAAGTGTCTCCTGCAACCCGTTCCCTTGGTGCTAGATGAACGAACGTCTCTCCACCTGCTCAGTTCTGAGAGATAAGTGTGTGTGAAAGCCGTCCTTCACCTAGCTTGTTGGGAACACAAAGTTTCTTTTCAGTTGCAAACTCCACTCCATCCATATACATGGGGAGGTACTAGCTCCAACTCGGTTTTACAGTGAAAACTGCAGGAACTTCAAACCGGCACTAGGAAACAGACAGAGAAAGCAGAGAAAAAGTGTCTCCTGCAACCCGTTCCCTTGGTGCTGGATGAACGAAAGTCTCTCCACTTGCTCAGTTCTGAAAGATAAGTGTGTGTGAAAGCCGTCCTTCACCTAGCTTGTTGGGAGCACAAAGTTTCTTTTCAGTTGCAAACTCCACTCCATCCATATACATGGGGAGGTACTAGCTCCAACTCGGTTTTACAGTGAAAACTGCAGGAACTTCAAACCGGCACTAGGAAACAGACTGAGAAAGCAGAGAAAAAGTGTCTCCTGCAACCCGTTCCCTTGGTGCTGGATGAACGAAATTCTCTCCACTTGCTCAGTTCTGAGAGATAAGTGTGTGTGAAAGCCGTCCTTCACCTAGCTTGTTGGGAGCACAAAGTTTCTTTTCAGTTTGCAACTCCACTCCATCCATTTATATGGGGAGGTACTAGCTCCAACTCGGTTTGACAGTGAAAACTGCAGGAACTTCAAACCGGCACTAGGAAACAGACTGAGAAAGCAGAGAAAAAGTGTCTCCTGCAACCCGTTCCCTTGGTGCTAGATGAACGAACGTCTCTCAACTTGCTCAGTTCTGAGAGATAAGTGTGTGTGAAAGCCGTCCTTCACCTAGCTTGTTGGGAACACAAAGTTTCTTTTCAGTTGCAAACTCCACTCCATCCATATATATGGGGAGGTACTAGCTCCAACTCTGTTTGACAGTGAAAACTGCAGGAACTTCAAACCGGCACTAGGAAACAGACTGAGAAAGCAGAGAAAAAGTGTCTCCTGCAACCCGTTCCCTTGGTGCTAGATGAACGAACGTCTCTCCACCTGCTCAGTTCTGAGAGATAAGTGTGTGTGAAAGCCGTCCTTCACCTAGCTTGTTGGGAACACAAAGTTTCTTTTCAGTTGCAAACTCAACTCCATGCATATATATGGGGAGGTACTAGCTCCAACACGGTTTTACAGTGAAAACTGCAGGAACTTCAAACCGGCACTAGGAAACACACTGAGAAACAGTTAATAAGTGAATCCTGCAACCAGTTCCCTTGGTGCTAGATGAACGAACGTCTCACCACTTGCTCAGTTCTGAGAGATAAGTGTGTGTGAAAGCCGTCCTTCACCTAGCTTGTTGGGAACACAAAGTTTCTTTTCAGTTGCAAACTCAACTCCATGCATATATATGGGGAGGTACTAGCTCCAACACGGTTTTACAGTGAAAACTGCAGGAACTTCAAAACGGCACTAGGAAACAGACTGAGAAAGCAGAGAAATAGTGTCTCCTGCAACCCGTTCCCTTGGTGCTAGATGAACGAACGTCTCTCCACCTGCTCAGTTCTGAGAGATAAGTGTGTGTGAAAGCCGTCCTTCACCTAGCTTGTTGGGAACACAAAGTTTCTTTTCAGTTGTAAAATACACTCCATCCAAATATATGGAGAGGTACAAGCTCCAACTCGGTTTGACAGTGAAAACTGCAGGAACTTCAAACAGGCACTAGGAAACAGACTGAGAAAGCAGAGAAAAAGTGTCTCCTGCAACCCTTTCCCTTGGTGCTGGATGAACGAAAGTCTCTCCACTTGCTCAGTTCTGAGAGATAAGTGTGTGTGAAAGCCGTCCTTCACCTAGCTTGTTGGGAGCACAAAGTTTCTTTTCAGTTTGCAACTCCACTCCATCTATTTATATGGGGAGGTACTAGCTCCAACTAGGTTTGACAGTGAAAACTGCAGGAACTTCAAACCGGCACTAGGAAACAGACTGAGAAAGCAGAGAAAAAGTGTCTCCTGCAACCCGTTCCCTTGGTGCTAGATGAACGAACGTCTCTCCACTTGCTCAGTTCTGAGAGATAAGTGTGTGTGAAAGCCGTCCTTCACCTAGCTTGTTGGGAACACAAAGTTTCTTTTCAGTTGCAAACTCCACTCCATCCATATATATGGGGAGGTACTAGCTCCAACTCTGTTTGACAGTGAAAACTGCAGGAACTTCAAACCGGCACTAGGAAACAGACTGAGATAGCAGAGAAAAAGTGTCTCCTGCAACCCGTTCCCTTGGTGCTAGATGAACGAACGTCTCTCCACTTGCTCAGTTCTGAGAGATAAGTGTGTGTGAAAGCCGCCCTTCACCTAGCTTGTTGGGAACACAAAGTTTCTTTTCAGTTGCAAACTCAACTCCATGCATATATATGGGGAGGTACTAGCTGCAACACGGTTTTACAGTGAAAACTGCAGGAACTTCAAACCGGCACTAGGAAACAGACTGAGAAAGCAGGGAATAAGTGAATCCTGCAACCAGTTCACTTGGTGCTAGATGAACGAACGTCTAACCACTTGCTCAGTTCTGAGAGATAAGTGTGTGTGAAAGCCGTCCTTCAAATAGCTTGTTGGGAACAGAAAGTTTCTTTTCAGTTGCAAACTCCATTCCATACATATATATGGGTAGGTACTAGCTCCAACTCGGTTTTACAGTGAAAACTGCAGGAACTTCAAACCGGCACTAGGAAACAGACTGAGAAAGCAGAGAAATAGTGTCTCCTGCAACCCGTTCCCTTTGTGCTAGATGAACGAACGTCTCTCCACTTGCTCAGTTCTGAGAGATAAGTGTGTGTGAAAGCCGTCCTTCAACTAGCTTGTTATGAACACAAAGTTTCTTTTCAGTTGCAAACTCCATTCCATACATATATATGGGGATGTACTAGCTCCAACTCTGTTTTACAGTGAAAACAGCAGGAACTTCAAACGGGCACTAGGAAACAGACTGAGAAAACAGAGAAAAAGTGTCTCCTGCAACCCGTTCCCCTGGTGCTAGATGAACGAACGTCTCTCTTCTTGCTCAGTTCTGAGAGATAATTGTGTGTGAAAGCCGTCCCTCAACTAGCTTGTTGGGAACACAAAGTTTCTTTTCAGTTGCAAACTCCATTCCATACATATATATGGGATGGTACTAGCTCCAACTCGGTTTTACAGTGAAAACTGCAGGAACTTCAAACCGGCACTAAGAAACAGACTGAGAAAGCACAGAAAAAGTGTCTCCTGCAACCCGTTCCCTTGGTGCTAGATGAACGAACGTCTCTCCACCTGCTCAGTTCTGAGAGATAAGTGTGTGTGAAAGCCGTCCTTCACCTAGCTTGTTGGGAACACAAAGTTTCTTTTCAGTTGCAAACTCCACTCCTTCCATATATATGGGGAGGTACTAGCTCCAACACGGTTTGACAGTGAAAACTGCAATAAATTCAAACCGGCACTAGGAAACAGAATGGAAAGCAGAGAAAAAGTGTCCCATGCAACCCGTTCCCTTGGTGCTAGATGAACGAACGTCTCTCCACTTCCTCAGTTCTGAGATATAAGTGTGTGTGAAAGCCGTCCTTCACCTAGCTTGTAGGGAACACAAAGTTTCTTTTCAGTTGCAAACTCCATTCCATCCATATATATGGTGAGGTACTAGCTCCAATATGGTTTGACAGTGAAAACTGCAGGAACTTCAAACCGATACTAGGAAACAGACTGAGAAAGCAGAGAAAAGTGTCTCCTGCAACCCGTTCCCTTGGTGCTAGATGAACGAACTTCTCTCCACCTGCTCAGTTCTGAGAGATAAGTGTGTGTGAAAGCCGTCCTTCACCTAGCTTGTTGGGAACACAAAGTTTCTTTTCAGTTGCAAACTCAAATCCATGCATATATATGGGGAGGTACTAGCTCCAACACGGTTTTACAGTGAAAACTGCAGGAACTTCAAACCGGCACTAGGAAACACACTGAGAAACAGTTAATAAGTGAATCCTGCAACCAGTTCCCTTGGTGCTAGATGAACGAACGTCTCACCACTTGCTCAGTTCTGAGAGATAAGTGTGTGTGAAAGCCGTCCTTCAACAAGCTTGTTGGGAACACAAAGTTTCTTTTCAGTTGCAAACTCCATTCCATACATATATATGGGTAGGTACTAGCTCCAACTCGGTTTTACAGTGAAAACTGCAGGAACTTCAAAACGGCACTAGGAAACAGACTGAGAAAGCAGAGATATAGTGTCTCCTGCAACCCGTTCCCTTGGTGCTAGATGAACGAACGTCTCTCCACCTGCTCAGTTCTGAGAGATAAGTGTGTGTGAAAGCCGTCCTTCAACAAGCTTGTTGGGAACACAAAGTTTCTTTTCAGTTGCAAACTCCATTCCATACATATATATGGGTAGGTACTAGCTCCAACTCGGTTTTACAGTGAAAACTGCAGGAACTTCAAAACGGCACTAGGAAACAGACTGAGAAAGCAGAGAAATAGTGTCTCCTGCAACCCGTTCCCTTGGTGCTAGATGAACGAACGTCTCTCCACCTGCTCAGTTCTGAGAGATAAGTGTGTGTGAAAGCCGTCCTTCACCTAGCTTGTTGGGAACACAAAGTTTCTTTTCAGTTGTAAAATACACTCCATCCAAATATATGGAGAGGTACAAGCTCCAACTCGGTTTGACAGTGAAAACTGCAGGAACTTCAAACAGGCACTAGGAAACAGACTGAGAAAGCAGAGAAAAAGTGTCTCCTGCAACCCTTTCCCTTGGTGCTGGATGAACGAAAGTCTCTCCACTTGCTCAGTTCTGAGAGATAAGTGTGTGTGAAAGCCGTCCTTCACCTAGCTTGTTGGGAGCACAAAGTTTCTTTTCAGTTTGCAACTCCACTCCATCTATTTATATGGGGAGGTACTAGCTCCAACTAGGTTTGACAGTGAAAACTGCAGGAACTTCAAACCGGCACTAAGAAACAGACTGAGAAAGCACAGAAAAAGTGTCTCCTGCAACCCGTTCCCTTGGTGCTAGATGAACGAACGTCTCTCCACCTGCTCAGTTCTGAGAGATAAGTGTGTGTGAAAGCCGTCCTTCACCTAGCTTGTTGGGAACACAAAGTTTCTTTTCAGTTGCAAACTCCACTCCTTCCATATATATGGGGAGGTACTAGCTCCAACACGGTTTGACAGTGAAAACTGCAATAAATTCAAACCGGCACTAGGAAACAGAATGGAAAGCAGAGAAAAAGTGTCCCATGCAACCCGTTCCCTTGGTGCTAGATGAACGAACGTCTCTCCACTTCCTAAGTTCTGAGATATAAGTGTGTGTGAAAGCCGTCCTTCACCTAGCTTGTAGGGAACACAAAGTTTCTTTTCAGTTGCAAACTCCATTCCATCCATATATATGGTGAGGTACTAGCTCCAATATGGTTTGACAGTGAAAACTGCAGGAACTTCAAACCGATACTAGGAAACAGACTGAGAAAGCAGAGAAAAGTGTCTCCTGCAACCCGTTCCCTTGGTGCTAGATGAACGAACTTCTCTCCACCTGCTCAGTTCTGAGAGATAAGTGTGTGTGAAAGCCGTCCTTCACCTAGCTTGTTGGGAACACAAAGTTTCTTTTCAGTTGCAAACTCCACTCCATACTTATATATGGGGAGGTACTAGCTCCAAATCGGTTTTACAGTGAAAACTGCAGGAACTTCAAACCGGCACTAGGAAACAGACTGAGAAAGCAGAGAAAAAGTGTCTCCTGCAACCCGTTCCCTTGGTGCTAGATGAACGAACGTCTCTCCACTTGCTCAGTTCTGAGAGATAAGTGTGTGTGTTAAAGCCGTCCTTCACCTAGCTTGTTGGGAACACAAAGTTTCTTTTCAGTTGCAAACTCCACTCCATCCATATATATGTGGAGGTACTAGCTCCAACTCGGTTTTACAGTGAGAACTGCAGGAACTTCAAACCGGCACTAGGAAACAGACTGAGAAAGCAGAAAAAAAGTGTCTCCTGCAACCCGTTCCCTTGGTGCTAGATGAACGAACGTCTCTCCACTTGCTCAGTTCTGAGAGATAACTGTGTGTGAAAGCCGTCCTTCAACTAGCTTGATGGGAACACAAAGTTTCTTTTCAGTTGCAAACACCATTCCATACATATATATTGGGAGGTACAAGCTCCAACTCGGTTTTACAGTGAAAACTGCAGGAACTTCAAACCGGCACTAGGAAACAGACTGAGAAAGCACAGAAAAAGTGTCTCCTGCAACCCGTTCCCTTGGTGCTAGATGAACGAACGTCTCTCCACTTGCTCAGTTCTGAGAGATAAGAGTGTGTTAAAGCCGTCCTTCACCTAGCTTGTTGGGAACAGAAAGTTTCTTTTCAGTTGCAAACTCCACTCCATCCATATATATGGGGAGGTACTAGCTCCAACTCTGTTTGACAGTGAAAACTGCAGGAACTTCAAACCGGCACTAGGAAACAGACTGAGAAAGCAGAGAAAAAGTGTCTCCTGCAACCCGTTCCCTTGGTGCTAGATGAACGAACGTCTCTCCACTTGCTCAGTTCTGAGAGATAAGTGTGTGTGAAAGCCGTCCTTCACCTAGCTTGTTGGGAACACAAAGTTTCTTTTCAGTTGCAAACTCAACTCCATGCATATATACGGGGAGGTACGAGCTCCAACACGTTTGTACAGTGAAAACTGCAGGAACTTCAAACCGGCACTAGGAAACAGACTGAGAAAGCAGAGAAATAGTGTCTCCTGCAAATCGTTCCCTTGGTGCTAGATGAACGAACGTCTATTCACTTGCTCAGTTCTGAGAGATAAGTGTGTGTGAAAGCCGTCCTTCACCTAGCTTGTTGGGAACACAAAGTTTCTTTTCAGTTGCAAACTCCATTCCATACATATATATGGGGAGGTACAAGCTCCAACCCGGTTTTACAGTGAAAACTGCCGGAACTACAAACCGGCACTAGGAAACAGACTTAGAAAGCAGAGAAATAGTGTCTCCTGCAAAACGTTCCCTTGGTGCTAGATGAATGAACGTCTCTCCACCTGCTCAGTTCTGAGAGATAATTGTGTGTGAAAGCCGCCTTTCACCTAGCTTGTTGGGAACACAAGGTTTCTTTTCAGTTGCAAACTCCACTCCATCCATATATATGGGGAGGTAATAGCTCCAACTCGGTTTGACAGTGAAAACTGCAGGAACTTCAAACCGGCACTAGGAAACAGACTGAGAAAGCAGAGAAAAAGTGTCTCCTGCAACCCGTTCCCTTGGTGCTAGATGAACGAACGTCTCTCCACCTGCTCAGTTCTGAGAGATAAGTGTGTGTGAAAGCCGTCCTTCACCTAGCTTGTTGGGAACACAAAGATTCTTTTCAGTTGTAAACTCCACTCCATCCATTTATATGGGGAGGTACTAGCTCCAACTCTGTTTGACAGTGAAAACTGCAGGAACTTCAAACCGGCACTAGGAAACAGACTGAGAAAGCAGAGAAAAAGTGTCTCCTGCAACCCGTTCCCTTGGTGCTAGATGAACGAACGTCTCTCCACTTGCTCAGTTCTGAGAGATAAGTGTGTGTGAAAGCCGTCCTTCACCTAGCTTGTAGGGAACACAAAGTTTCTTTTCAGTTGCAAACTCCACTCCATCCATATATATGGGGAGGTAGTAGCTCCAACTCTGTTTGACAGTGAAAACGGCAGGAACTTCAAACCGGCACTAGGAAACAGACTGCGAAAGCAGAGAAAAAGTGTCTCCTGCAACCCGTTCCCTTGGTGCTAGATGAACGAACGTCTCTCCACCTGCTCAGTTCTGAGAGATAAATGTGTGTGAAAGCCGTCCTTCACCTAGCTTGTTGGGAACACAAAGTTTCTTTTCAGTTGCAAACTCCACTCCATCCATATATATGGTGAGGTACTAGCTCCAATTAGCTTTGACAGTGAAAACTGCAGGAACTTCAAACCGGCACTAGGAAACACACTGAGAAAGCAGAGAAAAAGTGTCTCCTGCAACCCGTTCCCTTGGTGCTAGATGAACGAACGTCTCTCCACCTGCTCAGTTCTGAGAGATAAGTGTGTGTGAAAGCCGTCCTTCACCTAGCTTGTTGGGAACACAAAGTTTCTTTTCAGTTGCAAACTCCACTCCTTCCATATATATGGGGAGGTACTAGCTCCAACACGGTTTGACAGTGAAAACTGCAATAAATTCAAACCGGCACTAGGAAACAGAATGGAAAGCAGAGAAAAAGTGTCCCATGCAACCCGTTCCCTTGGTGCTAGATGAACGAACGTCTCTCCACTTCCTCAGTTCTGAGATATAAGTGTGTGTGAAAGCCGTCCTTCACCTAGCTTGTAGGGAACACAAAGTTTCTTTTCAGTTGCAAACTCCATTCCATCCATATATATGGTGAGGTACTAGCTCCAATATGGTTTGACAGTGAAAACTGCAGGAACTTCAAACCGATACTAGGAAACAGACTGAGAAAGCAGAGAAAAGTGTCTCCTGCAACCCGTTCCCTTGGTGCTAGATGAACGAACTTCTCTCCACCTGCTCAGTTCTGAGAGATAAGTGTGTGTGAAAGCCGTCCTTCACCTAGCTTGTTGGGAACACAAAGTTTCTTTTCAGTTGCAAACTCCACTCCATACTTATATATGGGGAGGTACTAGCTCCAACTCGGTTTTACAGTGAAAACTGCAGGAACTTCAAACCGGCACTAGGAAACAGACTGAGAAAGCAGAGAAAAAGTGTCTCCTGCAACCCGTTCCCTTGGTGCTAGATGAACGAACGTCTCTCCACTTGCTCAGTTCTGAGAGATAAGTGTGTGTGTTAAAGCCGTCCTTCACCTAGCTTGTTGGGAACACAAAGTTTCTTTTCAGTTGCAAACTCCACTCCATCCATATATATGTGGAGGTACTAGCTCCAACTCGGTTTTACAGTGAGAACTGCAGGAACTTCAAACCGGCACTAGGAAACAGACTGAGAAAGCAGAAAAAAAGTGTCTCCTGCAACCCGTTCCCTTGGTGCTAGATGAACGAACGTCTCTCCACTTGCTCAGTTCTGAGAGATAACTGTGTGTGAAAGCCGTCCTTCAACTAGCTTGATGGGAACACAAAGTTTCTTTTCAGTTGCAAACACCATTCCATACATATATATTGGGAGGTACAAGCTCCAACTCGGTTTTACAGTGAAAACTGCAGGAACTTCAAACCGGCACTAGGAAACAGACTGAGAAAGCACAGAAAAAGTGTCTCCTGCAACCCGTTCCCTTGGTGCTAGATGAACGAACGTCTCTCCACTTGCTCAGTTCTGAGAGATAAGAGTGTGTTAAAGCCGTCCTTCACCTAGCTTGTTGGGAACAGAAAGTTTCTTTTCAGTTGCAAACTCCACTCCATCCATATATATGGGGAGGTACTAGCTCCAACTCTGTTTGACAGTGAAAACTGCAGGAACTTCAAACCGGCACTAGGAAACAGACTGAGAAAGCAGAGAAAAAGTGTCTCCTGCAACCCGTTCCCTTGGTGCTAGATGAACGAACGTCTCTCCACTTGCTCAGTTCTGAGAGATAAGTGTGTGTGAAAGCCGTCCTTCACCTAGCTTGTTGGGAACACAAAGTTTCTTTTCAGTTGCAAACTCAACTCCATGCATATATACGGGGAGGTACGAGCTCCAACACGTTTGTACAGTGAAAACTGCAGGAACTTCAAACCGGCACTAGGAAACAGACTGAGAAAGCAGAGAAATAGTGTCTCCTGCAAATCGTTCCCTTGGTGCTAGATGAACGAACGTCTATTCACTTGCTCAGTTCTGAGAGATAAGTGTGTGTGAAAGCCGTCCTTCACCTAGCTTGTTGGGAACACAAAGTTTCTTTTCAGTTGCAAACTCCATTCCATACATATATATGGGGAGGTACAAGCTCCAACCCGGTTTTACAGTGAAAACTGCCGGAACTACAAACCGGCACTAGGAAACAGACTTAGAAAGCAGAGAAATAGTGTCTCCTGCAAAACGTTCCCTTGGTGCTAGATGAATGAACGTCTCTCCACCTGCTCAGTTCTGAGAGATAATTGTGTGTGAAAGCCGCCTTTCACCTAGCTTGTTGGGAACACAAGGTTTCTTTTCAGTTGCAAACTCCACTCCATCCATATATATGGGGAGGTAATAGCTCCAACTCGGTTTGACAGTGAAAACTGCAGGAACTTCAAACCGGCACTAGGAAACAGACTGAGAAAGCAGAGAAAAAGTGTCTCCTGCAACCCGTTCCCTTGGTGCTAGATGAACGAACGTCTCTCCACCTGCTCAGTTCTGAGAGATAAGTGTGTGTGAAAGCCGTCCTTCACCTAGCTTGTTGGGAACACAAAGATTCTTTTCAGTTGTAAACTCCACTCCATCCATTTATATGGGGAGGTACTAGCTCCAACTCTGTTTGACAGTGAAAACTGCAGGAACTTCAAACCGGCACTAGGAAACAGACTGAGAAAGCAGAGAAAAAGTGTCTCCTGCAACCCGTTCCCTTGGTGCTAGATGAACGAACGTCTCTCCACTTGCTCAGTTCTGAGAGATAAGTGTGTGTGAAAGCCGTCCTTCACCTAGCTTGTTGGGAACACAAAGTTTCTTTTCAGTTGCAAACTCCACTCCATCCATATATATGGGGAGGTAGTA